>NW_022436948.1:10071064-10140663 GCF_009761245.1 Sapajus apella
TTGCTCTTGTTCCCAGTCTGGAGTGCTGTGGCATGATCTCAGCTTACTGCAACCTCCACCTCCTGGGTTCAAGCAATTCTCTTGCCTTAGCCTCCCACGTAGCTAAGATTACAGGTGCCCACCATGACACTCAGCTAATTTTTTGTATTTTCAGTAGAAATGGGGTTTCACCATATTGGCCAGGCTGGTCTTGAACTCCTGGCCTCAGGTGATCTGCCCACCTAGGCCTCCCGAAATGTTGGGATTACTGGCATGAGCCACTGTACTTGGCCAGCTTGCCCTTTTTTAGAGAGGCTGGTATTATGTTTAGATGGACAGGGTTGTCACCCACTGGCTAAGATTTTGGTGTTCTTGGCAAGGACTGCTGAGGATATGACTTACCCTGTATTCTACTCTCAATACTGCAAGATGACTGAGCACAAGACTGAACTACTAACACCCCTGGGAGGGAGATAAACAATTTCCCTATGAAACCTACAACAGAAGCGCTACTTTGTCTTCCATTTGTGAGAAAAGAGGAGGTCAGTGGGTGACCATGATTTTTCCCAGGGAGAGCAAACAGAGGTCTCCAGACCACCCTGGGCAAGCATCCACATCACACTGGGGAAGCAACACATTTGAAAGAGGTTTTCAAAATGAGGATCAGCATCTGATCATTTGGTTCTCCTCCAATTTTTTAAAAATGAATAATCGGCACATGATCGTTAGGAGGGGATTTATTAAGCAGTATTGATGCACACAATCACAAGGTGAGGTCCCACAATAGGCCATCTGTAAGCTGAGGAGAAAGGAAGCCAGTCCAAATCTTAAAGCTTAAGAACTAGGAGTTGTTGTTCAAGGGCAGGAAGCATCCAGCTTGGGAGAAAGACTCAGCCAGTCTAGTCTTTCCACGTTCTTCTGCCTGCTTTTATTCTGGCTGCACTGGCAGCTGATTAGATGGTGCCCACTCAGATTGAGGGCGGATCTGCCTTTCCCAGTCCACTGACTCAAATGTTAATCTCCTTTGGCAGCACCCTCATGGACACACCCAAGAACAATACTTTGCATCCTTCAATCCAATCAAGTTGACAATATTAACATCACAGACAGCTCTGTCCAGCCCAGTCCTGCCGTTACCCTGTAGACTTGTTGCAGTTCGTTATGCTCTGGATCAGATATCTCTTTCTGACCCTCTTTCCTGTTTAGGGGCAATCCATAGTGTTTCGCTGGCATCCAGGGTCATCTAAACACAAACCCAAATGTACTCTTGCAGGTTCACGTCCCCTAGTCCTTGGCATTAATTCTCTATCCAAGTCAAAATGACCCTTTTGAGCACCTTTAACCTGCCTCTCAGTACCTTTGTTAATGTCACTTGCTGATCCCCAAAATGTTTTGTCTTCTTTATTCCCATCCAATAGAAACTTCACGTAGACTCAAAGACCCACTCACATCTCACACCTCCAGGAAAGTTTCCTGGACCATCCAAGATAATGGGACCATTCTTCTTCTTACCTCTAAAGTGTCCCCTGCTCTGACATTCTTGTGCCATTTGGTCCATGGTGTCTGGTGCTGTCAGCCTGCATACACATGTTGGAAACACTGGGCTGCTGACAGCTCATAGAAAATACAGGAGATTCCCTTCTCCTTTTCTACTGGTCAGCACTTGGCATAATGCCTGCATATGTAGCAGCTGCTCAGCATAGTTCGTGCGGCTCACTTGGTCAGTAGTTCACAGATACACCCATTTATTCATTTCTTCCTTGAATACCAACTCTGATAGGCTCTGTGATTGTTCCTGGAAATATAGCATGAACACTAAAGTCACGGTGTCTGTCTTCATGGAGCTTATAACCTCCTGGGGAAAACAAGTAATCTCACAAATAACAATGACAATACTCATTGGGGTTCACCTGTTCTGAAGGCCCGCTCTGTGCCAGCGCCTGTGCCAATACTTTCCTCATATTATTTCATGTTATTCTCAATACAACCCTGGGGTAAGCACCATGATCACTGTCTTACAGATCAGGAGATGGAAACTTAGTGAGTCTCTTAGGTTAACTTGTCCCAAGGAGCCTGGCTAATGAGTGGGACGGTGGGAGGTTGACCCAGTGTGTCCGGCTCCAGGGTCTGTGTTTTTAACCATCACATGATTTCAGTTATTACCAACATTACAGTGGTGACAGATACCACAAATGCCACGTGTGCTGGTTTCCTGTTGCTGTATAACAAATCACCGCAAACTTAGTGACTTAAAACAACACCGATTTCTTTTCTTACCCTTCCGTGAGTCAGATCCACCACGGATCTCACCAGGCTAACGCCAAGCTGTAGCCATGACTGTGTTCCTTCTAGAGGCTCTGGGGGCAACCCATGTCCTTGACATTTCCCCTTTCTGGAGGTACCCACATTCCTTGACTCATGGTCCCTTCCTCCAACTGCAAAGACAGCAATGTCACTTCTCTGACCCGCCCTCTGTCTTCTGTCTTCCTATCTCCTTCTGATGGCAGGTGAGGAAGGTTCTCTACTTTTAAGGACTCTTTTAATGACACTGGACCCACCTGGATAATCCAAGGTATGCTCCCCATCTCAAGACTCTTAGCTGAATTACATATGCACTCACGTGGTGACCCCAATGTGACACTCATCACAGCTGGCGCCAGAACAAGAACACCGACATGACGGACACCACAGATGTTCCTCAGTGTTAGAAGACTGATGCCACACCTTTTCTCGTGTGAAGCAATATATTCACAGGTTTTAAGAATCAGGGAGTGGACATCATTGGGGGGTCATTGAGCCTACCTTGTCCCAAGAACCTGTAACAAGGAGAGTGATCTAGAGAAGTAGAGGGTTCAGGCTTCCTAGGATGAAAGGACATTGAGGGTGGTGGAGTTGGCCAGATGGATGGGGAGGAGCAGGCATCCCAGGCTGAGGATGCATGAAGCCCTTGCAAGGTTACAGAGTGTGGGCCACAGAGACCTGGTAGAGTGAATGGGGGAGAGCAACCCCTGCTGAGGCTGGAGATGGTAGCAGGGGCCAGATCATGGGGAACATGCCTGGCAGGTTGGGAGGAATTCAGCCATGATTCCTGGAGAAATGGGCAGTCAGTAAAAGGGTCAAATGGAGGTACATGATAGATTTGCATGTTTAGAAATTCTGGCTGCTTGGGTGGAGAAAAGCTCAGCAGGAAGCGAGAGTGAATGCAAAATTAGGAGAATGCTCCAATACTGCAGGTGGGAATGCTCCAATACTGCAGGTGGGAAATGCTGATCGTCTGGACTGGATGTGGCAGCACAGGTGAAGAGGGACAGTTTGGGGTTTACCCAGGGTAACTATCAGGGCTTGGCAATTGCTTACATGTGGAGGTAAGGGAGAGGGAAAGCAGTGACAATGACTTCCAGGTTTCTTAGTGGGATAACCAGAGGCATGGGGAGTATATGATCAGAGCCAAGTGGCTGTAGAGGGAACAAAAGCAATTAATTTGGGAAAAAAATTCCTCTTGGTGATAGGAGGCAGAGTTAAGTGGGGAGAACCAAGGAAAAAAATTAACAGAATCAATCATGTGGATTTTTAAATGTATTTATTGAATTTTAAATGTTATTTTTACATTTAAACAATTTTTAAAATCATCCTAATCATTTTGATTCTTTTAATGGAATATTTATACAAACTACATTGCTTTAGGAGGGGCCCAAATCCACCATGTTGACATGTTTTTGGGAAAAATATGCAAACCAGATATTCTGATTGTGGGTTTGGTTTGATTCAGGGTACTGGATCTATCATCATATTTCAGCCTCTCTGTCTTGATAACCAAGCATTCCTTTTGCTTCTTCACCTATAGCACCTTGTGTTATATGCCACATGTATTTCTCCTGATTCTCAACCCAATGAAAATCTGATATTTTGGGCACAGTATACTGTCCTTGACTTTTAATGAGATTCATTTTTTTCTTCAGTAAGTATGTACAGAATTGGGTATTTCAGCAAAATTAACCTTATTTGCAAAAAGATTTTAGGGAAATATATTTTGATGAATTAATTATAGGACTAAACAAGGAAGGACAATCAATTCTCAATGCACCATTGAATTTATAGAATTGCATTGCATGCACTTTTAACTTAACAGCTTACTTTATGTGCTTGTCCTGGGATGAGACTCCATAATTTTCTTGTTTGGATTTCACAACATGACTACATCTACTAACACATGCTAAATTTAGATGCTCAATATTGGAAAATAAGGGAGTAAATTCTGGCAAGCAAGAACACTTTAGAATTCTCTACTACTGTCCCATTCAACTCAGGGAGTACAGTTGTCTAACACGTGGGATGGCTTAGATGCCCAGAGGTCTATGGAGAAACTTCCCTTTTGTTCATTTTTTAAGACTGTGGCTTAGTCAGTTTGCACTGCTATAGCAAAGTATCATAGCCTGGGTTGCTTATAAACAAAGAAACTTATTTCTCATGGTTCTGGAGGCTGGGAAGTCCAAAATCAAGGAGCTGGCAGATTTGATATCTGGTGAGGGCCCACTTTTTATTTCATTGAATACTGTCTTCACTGAGTTCTTATATGGCAGAGGGGGTGAGGGAGCTCTGTGAGGTCTCTTTCATAAGGTCACTAATCCCATTCATGAGGTGACCTGATTACCTTCCAAAGGCCCTCACCTTCAAATACCATCATATTAGGGGTTAGGATTTCCATATGTATATGGAAGGACAATTAACTCTCAGTGCAACACTGAATTTACAGAATTGCATTGCATATGCAAAATATCTATGTGATAAGTTGCATATATATGTATATATTACACACACACACACACACACACACACACACACACACACACACACTTGCACACATATATATATAAAGAGATTGGGTCTCATTCTACCACTCAGGCTGGAATGCAGTGGGAATGATCACGGCTCACTGCTGCCTCCAACTCCTGGGCTCCAGTGATTTTCCTGCCTTAGCTTCCTGAGTAGCTAGTACTACAGGCATGTGCCACCATACCTGACTAATTTTTAAATTTTTTGTAGAGATGAGGTCTTGCTATATTTCCCAGGTTAGTCTGAACTACTGGCCTCAAGTGATCCTTCAGTCTTTCCCTTCTAAAGTGTTGGAATTACAGGTGTGAGCCTCTGTGCCCGGCCCATCAACATACATATTTTGAGGGGATGCAAACATTCATTCTATAGCAGTCTGTTTCAGTGATTCTCAAACTTAAGCAAGCATAATAATTACTATGGAGGGCTATGTAGATAAAGCTATGTATTTTATACTTGCTTAGCAATTTAGGAAAATTTCAAGGGTAATTTAGACTTTAACATTTCTGCCTTGGGTGCTTGTTTTAGAACCTAAACTCTACGTGGATTCTTGGAACCTGGCACAATCTGGGACTGTCATTCCAAGTCTAATTTTGGGAGGCATTTCAGTACCCTGCCTCTGAAAAGAAGAGGGGCTAAAGTTAGAGACAGCGGGGAGAAGCTCCATTGTGAAATTGACTAAGCAGACAGTGATAAGTACTCCGTGGGGATGCTGTGGTGAAGAGACACTGGCGTAGCAAAGCAGCAGAGACTTTAATATTTGTTGTCACATGCCAATGCAAAAACGAGTCGAGGAAGACCTAGGATATAAACAGTGAGATTTCTCTCCATATGAAGCATCTAGATTATCACCTAAGTGCTGTGTAAGCAAAGACTCACCACGGTGTCAGTGGAGTACTTTATAAAGTACCAATTCAAACGCTGCTCTCATCTGAAACACCTTCTCAGACACACCCCTAAAATAATACCTAATCTGGGCACCCCATGGCTGGTCAGGTTGACACGTGAAATGAACCATTACAGGCACATCCTCGAACTTACTGAGCATGTAGGATCTAAAGATGAGTAGAGGTAAAAGTGAGCAATTGGTTTCTTATAAAAAGGGTCTATGTATTACTTAACTTAATGGACAACTGCCTCATGCTATTCATAGAAACAATGAGAAAGTGTGAAGTGTCTTCCTCAGCTGCATTGGTGTTTCATGTATTGATGATGTGAAAATGGCACCAACTGTTAAGTAAAAAACAAAAAGTTCTTATTAATTCTATAGTTTCCAAAGTCCTGAATTATAAAAAGCATTAGATCCTGAAACCTGCTACACATTCTTAACGCTATCAATATTAAATACATTATAAAATCTACTTAGAACATGAAAAGTGAATTTAATATTTTTTAAAGAGCTGTGGAGCTAAAACTTGGTTAAAAAGAAAAAGCAAACAAATAACAAAACTCAGAAAGGTTGTTGTCAGTGTAAAACTTGACACCTAAGCAGAGATTCCCTTGTTGAATACAAAGTAAAGAAGCAGCAGCCAGGTGCGGTGACTCAAGCCTGTAATCTCAGCACTTTGGGAGGCTGAGGCAGGTGGATCACCTGAGGTTAGGAGTTCAAGACCAGCCTGGCCAACATAGCGAAACCCTGTGTCTACTAAAAATATAAAAATTAGCCGGGTGTGGTGGTACATGCCTGTAATCCCAGCTACTTGGGAGGCTGAGACAGCTTGAACCCAGGAGTCGGAGGTTATAGTGAGCCGAAATCGTGCCATTGTACTTCAGGCTGGGCGACAGAGTAAGACTGTGTCTCAAAAAAAAAAAAAAAAAAAAACTAAACAAAACACCAAGAAGTAGCTTATGAGTGGGGTCTAAAATGTTCTCTGGTCCCTTAATATGTGGTGAGGATTGATGTGTTCACTTTCACCACTTGCTCGTCTTCAGGTGCCAACATTTTGCACATGCTCAGTAAATGTTTGAGAAACACACAGTGTACAGGCCTCAGGAATGATGTCTATTCAACAGCAAAAGCATCATTTAACACTTGGCTCAGCCCCTCAGGCAGCACCTGTAATTAAAGTTCTGCTTCCCTCACTGATGTAAACCTGGGCTACTGCCCACCTTGCCTCTAGGTATCTTTTTCACAATGTTTGTGTCCATCCCAGCCTGGCCGAGTTGTGGGTAGAAAGCCCCTCTGCCTGCAGGTTCAGTCCTGCTCCGTCCTTCAGCCTATCCTAACCGGTGTATAGAGCAGCCCATTTCCACCAGTGAATGGGATCTGCAGCACTTGCATTCTCTTCTCCTCTAAGTCTGGTGAGCCCCACATGTCCTGCCTACCCCATCTGAAAACTTCAGTCCTATTTTACCCTCATCTCTTCTGAGACCTTGGGTGAGCAGTCCATAGGAGAGACTTTTTCCTCAGCCCCGAGTCTGCACACTAATTTCCCACAGGGATTGGAGCCCTGCCCTGCCCCTGGCTAGGCTAGGATACTGCCACCCTGATTGTTGCATCCTTCTGTCTCCGTGGGCTCTCAGGCTCCTGGCACTGCACAGGCTGGATTCCTAGAGGAGGATAGAGTCAAAAGCCTTGGCTGTCCTCCTATTTCCTGCACAGACTCAGGTCTGGGTCTGGGTTTACTTCTCAGGACTTGGCAGAGTTCCCTCCCCTCTGCACAAGTGAGCTGACTTTTCAGCTTCATGGGTTTTGCTCAAAGCAAAATAATCCTAATTATCCAACCCTGATACAAGAATTATAGTTCTTCTAAATAAAAACACACTCAATACAACAGGAATCTGATTTGTGTGCATTCAGAGGTGAATCCCAACCTGTGGGATTGGTACATCTTTGGGGTCTCTAAGCCATCTCACAACTGTTGTGAGTCTGATTCTTGGCATTTGGTGTATGTATAAAAGGGAAATTGGACTCTGAACTAGTTCATAGGTTTATAGTCCCTCACCAGAAACATTTTTATTATTATTTTTGTTGAAATTTTTTTTAACAAATTTTATAGAAATAGAAGTCATGGAGCCAAATTCCCAGTCCCTAATTCATTTGTCAATGCAAGTGTGAGATACAATTCTCTTCTTCCTGGCACCAAGCAAATGGGCAAGGACAATGCTGGGCAATGCCTGAACTTCGAGAATAAGAAAAGTCTAGGATGGACCAAGCCACTGGAAGTCTGGTTTCTCAAGTTGACATGGGCAATAAAAAGAAACTGAGATGAAATATTCTAGGAGAAGTCTGAGAATGGTGAATTCTTGCTCTTTTCTTCTTGCTGAGATATCTTCCCATTATTCCTTGGATGAACAGCCAGACTTTTGCATTAAAAAGATCAAGTGACTAGACAAAGGGCATGGAAGGCCTGTCTATGTGCAGAGATGAAATCATTTGAGCCCACTTTGCAAATTACCACCCTTGGGCCCTCACTCCTGCTCTTTTGTCTTTCCCTTCCCCTCTTTGTGATTTTCACTGCTCTGTACTGTCCGTGCCAAAACCTAGTGGCCAGAGGTATAGTTGGGTGTAATCCTTTAGACTAAGCCCCATCCCTTTCACAGGCAAAGCTGTCTTCCTGTGGGCTGCTGGGTGGGATATTGGGATGCCTCAGGGAGCTGGGTGAGTTATGATGGTTTGCACATTTATAGGTCACTTTGAATGGGTAATTCAAGGAGGGATGGCTTATTAATACTACAGACAGTGCTAGCCAAAAAGTAGGTCTGGTGTTTGGTTGGCAGGGATGGAGGATCACAACAATTTCCTTTCCAGTTAGTATAGGAGAGGTCAAGTACCCAGACACAGTAGGAGGAGTCTGAGCAGAGGATTGGATAAGATACAGCACCCTTGTAATTATCACAAGCTCCTGCAAAAACATGAAGTTTCCCAGCATCTTCCTTTGCTAATGAAAAATCTGTGACATCTGCAATTGCATTTGTCTTTTAAATTTCCTTTGGAACTATTGTTTCACATAGTCTGGTACTTCATTAGTAATGATTTTCCTGACAGTTCCCTCAAACATCCTCTAAATTCAGGTGGAGGAAGATGGATTTTTAACTAATCTTTTTTGGCATAAACATATATCATATAGGAGACTAACTATTTTTTCTATTTTTCATTTGTTTTCTTTGGTAGTATCTGACATTAGGTTGTCAGTACAAATTAAAGTGGCGAGTGAGCGATAATTGCTTTGTGGTGTAAAGAGATGGGTAAAAATGGCTTTTTAACGCAGTCAGTGCTATGCTTCCACATCTGAAATATTTAGGTAGGCGTCTACAAGTTTAGCCGATGGGCTTGTGGATATATTTATGGATGTGGCCCATCGTTTGAAAATGGGGACTTGTATGGAATAATTTGGATTTGTTGACTTCACAGCTCAGGTTTCCTGGATTCCTGCCAACCTCCTCTTCCTTTTGCATGATGCAGATGTGGTCTGGCTATTAATACTAATCTTGTTTGTCTGCTGTTTGCTTTCTTCAGACAATCCACTAGCACCCTCTTAGGCTGTACCTTCCCTCCTTTCTGTTTAATTGAATGTTTAAGACTGTCCTGATTCTTTAAAAAAAAAAAAGCTACTTGGGGCTGGGCGCGGTGTCTTATGCCTGTAATCCCTGCACTTTAGGAGAAGGAGGCAGGCGAAGCACCTAAGGTCAGGAGTTCGAGACCAGCCTGACCGACATGGCGAAACTCTGTCTCTACAAAATTAGCTGGGTGTGGTGGCAGGTGCCTGTAGTCCCAGCTGCTTCGGAGGCTGAGGCAGGAGAATTGCTTGAACCCGGGAGGTGGAAGTTGCAGTGGACCTAGATTACTCCATTGCACTCTGGCCTGGGCAACAAGAGCGAAATCCCATCTCAAAAAAACAAAATAGAAACAAACAAAAAAACTACTTGAAGCCTGGGCAACATATTGAGAACCCATCTCCACAAAAAAAAAAAAAAAAAAAAAAAAAATTAGCCAAGTGTGGTGGCATGTGCCAAGAATCCCAGCTACTCAGGAGGCTGAAGTGGCAGGACTATTTGAGCCCAGGAGTTTGAGGCTGCAGTGAGCTGTGATTGTGCCACTGCACTCCAGCCTGAGCAACGGTGCAAGATCCTGTCTCTTGAAAAAAAAATCCATTTCAAGACCTAATCAGAAAATAAAGCAGCCAACCTTTTACAACTCTAAGCCCAAAATGCATCAAGGCACACAAAAATTGAGTGACTTTCCATTGCCAGTTCCTCAAATATTAATTTCAGTCAATTTCTTGGTGGATTCCAGGTTATTTATTTTTTTAATCTATGTTATAATTTCAGTGTGGGATTAATGAAGCAAAACAGTCTTTCCCCACCCCAATTAATACATGGAATACGTAGGATTTTCGGTTTTTGGAGCAATTTTTATTCCAATGAATCTTGGCCAATTGGTTAAGGGGTGGAAGGTGGTTGTGTTAGTGTAGTCTTGGTTGGGGTAACTTGGTATAAGCCATGTGAGAAAACAGAAAATTGCCTTTTAAAAGAGAGGGAGATTCTCTTGGGTTTTGCCAAAGGAGACATTTAGGCCATTAGCTGAGTAAGGTAAATTCTTCGGGTTAAAGTTTCATTTGAAGACTATGCATTACTAGCAGGTAATTGAAATGGTAAACCTGGATTGGACTTGTTGTGTTTTCTCACTGTCTACACAGATGAAATGGAACCAGGAAGAAAAATGACAGCGGAATGCTTTTTAGCTTTTGTTCCCTAGATTCACGTGGCAAGCCCTAAAAGCTCAAGTGCCCGGGCTGGAATCAGGAAATGACTTAAAACATGCTCAGTGTGTACCTATGTGCATGCCTGCATTAGGGTTTTGGACTGATTTGTTGGAGAAAAACATGACTCAATTATTAATTTAGAATTGTTTTGCTGTACAGAAATTAATACAGATATGCACTTGAAAATTTTTGGTATATTGATTAATCAAACAAAGAATCAACACTAATGGAGTGCTTACTCTTGGATAATGAAATTATATGACACAAACCAGGGCCTGCAGGAGTTCGTGGTTTCGGGAGTGATAGACAAGGAAATAGTGAACAGGACAGAGTGTTCCCAGGGAGCTCTGCCTGGGGGCTAGGAGGGAAGGAAGAGAAGAGGGTGTGAGCAGGAACTTCCTGGAGGGGATAAAGTGGGAACCAAGCTGAGGCTAGACACTGAGCAAGTCAAAGGAGAATCCATGGCCTAACAGAGGGCCAAAGGCCTGCGCCGACTGGCAGTAAGGTTGGCGCTCTGGACGGCCTTCTTTAGGAATGGGGTGTTCCTACTGCTTGTAATAAGGAGGAAATGGCTTGTGTTCTAGTTCTCTTTCTCGGAGGATATTCCATTTGAACTAATGAATATTTTTAATCTCAGACATCTAGATAATTTAGACTTTGATCCTTTTCTTCTTAAAGAATTACAGGTATCTGGATATCTGGAAGCTTAGTTTTTCTCTGATATCTATTTAGTATGTGAACAGCTGACTTTAGCAACTCTTTTCATCCAGCTGAAGAGTGTCACGCTGTTTCCCTAATTGGACCTAATGTGTCATATTATATGAATACAATGTCTAATATTAAAGGGTCCACCATTCCTTGTGCAAATCTGATTATGGTGGGCCATTCTTCTAAAATAATATGAAATTCACTTTGTGGTATTTTATGTAGAATTTTTGTGTCTATTCTTATGAGATTGGTCTATAATAGGATTTTTTTCTAGTGGGCTTTCTATGTTTTCTATGCTCTGAAGTGACTTATATATCATAAAAGTAATATGTTCCTTTTTGAAAAGAGCTTACCTAAAAATGTGTTATGGTCTGTAGCCTCTGGGAGATGAATTTTGGATAACTTTTGAAAATTTTTCCACGGTTTTTTGCCTGTCCACATGAGACACTTTGCTGCTGTTTTGATAATGAACATTTTATTAGAGGAATCCATCATTTTGAGAATATATTATTAGCATAGATCTACAAAAATATGTTTTATAACTTATAATCTTTTGATTTGTGATCATTTCTACTTCATTTATATTGACATATTTTTATTTTCTGATTTTATTTTCTTCATTTGAGTACTAGAAATGTTTGTGTATTTATGTACGTGTTTTCCAAAGAATCAGCTCCAGGACTTATCAATTAATTATGTAATTTGTTGGATGACAATAATTTTATAAAAAAGTATTTTCTAACTTCTTTAGATTTGTTTCCTTTTTGGGTTGTGGGCTTCTTTTTTTTTTTTTTTTTTTCTTTTTAATACTGAGAGAATGGAAATGTAAACTTTCCTATGAAAGCTATTTGATCCTGTCTCAAAAGTTTTGATTATATATTTAAAAATTTTACACATTTAAAAATACTTTGCTTATTGGTTTGTTGTAATTTTTAAATCAAAGTTTATTGAGGAATGTCTATTAATTTCTATGTAATGGTTTCCATCTTTTAAATATTATTTATCTGAAATAATTTTTGCTTCATATATTTGATGTGCTATTCAGCAAAGTTTTATTATTACATATGCATTTTTAAATTCTATTTTATTGATATAAAATTTCAGTCTCTATACTATTCAGTATTTTACCTGGAATTCAACTTTGTCAGAAATAAACATTGCTACACTTTCTGATTTTTAAATCCACTTAAAAATTTGTCTAGCAAACCTTTGTTCATTAAAAAACTTTTCCAGGCCATTTTATTTTCAAAATCTCTCTTGAGAGCAAAATATGTTTGATTTAAAAAAATCCAATCTGATCATCTTTTAATATTTTTATTTTTGCCACAAAGTATCTACTTTTTAAAAAGTTTTCTTCCTCTTTCTAATGTTTCCTGTTTTTAAAAAATATGTACTTATTTTAACCTTTATAGTCTCCTGAGATTGAGTCAATGTACTTCGGTTTTAACTTTACTAGTAGCTCTTTAAATTTATAAAAACAATTAAAATATGTATTTCTATAATAAAATGAAGAATGAGATAATTTTTAAAAGTTTTCTATAGGAAGCAGTTTAATGTGTTTTAACTCTACCTTCCTATTTCTAACATTTTTAACATAATTTTTAATTTTTGTGGATACATAGTAGGTGTATATGTTTATAGAGTACATGAGCTGTTTTGATACAGTTATACAATTATCTCTAAGATTTAAAAAATATAAACTAGGCTTCAGGATTCAGGTTATTGCTATTAAATAATTTTTAATACATTGTTTTAGGAGGTGTTTTACATTTATATTTAATATGGTCAGCATTTTTATAATATTTATTTAGACCTTGTTTAACAAATTTGAATGTTTATCACTAGTCCTTTTACATCACGAAGGCCTATTGTTTTTAAGTCATCTATTGATCATTTGGTGTATCTCTCTCTGCCTCTTTTTATTATACTTGAATTTCTGGGGTACATGTGCAGAATGTGGAGTTTTGTTACATAGGTATACACGTGCCATGGTGATTTGCTGCACCCATCAACCCATCAGTTACATTAGGAATTTCTCCTAATGCTGTCCCTCCCCTAGTCCCCCAGCCTCTGATAGACCCTGGTGTGTAATGTTCCCCTCCCTACGTCCATGTGTTCTCATTGCTCAACACCCACTTACGAATGAGAACATGCGGTGTTTGGTTTTCTGTTCTTGTGTTAGTTTGCTGAGAATGATGGTCCAGCTTCATCCATGTCCCAGTAAAAGACATGAACTCATCGTGGTGTATATCTCTTAATAATGTTTCTTAAGTTTAAATTTAGCCAAAATTGTAGTTGCATTTTCCCTTAGTTTTCAGTGTTATAGAATGAACAACTGAAGGTGTTTTGTTTTTGTTTTGTTGCAGGTAGCTTCTTTTTTCCTCTGGTTGAACGCTTACATGCCTTTTGAATCTACTCATATGACTTAGGAGTTGTCAAAACACATTGCAGTGGGGGCTTCTCTCATCACTTTACGTTGGAACGTGGTGAATAAACCTTTTCCTCCACACCCTTGGTTTTTTTTTTTTTTTTGAAACTCTCTAAAGTTTTCATGAATGATTTAATTTACTTTTTAATTTTCTGAGATGGAGTCTCACTCCCAGGCTGGAGTGCAGTGGTGCGATCTGGGCTCAGTGCAACCTTTGCCTCCTGGGTTCAAGCAATTCTCTTGCCTCAGCCTCCTGGGTAGCTGGGATTACAAGCATGCACCACTGTGTCCAACTAATTTCTGTATTTTTAGTAGAGGCAGGGTTTTACCATGTTGGCCAAGCTGGTCTCAAACTCCTGACCTCCGGTGATTCGCCAGCCTAGGCCTCCCAAAGTGCTGGGATTACAGGTGTGAGCCAGCATGCCTGGCCTCATGAATGATTTTAAATCAAATCTCTCTTTTCAGCCTCTCGTGTTTCCCCATCAAGAATTCACAGTGTTTAAGTCATTCTGGGCATCTGTTATTTCGTTGGTCTTCATTTTTACCTCCATGTCTCCTCCCATTCATCCTGAACACCTAACTTTTCCTAGAAGTTCCAGGTTTGTCTTCTCTATAATCAAACCTGTGTTTTTTGTTTTTGTTTTTTTTTCCCTCTTAACCAGCCATAAAGCAGATATATACTTTAAGATGACAAATGTTTGCTTGCCATTCTTCCTGGTCTCACCAGCAACCCTTTAAATTTCAACCACTTAATTTACATCTGACCCCCGATTCTCCCTTTGCCATTTTCTTTCCTGACCCTGAACCGATGGCATGCATGACAAGGTGAGCCCCCTGCCCCTGCATCACTTCTCTACCTCCTGAGGCTCTGGGCTCACTCAAGAGCTTGAAGCCACCCCCAACCCTGCAACACCCTCCTTGTCCACCCCTCTCTCCCAGCCACTATGTCATTTAGTTAGTCTCCTCCTTGAGATAAAAGTAGAAAGTCAGGCTCGAAGGGATTCTAACTACCGACAAACCTATACCCACACTCACACCCCATGGGGTTAGCCGAGCTGTTTTTCTGTGTGTATAGACCTGGGAGTCTGAGCATGGTGACACATGAGAATCAGAGTTCCAGAGGGGCCACCGTCCGATTGGTCTTCGTAATTAGTGGCATCTCCTTCCACTTTCTGGTAAGTTTGCCTGCCAGTCACAGTTTCACTGTTCTTATAGGGCTCCTCCTTTTTCTGTATCTTCTTTTCTATATCTTCTTTTCCCCTTAGTGGAAACTAGGGGGAGATCACATTTTAAAATGAGGCCAATGTGCACAGGATTTTAATTTCAAAGTGAATTCTTCCCTAGCCATTATTCGTTAGCGATGGATGTTGGTTTTTCAGAATTATCTTTAAAATGCCTATAATGCCACAATGCATATAATAACAAAGGAGAGATGACATTCCTAGAGCAAATCAGCCTAAAGGATTTGTTTTCTCCCCAAGTCATGCTGTGGGAGAAAACTATGATGTGGGTGTTGACGTTTTTTAGTGGAAATAAGCCTGCTTTGAAATCGGAAATCTAGACTTGACCTCTGCTGCCCCATGTGACTGCGGGTTTCTGGTTCCTGACCCATAATCGGAAGAGGCAGGGCTGAAAGATCTCACAGTCTCATTGACTCTGGCATGCTACACATTTTGTAATCGTCATGTTAAACATGGCATGCCATTTTGTCTTTCTGTTGTTCAGCAAAGCTTGGGGCAGGAAGATGGTATTGTTCTGTGGTGGGAGTATGGAATGGCGCGTTAGAGTTGGCAGGAAGTGACTTTTTGGTGCTAGATGTTTCAGTGTGTCTTTATTCTTTGGATAGTCCATGGGGTGAACAAGGGGAGGAGCTGCATGCCAAAGTAGGAGATTTTTCTTTAAGGAAATTAAGGTCGAACAGGGAATTGGTTGCTACTATCAAATACTAATGGTCCCTGATAAGGGGTAATCAGATCTCTACAAAGGCAGAGTTTAGCACTAAAGTATCACTCCCTTCACGCGGGAGTTCCAAGGTGAATGTTTGGAATGAATTCTTTTCTCTGTAAATTTTTAATCAGCTCAAAAATTTCAAGGAACAATTTAGTCCTTTCTCTCCACTGTTCTTCTTGGCTTCTTTTGATCTTGACCTTAAGTGGACATGTGAGTATATATACACAGGAAATAATTACTTGTCAGCCATGGGGTTTTTGCACACATCCCAAGACTTTCAAAATCTTTTTTTCAATGACTTTGAGAATCTAAAATGCCATTTATTTGAATAGGCTTTTCATAGCCATGCATGTATGTTTTTTTGAATCTGAAATATCAAGTTCCAATGTTCTTATCACTCATTGCTTTAAAATACTGTTATCTGGTCTTACAGATTTGATTCTACCTGCAGGGAAGATAAACCCTTGCATTTTAGTGTTGTTTCATTGGAGATTCTTTCTTTGCATTTTAAGTCAATGGGACCTCACATCTGTGCATGGACTGGGCTGGAGCTTTTTATTACAGACACTTAAGCTCTTCCTTCACACCTCATTGCATCCCGTCCTTCTGGACTCAAGTTACAAGGGCCTGGATTTTAGGATCTTTTCTCTCCCTGGATATTTTATCAGCTTTATATCTGGGCCAATATTGTTTCTTGCCAGCTGAAGGAAGATGCAAAACCTGGGTTCTCTGAAAGAGACATAGAGATGGAGTTTGGTGTGCAGCATATCAATAGGAAACAATGTCTAATGAAGAAAAGTAGGGCAGGGAGAAGTAGGCTGAGGAAGGAGGTACCCACCCATGGTACAGGCCTGACAACACCTCTGTCAGCCTAGGAGTGGAGAGCTCTGGAGCAGCCATGACCCTTCAGCACTGCAATCCTGAATTAGCTGGTCCTCTTGATCAGTCACTCTATGTAGACTGCATCAGAAGACTGTGATATTGGATGAGGTCTTTCTATACCTCAGGAAACCCTAAAGGAGTTGACAGTTTGGACAACAAGCTCTTTGTCGTCGTCTTCTTCTTAAAATTTTTATTTTAGGTCTGGGGGTATATGTGAAAGTTACATAGATGAACTTGTGTCATAGGGTTTATTGTACAGATTATTTTGTCACCCAGCTATTAAACCTAGTACCCAGTAGTTAACTTACCTGCTTCTCTCCCTCCTCCAACCCTCCCTTTTTAAGTAGACCCCAATGTCTGTTAACCACTTTGTGTCCATGTGTTCTCTTCATTTAGCTCCCATTTATAAGTGAGACCATGTGGTATTTGGTTTTCTGTTCCTGTTTATTTTGCTAAGGATAATGGCCTTCAGCTCCATCTGTGTTCCCACAAAAGACACGATTTAGTTCTTTTTTATGGCTGCATAGTATTCCATGGTATATATGTACCATGTTTTCCTTATCCAGCCTGTCATTAATGGGCATTTAGGTTGAATTCATGTCTTTGCTATTGTGAATGGTGCCACAGTGAACATTCACATGCATGTGTGTTTATGGTAGAATGATTTCTATTCCTTTGGGTATATCCCCAGAAATAGGATTGCTGAGTCAAATGCTAGTTCTGTTTTTAACTCTTCATGGAATCGCCATAATGCTTTCCACAATGGTCGAACTAATTTATACTCCCACCAATAGTGTCTATATGTTCCTTTTTCTCCACAACATCCCCACATCTGTTATTCTTGACCTTTTAATTGTAGCCATTCTGACTCACATGAGATAATATCTCATTGTGGTTTTGATTTCAAGCCCTTCTTTGAAGGAGGATCTGG
Organism: Sapajus apella; assembly: GCF_009761245.1. Classification (NCBI taxonomy): domain Eukaryota; kingdom Metazoa; phylum Chordata; class Mammalia; order Primates; family Cebidae; genus Sapajus; species Sapajus apella. The sequence continues at coordinate 10,088,478 of NW_022436948.1, forward strand.
GTAGGCAGCACATCTCCATGTCCTCTGTATCCTCTGGATTTCATATCCTTTTGTGGAATTAAATGACATAATACTTCTCAAGGTCTATAGTATGAAGTATGCTACTGAATTGCATAGAATAGGCTTTTGAATGTTATGGGTCCCTTACGTTACGTATTCACATAGAACATGCTTTTGAACAACTCTGACTACTTGATTCCTCTAATGTCATTGCTACATTCAGGGTACCTTGGTGACTTTTCCTAAATGAGTCTGCCATGCAGTGACCATTTCCTAGCTGTGTCACCTTGCACAAGTCATTTATAATTATGTTTATTTCAATAGTTTTTGGAGTATAGGTGGTTTTTTGCAACATGGATAAATTCATTAGTGGTGATTTCTGAGATTTTGGTGGACCTGTCACCCAAGCAGTGTACACTGTACCCAGTATGTAGTTTTTTTAACCCATCACCTCCAGCTCAACCTTACCCTCAAGTTTCCAAAGTCCATCATATCATTCTTATGCCTTTGCATTCTCATAGCTTAGCTTCCACTTATAAGGGAGGATGTATAATATTCGCTTTACCATCTCTGAGTTACTTCACTTAGAATAATGGTCTCCAGTTCCATCCAAGTTGCTGCAAAAGATGTTATTTCATTCCTTTTTAGGTCTGAGTAATATTCTGTGATATATGTATATATGATACTTATGATATATATATATATATGTATATCTATATCTATATCTATCTATCTATCTATATGTATATATGGCATATTTTCTTTATTCACTTGTTGGTTGATGGTCACTTTGGTTGGTTCTGTCTCTTTGCAATTATGAATTGTGCTGCTATAAACATGAGTGTGCATGTGTCGTTTTCATATAGCGACTTCTTTTTCTTTGGGAATATACTCAGCAGTGGGATTGCTGGATGGAATGGTAGTTCTACTTTTAGTTTTTTAAGGAATCCTCATACTCTTTTTCCACAATGGTTGTACTAGTTTACATTCCTACCAGCAGTGCAAAAAAGCCTTCCCTTTTCACCACATCCATGCCATCTATTGGTTTTTGACTTTTAAATTACGGCCATTCTTGCAGGAGTAAGGTGGTGTCTCGTATTTGATAATTGGTGATGTTAAGCAGTTTTTTCATGTTTGTTGGCTGTTACTTTTGAAACGGTTTGGCTCTGTGTACCCACCCAATTCTCATGATGAATTGTAATCTCCAATGTTGGAGGGAGGGCCTGGTGGGAGGTGATAGGATCATGGGGGTGGTTTCTAATGGTTTAGCACCATCCTTCTAGTGCTCTCTTGTGATAGAGTTCTCATCAGATATGGTGGTTTGAAACTGTGTAGCACCTTTCCCTTCTCTCTCTTCCTCCTTCTCCAGCCATGTAGGATGTGCCTGCTTCCCCTTCACCTTCCACCATAATTGTAAGTTTCTGGAGGCTTCCCAGCCATACTTCCTGCACAGCCTGTGAAATCATGAGCCAATTAAACCTCTTTTCTTTATAAATTACCCATTCTCAGGTAGTTCTTTATAGTAATATGAGAATGGACTAATACACCCTTCTTTTGAGAATTGTCTAATGATGTTATTTGTCCACTCTTTGATGGGATTATTTGTTTTTCTCTTGCTGATTTGTTTGAGTTCCTTGTAGATTCTGGATATTAGTCCTTTGCTGGATGAATAGTTTGCAAATATTTTCTCCCATTCTGTGGGTTGTCTGTTTACTCTGCTGATTATTTCTTCTGCTGTGCAGAAGCTCTATTAGTTTAATTAGGTCCCATGTATTTATTTTTGTTTTTGTTGCATTTGCCTTTGGAGTCTTAGGAATTCTTTGCCTAAACCAATGTCTGGAAGAGTTTTTCCAATGCCATCTTCTAGAATTTTTATGGTTTTAGTTCTTAGATTTAAGTCTTTAATCCATCTTGAGTTCAGTTTTGCACAAGCTGAGAGTTGAAGATCCAGTTTCCTTCTTCTACATGTGGCTTGCCAGTTTTCCCAGCACCACTTATTGAAGAGGCTTTTTCCCAATGGATGTTTTTGTATGCTTTCTTGAAGATCACTTGGCTGTAAGTATTTGGCCATATTTCTGGGTTTTCTATTCTGTTCCATTGGTCTATGTGCCTATTTTTATACTAGTACCCTGCTGTTTTTGTAACTATAGACTTGTAGTATAATTTTAAGTCAGGTAATGTGATGCCACATTTGCTTTGGCTATGGGGGCTCATTTTTTGGTTCCATTGAATTTTAGTATTGTTTCTTCTAGTTCTGTGAAGAATAATGATGGCATTTTGATGATAATTGCTTTGAATCTGTAGATTGCTTTAGGCAGTATAATCATTTTCATAATATGGATTCTACCCATCTATGAGCATGAGATGTGTTTCCATTTATTTGTGTCATCTATGATTTCTTTCTGCAGTGTTTTGCAGTTTTCCTTGTAAAGATCTTTTACCTCCTTGGTTAAGTATATTCCTAGGCATTTTATTTTATTTTATTTTTTGCAGCTGTTGTAAAAAGGGTTCAGTTCTTGATTTGAACCCTTGGTCATTGTTGGTGTACAGCAGTGCTACCGATTTGTGTACATTGATTTTGTATCTTGAGACTTCACTGAATTCGTTTATCAGGTCTAGGAGCTTTTCTGGATCATCTTTAGGGTTTTCTAGGTATACAGTCATATCATGAGTGAACAATGACAGTTTGACTTCCTCTTTTCCAATTTGGGTGCCCTCTGTTTCCTTCTCTTGTCTAATTTCTCTGACCTGGACTTCTAGCACTATGTTGAATAGAGTGGTGAAAGTGGGCATCCCTGTTTTGTTCCAGTTCTCAGGAAGAAACTTTTAACTTTTCCTGATTCAGTATGATGTTGGCTGTGGGCTGGCCATACATGGCTTTTGTTACTTTGAGGTAAGTCCCTTCTATGCCTATTTTGTTGAGGGTTTTTATCATAAAGGGATGTGAAATTTTAACAAATACTTTTTCTGCATCTATTGAGATGATCATATGTTTTTGTTTCTGATTGGGCTTATGTGGTATATCACATTTGTTGACCAGTATATGTATTAAACTATCCCTGCATCCCTGACATAAAACCCACTTGACTGTGATGTATTATGTTTTTGATATGCTGTTGGATTTGGTTACCTAGTATCTTGTTGAGGACCTTTGCATCTATGTTCATCAGGAATATTGGTCTGTAGTTTTCTTTTTTTTATAATGTCCTTTCCTGGTTTTGGTATTAGGGTAATATTAGTCTCATAGAGTAATTGAGGGAGGATTCCGTCTTTCTTTATCTTTTGGAATAGTTTCAGTAGGATTGGTACAAATTCTTCTTTGAATGTCTGGTAGAATTTGGCTGTGAATCCATCTGGTCCTGGACTTTTTTTTTGTTGGCAATTAAAAAAAAATTATTGATTCAGTCTTGCTGCTTGTTATTGGTCTGTTCAGGGTTTATATTTTTCCTGATTTAATCTAGGAAGGTTGCATATTTCCAAAAATTTATCCATCTGCTCTAGATTTTCTAGTTTGTGCACATAAAGGTGTTCATAGTAGCCTCGAATGGTCTTTTGTATTTCTGTGGTATCAGTTGTAATATCTTTAGTTTCATTTCTAATTGAGCTTCCTTTTTTCCAATTTGGGTCTTCCTCTTTCCAATTTTCTCTCGTCTTTTCCTGGTTGATCTTGCTAATGGTCTATCAATTTTGTTTACCCTTTCAAAGAACCAGCTTTTTGTTTCATTTATTTTTTGTATCAGTTTCATTTAGTTCTGCTCTGATCTTTGTTATTTCTCTTCTTCTGGTGGGTTCGGGTTTAGTTTGTTCTTATTTCTCCAGTTTCTTGAGGTGTGTCTATCTGTGCTGTTTCAGACTTTTTGATGTAGGCATTTAATTATATGAACTTTCCTCTTAGCATCAGTTTTGCTGCATCCCAGAGGGTTTTTAAAAATTATTTTAACATTTTTCCATAGGTTATTGGGGGTACAGATGATATTTGGTTACATGAGTAGATTCTTTAGTGGTGATTTGTGAAATTTTGGGGTACCCATCACCCAAGCAGTATATGCTGCACCCTATTCGTAGTCTTTTATCCCTCGCCTCCTCCCAACTTTCCTCCCAAGTCCCCAAGCTCCACTGTGTCATTCTTATGCCTTTGCATCCTCATAGCTTAGCTCCTACATATCTGTGAGAACATACGATGTTTGATTTTTGATTCCTGAGTTACTTCACTTAGAATAATAGCCTCCAAGCTCATCCAGGTCACTGCAAATGCCATTAATTTATTCCTTTTTGTGGCTGAGCAGTATTCCATTGTATATATATACCACAGTTTCTTTATCCACTCTTTGATTGATGGGTATTTGGGTTGGTCCCACGATTTTGCAATTGTGAATTGTGCTGCTATAAACATGTGTGTGCAAGTATCTTTTTCATATAATAAGTTCTTTTCTTCTGGGCAGATACCCAGTAGTGAGATTGCTGGATCTACTTTCAGTTCTTTAAGGAATCTTCACACTGTTTTTTATGGTGGCTGTACTAGTTTACATTTCCACCAGCAGTGTGCGAGTGTTCCCTGATCACTGCCTCTGTGCCAACATACATTGTTTTTTGATTTTTTTGATTATGGCCCTCTTTGCTGGAGTGAGGTGGTATTGCATCGTGGTTTTGATTTGCATTTCCCTAATCATTAGTGATGTTGAGCATTTTTCATATGTTTGTTGGCCATTTGTATGTCTTCTTTTGAGAATTGTCTATTCATGTCCTTAGCCTACTTTTTGATGGGATTGTTTGTTTTTTTCTTACTGATTTTTTGAGTTCATTATAGATTCTCCATATTAGTCCTTTGTTAGATGCATAGACTGTGAAGACTTTCTCTCACTCTGTGGATTGTCTGTTTATTCTACCGACTGTTCCTTTTGCTGTGCAAAAGCTCTTTAGCTTAATTAACTCCCAGGTATTTATCTTTGTTTTTATTGCCTTTGCTTTTGGGTTCTTGGTCATTAAATCTTTGCCTAAGCCAATGTCTAGAAGGGTTTTTCCAATGTTATCTTCTAGAATTTTTGTAGTTTTATATCCTAGATTTAAGTCTTTAATCCATCTTGAGTTGATTTTTATATAAGGTGAGAGACGAACATTCAGTTTCATTCTCCTACGTGTGGCTAGCCTTATCCCAGCACCATTTGTTGAAAAGGGTGTCCTTTCTGCACTTTATGTTTTTGTTTGCTTTGTCGAAGATCAGTTGTCTGTAAGCATTCGGGTTTATTTCAGGGTTTTCTATTCTGTTCCATTGGTCTATGTGCCTATTTTTAATAACAGAACCATGCTGTTTTGGTGACTATGGCCTTATAGTCACCAAATCAGGTAATGTGATGCCTCCAGATCACATTGTTCTTTTTGCTTAGCCTTGCTTTGGTTAGGCAAGCTCTTTTTTTGGTTCCATATGAATTTTAGAATTTTTTTTTCAATTCTATGAAGAATGATGGTGGTATTTGATGGGAATTGCATTGAATTTATAGGCTGCTTTTGGCAGTATGGTCATTATTGATTCTACTCATCCATGAGTATAGGATGTATTTCCATTTGTTTGTGTCATCTATAAATTCTTTCAGCAGTGTCTTGTAGTTTTCTTTGTAGCGGTTAGCATATTCCCAATCATTTTACTTTTTGCAGCTATTATAAAAGGGGGTTGAGTTCTTGATTTGATTTTCCACTTGGTTGTTGTTGGTGTATAGAAGAACTACTGATTTGTGTACATTAATCTTGTATCTGGAAATTTCACTGAATTTTTTTTTTTTATCGGTACTCGGAGCTTTCTGGAGGAGTCTTTAGGGTTTTTGAGGTAAACAATCATATCATCAGCAAACAGTGACAGTTTGACCTCCTCTTTACTGATTTGAATGCCTTTTTTTTTTCCATTTATTTTATTGCATTTTAGGTTTTGAGGTACATGTGAAGAACATGCAAGATTGTTGCATAGGTACTCACGTGGCAGTGTGATTTGCTGCCTTCCTCCCCATCACCTACATCTGGCATCTCTCCCTTTGCTATCTCTCCCCAACTCCTCACCCCTCACCGTCCCTCCCCTATTTCCCCCCAACTGACCCCAGTGTGTAGTGCTCCCCTCCCTGTGTCCATGTGTTCTCATTGTTCAACACCCACCTATGAGTGAGAACATGCGGTGTTTGATCTTCTGCTCATTGCAGCACTGTTTACAATAGCAAAGACCTGGAACCAACCCAAATGCCCATCGATGATAGACTGGACAGGGAAAATATGGCATAGATACACCATGGAATATTATGCAACCATCAAAAATGATGAGTTTGTGTCCTTTGTAGGGACATGGATGAACCTGGAAACCATCATTCTCAGCAAACTGAATGCCCTTTATTTGTTTCTCTTGTCTGATTACTCTCGCTAGGATTTCCAGTACTATGTTGAGGAGGAGTGGTGAGAGTGGGCATCCTTGCCTTGTTCTAGTTCTTGGAGGCAATGCTTTCAACTTTTCCCCATCCAGTATTATGTTGGCTGTGGGTTTGTCAAAGGTGGCTTTTATTACATTGAGGTATATCCCTTGTAAGCTGATTTTGCTGAGAGTTTTAATCATAAAGCAATGCTGGATTTCATCAAATGCTTTTTCTGCATCTCTTGAGATGATCATTTGGTTTTTGTTTTTAATTTTGTTTATGTGGTGTATCACATTTATTGACCTGTATATGTTAAACCATCCCTGCATCCCTGGTATAAAACCCACTCGATCATTGTGGATTATCTTTTTGATACGTTGTTGGATTCAATTAGCTAGTATTTTGTTAAGGATTTTAGCATCTACGTTTGATATGATTTGGCTGTGACCCCACCCAAATCTCAGCTTGAATTGTATCTCTCAGAATCCCCTCATGTTGAGGGAGGGACCCAGGGGGAGGTAATTGAATCATGGGGGACTGGTCTTTCCTGTGCTGTTCTCATGATAATGAATAAGCCTCACAAGATCTGATGGGTTTATCAGGGGTTTCTGCTTTCACGTCTTCATCATTTTCTCTTGCTGCTGCCATGGTAAGAAGTGCTTTCTGCATTCCACCATGATTCTGAGGCCTTTCCAGCCATGTGGAACTTAAGTCCAATTAAACCTCTTTTCCTTCCCATGCCCAGGTATGTCTTTATCAGCAGTGTGAAAATAGACTAATACAATATACATCAGGGGTATCAGTCTGTAGTTTTGTTTTTTGGTTATGTCCTTTCCTGGTTTTGGTATGAGGGTGATGATGGCTTCATAGAATGAATTAGGGAGGGTTCTCTCTTTCTCTATGTTGTAGAAAAGTTTCAAAAGGATTGGTACAAATTCTTCTTTGAATGTCTGGTAGAATTCTGCTGTGAATACATTTGGTCCTGGGCTTTCTTTGTTAATAACTTTAAAATTTCCATTTCAATCTTGCTGCTTGTTATTAGTCTGTTTGGGTTATCTAATTCTTCCTGATTTAAGCTAGGAGGGTTGTATTTTTCCAGGAATTTATCCATCTCTTCTAGGTTTTCTGGTTTATTTGTGTAAAGGTGTTCACAGTAGCCTTAAAAGAACTTTTGTATTTCCATGGTGTCAGTTGTAATATCTCCTGTTGTGTTTCTTAATGAGATTATTTGGATTTTCTTTCTTCTTTTCTTGGTTAATCTTCCTAATGGTCTATCAATTTGATTTATCTTTTCAAAGGACCAGAATTTTGTTTTATTTTATTTTATTTTTTTTGTTTCAATTTCATTTAGTTGTGCTCTTATCTTGATTATTTCCTTTCTTCTGCTGGATTTGGGTTTAGTTTGTTCTTGTTTCGCTCGTTCCTTGAGGTATGACCTTAGAATGTAAGTTTGTGCTCTTTCAGTCTTTTTGATGTAGACATTTAGGGCGGTGAACTTTCCTCTTAGCATTGCCTTTGTTGTATCCCAGAGGTTTTGATAGATTGTGTCATTATTGTCATTCAGTTTGAAGAATTTTTTGATTTCTATCTTGACTTTGGTTTTGACTCAATGACCATTCAAGAACAGGTTAATTTTCATATATTTGCATTATTTTGAAGGTTCCTTTTGGAATTGATTTCCAGTTTAATCGTACTGTAGTCTTAGAAAGGCTTGACATAATTTGAATTTTCTTAAATTTATTGAGGCTAATTTTGTGACCTATCATATGGTCTATCATGGAGAAAGTTCCATGCTCTGTTAATAGGATGTGTACTCTGTGGTTGTTGGATGAAATGTTCGGTATATATCTGTTAAGTTCATTTGTTCCAAGGTATAGTTTAGATTCATTGCTTCTTTGTTGACTTTCTGTCTTGATGACCTGTCCAGTGCTGTCTGTGGAGTATTGAATTTCTCCACTATTATTGCGTTGCCGTCTGTCTCATTTCTTAGGTCTATTAGTAATTGTTTTATAAATTTGGGAGCTCCAGTATTAGGTGCATATATGTTTATGATTGTGATATTTTCCTATTGGACAAGGCCTTTTGCCATTATATAATGTCCCTGTTTATCTCTTTTAACTGCTGTTGCTTTAAAATTTGTTTTGTCTGAAATACAAATAGCGACCCCTGCTCACTTTCAGGGTCCATTTGCATGAAACACCTTTTTCCTCTTTACCTGAAGTTTATGTGAATCCTTATGTGTTAGGTGAGTCTCCTGAAGGCAGCAGAGAGTTGGTTGGTGAGTTCTTATCCATTCTGAAGATCTACATCTTTAAAGTGGAGCATTTAGGCCATTTACATTCAGTGTTAGTATTGAGATGTGAGGTACCATTGTATTCATCATGCTATTGCTTGCCTGTGTACCTTGATTTTTTTGTTTTGCTTTTTAAGTTGTATTTTTGTTTTGTAGGTCTCTGTGATTTATGCTTCAAAGAGGTTCTGTTTTGATGTATTTCCAGGATTTGTTTCAAGATTTAAAGCTTCTTTGTGCAATTCTTGTAGTGGTCACTTGATAGTGGCAAATTCTTTCAGCATTTGTTTGTCTGAAAAAGACTGTATCTTTTCTTTATATATGATTCTTAGTTTTGCTGGATACAAAATTCTTGGCTAATAATTGTTTTGTTTGAGGAGGCTGAAGTTAGGGCCCCAATCCCTTCTATCTTATATGGTTTCTGCTGAAAAATCTGCTGTTAATCAGATAGGTTTTCCTTTATAGGTTACCTTGTTCTTTTCTCACAGCTCTCAAAATTCTTTCCTTCATCTTAACTTTAGATAACCTGACGACAGTGTGCCTTGGCAATGATATTTTTGTGATGAATTTCCCAGGTGTTCTTTGTGTTTCTCATGTTTGGACGTCTAGGTCTCCAGCAAGGCCAGGGAAGTTTCCCTTGATTATTCCTCCAAATATGTTTTCCAAACTTTTATATTTTTCTTCTTCCTCAGGAACATTGATTATTTTTGGTTTGGTTGTCTAACATAATCTCAGACTTCTTGGAGGATTTTTTCATATTTTCTTATTCATTTTTCTTTGTCTTTGTTGTATTGTGTAAATTCAAAGACCTTGTCTTTAAGCTCTGAATTTCTTTCTTCTACTCGTTCAATTCTATTGCTGAGACTTTCCAGAGCATTTTGCATTTCTATTCGTGTGTCCAATGTTTCCTGAAGTTTTCATTGTTTTTTTTCTTTGTGTTATCTATTTCCTTGTATATTTCTCTCTTCACTTCTTGTGTCACTTTTTGGATTTCCTTGCACTGGGCCTCACCTTTCCCTGGTCCCTCTCTGATTAGCTTAATAACTAACATTTTGAATACTTTTAAGGTAAATTAGGGATTTCTTCTTGGTTTGAATCCATTGCTGTGATTTTTTGGGGTGTTAAAGAGCCTTGTTTTGTCATATTACAAGAGTTGGCTTCCTGGTTCCTTCTCATTTGGGTAGGCTCTGTCAGAGGGAAGGTCTGGGGCTGAAGGCTATTGTTCAGATTCTTTTGTCCCATGGAATGTTCCCTTGATGTAGTACCCACCCTCTTTTCCTATGCATGTGGCTTCCTGCAAGCTGAGCTCCAGTGATTATTATCTCTCTTCTGGGTCTAGCCACCCAGCACATCTACCTGGCTTCAGGCTGGTACATTTGTTCATTTGTTCCAAGGTATAGTTTAGATTCATTGCTTCTTTGTTAACTTTCTGTGTTGATGAGGAATTGCCTGCATGGAGTCCTGTGATGTGAATGGTCTATGGGTCTCTCAGCCATGGATAACGGCACCTGTTCCAATGGAGGTGGCAGTGGGGTGAAATGGGCTCTGTGAGGGTTCTTAGTTTTGGTGCTGGTTGGCCAACTGCCAGGAGGTGGTGCTTTCCAGTGAGCATCAGCTGTGGTAGTATGGAGAGGAAACAGTGGTGGGTGTGGCCCTAGAACTCCCCAGAGTACATGCCCTTTGTCTTCCAGCTACCAGGGTGAGTAGGGAAGGCCCAGCAGGTGGGGACAGGGCTAGGCATGTCTGAACTCAGACTCTACTTGGGTGGCTCTTGCTGTAGCTTCTGTGGGGGATGGGGCTTAGGTTCCCAGGTCAATGGAGTTGTGTACCTGAGAGGATTATGTCTGCCTCTGCTGAGTCGTGCAGGTTGTCAGGGAAGTTGGGGAAAGCCTGCAGTCACATGCCTCATCCAGCTCCCATGCAAATCAAAGGGTTGGGCTTACTCCCACTGTGCCCCCACTAACAGGTCCAAGTCTGTTTCTAGGCAGGGGGTGAGTTGGGCTTGAGAACTTGCCACAGGCTACCTGCCTTTCAGCTGCGAAAGAAAAGGACTTTGGTTCTTCCACTGTCTGTGAAGTCTGCATGCTGGATTCATACCCTCCCTCAAATTCTGGCCAAGAGGGTTCTTGCCCAGTTCAAATTGTTACAGATTTCAGCTGGAGACTTCCTTCTCCCTATGGCATTTTCTCCTGTGCCTCTGGCCACCTTCCCTAAGGATCTCTGTGATGCCAGGCAGGAATGGCCTGCTTGGGGACCCAGAGAGCTCCCAAGGCCTTTCCTGCTGCTTCCTCTACCCCTGTATTTTGCTTGGCTCTCTAAATTGACTTAGTTCCAGGTAAGGTCAGAAACTTCTCCCACAAACTAGACGTTCAGTTTTACCAGTGGGGATGTGATTATTCCCATGTGTTGGGGAGTGGAGGATTTCCCTTTCCCACTTCTGCAGTTTGAGCATTCATAGTATTTGGGGTGTCTCCTGGGTCCTGCAGGAGCAGTCTGCTTCCTTCAGAGGGTCTGTGGGCTCTCTTGGGACTGAAATTCTTGATGCAATCCTCTACACGCTGCTCTGTCCATCTGAATTGGAGCTGCAATATAGTGCTGCCTCCTGTCTGCCAAGATGATCATCTTCCCAGGAGTTTTGAAAAGTTGTGTCACTGTCATCATGTATTTCAAATAATTTTTCAGTTTCCATTTTTATTTCATTGTTAACCCAAAGACCATTCAAGAGCAGATTATTCAATTTTCATGTATTTGTAGAATTTTGACACTTCCTTTGGAGTTGATTTTCAGCTTATTCTGCTAAGTGATCCTTCTGCCTCAGCCTCACAAAGTGCTAAGATTACGGGTGTGAGCTACTGCACTCAGCTCTGCAATATATTTTTTTAAAATAAAAAATACAAAAATTCATGATGAACAAAATGTTAAAATTTTAAAGACAGGATCTGACAGGGTGGGGGAGGGGAATTGTATAAGGGCAAAGGGGATCCTAAAAAGTTGTTACATTATTATTGGGATAATGTCCATCACTAATTGAACAATAAAGTCACACTTCCCAACAATTTCAACATGATAGGATATTTGTAACATTTAAACTGTTCAGCAGAGAAGGGCCAAAGAGCCTAGTGAACCTGTAGAAAGAGAGAGAGGAGTTTAAGCATTACAATGTGAAGCACTGTCTCAAGGAATTAGAGCTTTGTAATAACTTGGCATCACATTCAAAATGCTTACTTTTAAGAGATATTTATCCCAATGATTACTGATTATAATGCTCTAATAGGTCCTGTACTTTGTGCTAAGGCTATATTAATTAGACTTTTTTCTGAGGCTGTGAGATAGACTGGAACCATTGTGCCACTGGGATTCTGTCACTTACCCAGTGTTGGGAAGGTAATTAACCTTTCTGGATCTTAATTTTGTAATCTTTAAAATGAAGATAATGCCTGCTTTGTTGACTTCATAGAGTTCTGGTGGGGCCCTTAGGAGATAATGGTGGTGAAAGTGCTTTGTAAAATTGTGCTAATCTGTGAAGTTAACCATTGTTATTTCATGGTAGGTTCATTTTTCTAAGTCAGAGAAGGGAGCCAGAACTAATAGCCACCCTACATACTGTGTCACGCAGGACTTTTCTGTGTGTAGTTTTGTTTGGACGGGACATGATTTGACTCATAGTCTCTCTGAATCCATGTGTTATTGAGTTAGAGATACAATAGCCAACAAGTCGATGCAGCTGTGGGTAAAGATTATGACACCAAGAACTGGCAGGGGATTGCAGATTTTAGGTGTTTTGTAAAGGAAAGTGTCTCAAAATGTGCATGAAGTTTTGGGGAATGGCTTAAGGTTGAAATAAAGGACAAGAGTCAGGCTTATTGGTTGAATGACTGAGAGATGAAAATATTTTTGGTTCAGTTGACTTCTTTGTTGGGATTAAACTGGTTTTGGGTACCTCAGAAGTGGTGGAATTCCTGGTCAGAGCTGGACATACCAAAGAATATGGGCGGTCATTTACTCATCATCTCAGGCGTCTGGTCATTCACTTGAATGAGCAAAAATGTACCAATGTACTATCTTTTCTTTGAGACAGGCCTCTCACTCTATCACTCAGGCTGCAGTGCAGTGGCACTATTTCGACTCACTGCAAACTCTGCTTCCTGGTCTCATGCAATTCTCTCACTTCGGCCTTCTGAGTAGCTGGGACTATAGGCGGGCCCACCATGCCTGACTAATTTTTGTATTTTTTTTATAGAGACGGGTTTTGCCATGTTGTCCAGGTTGCTCTCAAACTCCTGAACTCAAGCAATCCACCCACCTTAGCCTCCAAAAGTGTTGGAATTATAGGCATGAGCCACTGTGCCTGGCCCATGTGCCATCTTTTAAGGACTGGTAAAAGCATAGATGATGTGTTTTGAAAAAGATGCATGTCTTCCCGCATATGCCAAAGTAACTTACGTAATTATAAATAAATATATTTATGTCAAAGCAATATATGGAAGAAGTGACTTACACATTTTGAGACTTGAAACTTTGGAAAAACTCTGCTTGATGAAAGTACAAGGAAACAGGCCATTTGTTGCAGAAACAATATTGAAAGCTCTTTAAGCAGCACCTCTTTGACCTTGTTGTTTGAACCATCCACCTTAATCTAACATTGGTATTTTGCTGCTGGAAATGCTTGGCAGGTAGAGTGTTTTGGTTTCATTTGATATTCCAGTATACTATGCGACTATTTTTTTCCCCTGAACTATAGAGCTTTAGATTCGGTGGGCCCCACCCAAATTTCAACACCAACCGAACTTTTGTATTAAGTTTAGAGTGGGAGATTGTTTGGACAAATAATTCATACCCTTTGATGGGAAGGGAAGAGCTGTTTCAGGAAAGAGATTGTGTGTGTGCCAGGTATAGGGGCCCTGGACCTCAATTTGCCAGTGCATTAACCTGTCCATTAAAGGAATTGCATTTTTATTAGATCCTGTCAGGCTGTTGATTGAAAAAATAAAAGTGGCCTTTGAATTTTTTACCAGCTATGACAGGATAGAGATGGCATATCCAAAGAAAGGGCTGGATGTGTACAATTAATGTTATCATTCTTCTCCCAGCTCATTCTTCAAGAACAACCACCCATTTCCTCAATTAGTCTGGGCAGGACTGGCCCTGTGCACTACATGAGGCAGGCTGTGCCTGCCTGTTAAGACAGAAGGGCCTCACAATGCTTATTTTCTAAATTTCCATTCTGTTCTTGCAAGTCTCTCCCAGTGAAGGTACAGGTAGCAGCAGCAGTGTGGTGGAAGGGGAGGGCAGTGATACATTTAGGAAGGTGAAGTGGTATAACTTTAAAGAGGTAAGACTTAGCAAGGGCCTCAGGAAGTTAGGGCAAAAGAAGACATCAATTAGGTGGTCGTGGAGGCATTCTGTAAAGGGCAAATAGCCATGCAAATGGGAAAGGGTCAGAAATTAGCACAAACATCACGTAGTTTATCACCTAAATATGACAAGGCCCTTTTGCATTTTTAAGCTAGAAGGGCCACTGATACCCTCCAAGAGTCACTGTACTCCTAAGAATAGGACCCTGCAGGAAGTCTCTCCTTCAGTAGTCGGTGAGTTCCCAGCACTCACATTCCTTGCACTGATTAGATTTATATGCTACATGTAAAAGTCTAATTTCTAACTTTCTATATTTCTCAAGGCAGCAACTTGTGCATGCATTGCTTGGAGGAAATTTTTTGCAATAATCATATATAGCAGCTTTTTATAAGTAGGAAGAGCAATCTATTGTAAATTTGGCTGCTTTCCAGGTTTTTAACAATCAGTTCTTTTTCTATTATGTCAGTGTGAAGCTTATTCTGACTGAGGGTGGGGCAATGTGAATCAATATTATCTTAACAAAAAACAAATAATTTATTACAAGCCTGTCTTAATCACAAGGATAAAATTTATAGGCAAATGGTTCTCCTCTGTCACAATGGTTTTATTTTGATTTGTGGTTTGTATAAATGGAATGATTCAATTGACTCTGGACTGGAAATTCTTATTTAAATTCTGTCAACCTGATCTGTCTGTAAAAAGTGGCTCGTATTCCAAATAAAATGTTCTTCAGACCTGAGAATGAAACAAATACCATTTAAAAAGTGTCTTAAAACCGAGCAATCAAGTTGTATGGGATCTCCTTTTATTCCAATTTCTTCTGTTATTCATGAAAAATTTCAGGGTGTTTAATAAGAATCAAGTCACCAGTTATAGAATTTGTTACAAAGGAGGGCAGAAGGATCTCCTGCCAGGATGTGGAAGGTCATGGCTAATGCTCTTGCTGCAACAATTGGGAGAAAACAGATATAATTTAAATTTGTAAAAAGCATATTTTTGTAGGCACAGCTAAGAAAGTAAGGAGGGAATCCTTTTAGGATAAACTGGCAATTACCAAGTCTTCCCCACCCATCTGGGGTCACTGACCAGTTCTGTGTATGGAATGAGAAACAAACACGTGGATAGTCTTCCCCTCAAGACATTTTTGGCTGCACTGGTGGGAAGATAGATAAAGAGCTACGGTAAACATCTGTGAAGGGCAAAGCTGAAACTCCCAGAATCTTTCATGGCTAAAGAGCCAAAGACCCCACCAGCATCACCATGAACCCTAGGATGCCCATATCACAGAAACGGAGGAAAAGCAGAGGTATAATGAGTCTTATGAAAACCAAAACCTAGCCCGGCTTCAGCTTAATCCATTATTGGATTGAAATGATCAGTCCTTTACAATACCCACTTAACAGAGGGAAGAAAATTCTTCCTGGTGGATGATAAAGTCACCTGGAGTTTTTGCAGTTTTTAATGTCCAGAATACAAGAAAAAATATTAAGACATGTGAAAGTCTTGGTTTTTGTGATAGGGCCTTGTTCTGTTGCCCAGGCTGTAGTGCATTGCATAGCTCATTGCTGCCTTGACCTTCTAGGCTCAAGTGATCTGCTTCAGACTCCCAAGTTTGACTTTTACATGTCTTATAATTTGGTTGCAGGAGAAAATTAGATAAAAAGACCCACAGATGATCAAATATTAAAATTAGCAGAGCCAGCCTGGGCAACATATTGAGACCCCATTTCCACACACAGACAGACACACACACAATTAACTGGGCATGGTGATGTGTGCCTGTAGTCCTAGCTACTTGGGAGGCTAAGGCAGGAGGGTCACTTGAGTCCAGGAGTCTGACATTGTAGAGAGCTGTGATCACACGACTACACTCCATCCTGAGTGACAGAACAAGACCCTGTTTCTTAAAAATAAAAAATAATAGATAAGGACTTAAAGCTAACTATGATTAATATGTTCAAAAATAGAGAAAATAAAAGAGGTAAAAGGATAGACTCTTGACACATACTAAAGATCTGTAAGAAATCAAATGGATATTCCATCATGGGAAAATACAATAGCTGAAATTATGTTAAGCTTGGCAGTTGACTGGACATGGCAGAACACAGAACCAATGAACACTTAGGGTCAGATTTAAAAAAATAGGTGTATAAGACACATGCCAAATATGCTGAAAAGTTTGAATACACACAAAACTGAATTGCCTAATGAATGAAGAAAATGTAGCCAAAAAATTTTTAGTGATAATGGCTAAGAATTTCACCAAACTAAATTCTTAGATTCAAGAAGCACATGGAAGCTGGGCACAGTGGCTCATCCCTGTAATTCCAGGACTTTGGGAGGCCAAGGCATGTGGATTGCCTGAGCCCAGGAGTTCAAGACCAGCCTGGGCAACATAGTGAAACCCTGTCTCTCCAAAAATACAGAAAATTAGCCAGGTGTGGTGGTGTGTCTATAGTTTCCCCTACTCGGAGGCTGAGGCAGGAGGATAGCGTGAGCTCAGGAAGCAGAGGTTGCAGTCAGTCGAGATCATGCCAATGCACTCCAGCCTGGGCAACAGAGATCCTGTCTCACAGGAAAAAAAAAAAAAAAAAAAAAGGAAGCACGGAAGCACATGGGATTTTGAGTGATAGAAACACAACCAAAAACATACCTAGACACATCATAGTTAAACTGCTGAAGGCCAAATTAAAAAAATTAAATCTTAAAAACTACTTGAGCTTCATCCATGTCCCTGTAAAGGACACAATCTCATTCCTTTTTATGGCTGCCTCGTATTCCATGGTGTATATGTACCACATATTCTTTATCCAGTTTATCATTGATGGGCATGTGGGTTGGTTCCAGGTCTTTGCTATTGTGAACAGTGCTGCAATAAACATAGGTGTGCATGTGTCTTTATAGTAGAATGATTTATAATCTTTTGGGTATGTACCCAGTAATGAGATTGGTGGGTCAAATGGTATTTCCGGTTCTGGATCCTTGAGGAATCACCGCACTGTCTTCCGCAATGATTGAACTAATTTACACTCCCACCATTGTTCTCAGCAAGCTAACACAGGAACAGAAAACCAAACACCACATGTTCTCACTCATAAGTGGGAACTGAACAATGAGAACACATGGACACAGGGAGGGGAACATCACACACCGGGGCCTGTTGCGGTCTGTACTGAAAGAAAACCTTTTGTTTTTTTTCTTCAGGCAGAAGGAAAACAATTCTGCATGGTTGCAGGAAGAAATGAATATACTAAGATGAGTAAACACGAGGCTAAACAGAAGTAGTTATTGATTATACAAAGCAATAATTGTAATGTCTCATGAAGTTTAAAACTGATGCTAAGGGTGTACACTAACAGTAAAGCAAAAGAGGTGGCAAAGTAAATGTAGTCAGACGGCTCTAAAGTTCTGGTAAAATTGGGATGATAAAATGATGCTGTGTATATGACTGAAAAATCAAGAAAGCATGTTGTGGCCAGGCGTGGTGCTCACACCTGTAGTCCCAGCACTTTGGGAGTTTGAGGCCAGTGGATCACTTGAGGTCAGGAGTTCGAGACCAGCCTGGCCAACATGGTAAAACCCCATCTCTATTAAAAATATAAAAATTAGCTGGGTGTGGTGGTGGGTGACTATAATCCCAGTTATTCGGTAGGCTGAGGCATGAAAGTTGCTTGAACCTGGCAGGCGGAGGTTGCAGTGGGCCGAGATCACGCCATTGCCCTCCAGCCTGGATGACAAGAGGGAAACTCCATCTCAAAAAGAAAAAAAGAAAAAAAAAAGAAAACATGTCATAATCTTCATGTTAACCATTAAAAAGGTTGTAAAAGACATAACTAGCACGTTAATAGTAAGAAAATATAGAACATTACAGGTATTTGATTACCAGAAAGGGAAGAACTCACATTGGATATGTGCTTTTTGCCCATGTTCTAGGTGCTTTGAGCTGTTCCTGGTGATTCTTAACATGTCTGTGATGTATCTCTTATTATTTCCCTTTGATAAGTGAAACAACAGAGTATGTTAAGCAGCAGGACCTATTTTAATTTGCCTACGTATACATGGAACGTAGCATGGGATGTACCGGGTACTTCAGACTCTTGTAAAGGTGGAAAGTCTGTGATGACCCTCTACCACCTTCACAAAGCAGAGATACCACAGCTTTCATCACTAACGCTGGAGACCTCTTTTACTGATGTTCTCCAAGGCTTTATTTTCTCTCTCACAGCAGAAAAAAACCGTGAGGCACTCATGGTTCTCCACATTGCTCTCAACTGCTTTAAAGTCTCTTGGGAGTGCATCAGATCCACCAAGCCTGGATCACATATCAGCAACCTAGTGCAAGGCAGGCTTGGAAAATGAGGTTCTGGCTTATTTCCCGAGGAGGTAGAACCCATAAGGGAGAGATAACTCTAAACACAGGCAGAGTGTTCAAGAAGTATTGGTGTGTGTATGCATGTGTTTGTCCAAAGCATGACAGATGTTCAAAGGTGTGAAGCACCTGGATGCTGAGTGCCATCCTGGGATCTCAGAGCCTTACGTGATGGCCTGGGGGTTGGAGCCCAGGACTCTTGGCTCACGAATGTATGAATTGCTTTAAGCTGTTATTCATTTGACCCCTTCTGAGTCTTTGTGAGACACACTATATATAATGCTATTGGGAGAAGGACAGTACTTGCTGGTATTTTCAGGACCGACAGGCTGGGGCTTGAGCTAGACAGTGGTCTTGGAAGGCACTCAATCTGGCCGTCTGTGGTGGGAAGGCCCTCAGCTTCTAGTCCTGCTGAAACCTGGCATTTCAAGAGCAATCCCTTTAGAAACTTCTATATCAATTCACTAACAGTTCCTCAACTCTCAAGTACCTTCTATTTTCTATCCAACTGGTTGTGTGTACAAGAGATTCCAAAGACACAAAAAGGATTCTAGCTAAGAATTAACATTGAACCAAGGGATAATGACATTTTTTTATGGTTCAATAACAAAACAAAATCTCATCCTAGACAGAAACCAGAGGAAATATGGTGAGTAGTCAGCCATGGGTTCTGATTGTGTGTGTGATCATTTTAACCCACATCACATAATTGTAAACACAAGTTTGATAAACCCATCTTTAAGTCATATAGATAACATGGAAGCATATTGAGGAGAGAAGTTTTAGAACAGATGGATTTCCTTCTGCCTTTTTTTTGGGATAAATAATGACCTGCATTTGCAGAGCACTCTGCCAGTTTTCAAGATGCTTTTCCATGGAGCCTCTAACTGTTCCTCCCAGCCCCTGGAGGTGGGCAACGTAATCCCATTTGACATAGAATGAAAGCAAGTGTAGGTATGAGAGAGTGTTCCAATATTATGTAACAAGGGGACACTTTGCTTTCTATCTTTATACTAAGTGTATTAGTTTTTTATTTTGGTCTATGTTTTTTCTTGGGATTAGAGGATATTATCAATGAGCCATTGGTCATTTGTCAGCCTTTCAACTGACATATTTATTATTATAATGATCAAATTTGCATATTCTATGTCAGACCAATATATTAGTGTTTTCTTATTCTTTTCTTATTGCATAGGGGTCATCATATGCTGCTTTTAATTGACATTGATATCAAACCCATGGCAAAGATCCATTAAAGAAACTTTCTGAGCTTCAATCATAAACCACTGGAGGTATAGCCACCATGAATAAGTGTTCTGGGTTTACTGCATGGTTGGAGTGACTCTGATCTTTAATATAGTAAAGATATATGCTCTTGCTCTCAAAAACTGACTCGAAATAATGAAAAAAATGATAAATGTGAAAGCCATTTCCTTTAAGAATGTTTTCAGTATGAGGTGTTGCTGCTCTCTACTTCCCTTTATTTGTTTGGTTTTGATTGGTTTGAGGCAAGAGAAAGGGGAACAGAAACATAAAACATGGTTGGAAAAGAGGGAAGAGTGAGAACAAGGATGACAATGAGAAGGGGCAAAAATGGTGTGGAAAAGGAACATGAGATCCAGTTACTTCCCAGCTAAGTCTCAGCTTAGTTATTATTACATTTTCAGGGCACCAAAAGCATAGCTTGTTTTTAGTCAGTAAAGATATTCTGCCAGGGTCCTTTACCTCTAGGGAAATAATTACCCAATGAAATAAAACATGCAATTCAAGAGTCAAAAATAATGGCTTAAAATAACTCATCTACAAAGGTTTCATTGATGAAACTAGCTGGAAGACATTTTCTTTTTCTTTTTTCAGTATATATTTTGTATTGTACTGTAGGTTCTAGGTACATGTGCAGATCATGCAGGATTGTTGCGTAGGTACATACATGGCATGGTGGTTTGCTGCCTCCATTTCCCTGTCACCTATATCTGGCATTTCTCCCCATGTTATCCCTCCCCACCCTCCCCAGCCCCACTGTCCCTCCCCTAGTCCCCCCCAACAGACCCCACTGTGTGATGCTCCCCTCCCTGTGTCCATATGTTCTCATTGTTCAACACCTGCCTATGAGTGAGAACATGTGGTGTTTGATTTTCTGTTCTTGTGTCAGTTTGCTGAGAACGATGGTTTCCAGATTCATCCATGGCCCTACAAAGGACACAAACTCACCTTTTTTTATGGCTGCATAGTATTTCATGGTGTATATGAGCCACATTTTCCTTGTCCAGTCTATCATCAGTGGGTATTTAGGTTGGTTCCATGTCTTTGCTATTGTAAACAGTGCTGCAGTGAACATTCATGTGCATGTGCCTTTATAATAGTACAATTTATAATCCTGTGGGTATATACCCAGTAATGGTATTGCTGGGTCAAATGGAATTTCTATTTCTATGTCCTTGAGGAATCGCCACACTGGGAAGACATTTTCATATTTTACATCATAGGGACCACATCACTTGGGCAATCCCAGCCATACTTTCTGCTGAGTCAGACAATGTGTTTTCACACCTACTCTCGTGCACACTTAGACCTGTTTGCTTCCACGGGTGCCTGCCTTCAAGAGGACTTATTTGTCTGGCTCACATGGGTGGGTGTGTTCAGGACCATTCAAGAAGAGCGCCCACACTGAAACTGACACCTATTAGTGGTGCAGACTTGAAATAATTTAAATCAGAGGCCAGCAACTAATACTTGTGATTGATTTGGGAGAGCTGAAAATATTTGTTTGCATTTGGAGTGAGTCTAGAGTCCGGTCACCTTTAAAAGGAGTAATGTTCATATCAACTCTAAGAGTAGGGATTGGCAAACTACGGCCACCAGACCAAACCCAGCCCTCTGCTTGCTTTTGTAAATAGTTTCGTAAACAATGTGGAACACAGTTGCATGCATTGTTGTTCGTGTGGCATCTATGACTTCTTTCATGTTACAAGAGTGGAGTTTAGTAGTGGTGACTGAGACTGTGTGGATGGCAGAGCCTAAAGTATTTAGTATCTGGTTCTTTATAGAAAATATTGCTGCTGCCCTGTCCTGTGTGCCAGCTTGAGGGACCGCAGACATGCGGGGCAGCTATGGGGGCTGGCTGCTGCTGAGACTCTCAACATCTCCCACTGCAGCTCTTGCTTTCTATTTGGATGCATTAAAAAAACAAACAAAACAAAAAACCAAACTCTTTCAAATAGCTAGGTCCTCTTGCTTTCTTAGAATTCATTGCAAATGATGTATCCCTGCACATAAAATGGTCACTAGGTTGCAACCCTAAAGACATTCTTATCAGAATATTATAAGTAGTTCGATGTAATATTTTTGCAATTTTGCTATAGGTCTAGATTTTTTCAAACTAAAGCACTTAATAATAAAATGAGAACTGACTTGAATTTTATCCTCAAAACACACATTCACATGGTTACAGAAATATACATAGAACAATATTCATTATTGTGTTCTGTGATGAGAAAAGATGAATAGATATAAATGTCTCTTGGGGTGTGATGATATTAATTGTGGCCAAGGGGGTATGTTCATTCACTGTGGATGACTATGCAGCTATGAAAACAAAGAGGATATTCTTTTCTAACTGTTGGAAGGTCAAAATATTAAATGCAGAACAGTCTGATATGCTTCCATTGGTATGGAAAGGAGGGAAGGGCACAATAAAATGTATAGAAACAGCTATACATTTTTTCCAATAAATATTAAATCTCTGAGAAGTTATACAGAAAACTGGTTGCCTCCACAGAGGGGACCTGAATGAACAAGAAACAGGATGAGGAGGGAGACACTTTTCTACATAATGCTTTCTACCTGTTGAGTTTTGAATAATGTGAGCAAATTACTTTTTCAAAAAAATATTAAAAAATAGAGAATTTTTTCAAAGCGAAAAAGCGTAGGTGTGTGGCTCCTATCGAGTTACGCAAATGATGAAACTGACTAATGTCAGCATCTGATATAGTTTGGGTGTGTCCCCATTCAAATCTCATCTTGAATTGCAGCTCCCATAATTTCCACGTTTCAGGAGGGGCCGGGTGGGAGATAATTGAATGATGGGAGGGGGTTCCCCCAATATGTTCTCATGGTAGTTAATAAATCTCAAGAGATCTGATGGTTTTAGAAGGGGAAACTCATTTCTCTTGGTTCTTATTCTCTTTGCTGGCTGCCATGATTGTGAGGCCTCCCCAGCCACATGGAACTAAGTCCATGAAACCTCTCTTTCTTTATAAATTGCCCAGTCTTGGGTATGTTTTTATCAGCAGTGTGAAAATGGACTAATACAGCATCCTTGTCAGTAAAAAGCAGACTGAGCCCATGTCTAACCCAGAGCCCAGGCTACTCGAAAGGGTGCTCAAGGTGGAATGAAGCCTTCGCTGGCCACAGAGATGAAATGACAATCACTGTCTTTTTAAAAATTCACCAACTTGCTGGAAAAAAAATTAGCCAACTTTAATCAGAAGCAAACATCAGCTAGTTAATGTGCCTGACCTTCTCCTTTGCGTCTCATGCTCCTCTGATGGCTGCTTAACCTGACTGATGAGTAGGTTAATGCAATTACAATCACTGAAAATTCTTATGGAATTAAGGGGTATATAAATATAGTGCTTACATTTTAATTATTAAAGCACAGATTTACTGATGAACTATGCTCACTGGTGGGTTTCTATTGCTCAATCTGACTCCAGGGGCTGTTTTTAGTACCTTGATGCAGCCATTCAGGGAAGCTTTCATTGGTATTTGATCTTGTAAGCATTTTTCTTCTTCTGCCATATTGATGACAGTTCCCTAGAGTGGAATATTAAGACATTACTCTTTAATGCCCTAAACTTTTTTCAATGCAAATATTCTACATACAATTTGAAAAGAATTATTTTAATCAAGTTTTAAGAAAACCTTTTCATTGATGTATACTGGCAGAAAAGTGCCCACATTATAAGCATACAGCACAATGCATTTTCATAGACAGACTATTACTGTAACCAACCTCGGCTCAAGAAAAAAAAAAAACCCAAAAAACAAAACCAACCAAACAACAACAACAACAACAACAACAACAATGCTGGGAGCATCCAGAAACCTTCCTTAGAATCCTTGCAGTCTTCATCCACCAGTCTCTCCCAATCGTAACCGTATCCTGACTTGTAATAGGAGAGTCAGGTTTTGTCTGCTTCTGTACTTTATACAAATGGAATCCTACAAGATGTGTAGCTTTGTGATTGGCTTCTTTTGTCCATCATTATGTATGTGTGGTTAATCTACACAGTTGCATAAAATTATAGATTGTGAAGTCTCATTGTGTGTAGACTTCTACTTGTTGACTATAGCATGATTTATTTGTCCATTCTACTGATGGCATTTAGGTAATGTATTATTTCCTTCTCACTCTGCTATACCTGAGACTGAGTAATTTATAAAGAAAAAGAGGTTTAATTGACTCACAGTTCCACATGGCTGCAGAGGCCTCATAATCATAGTAGAACTGCCCATTATAAAACCATGAGATCTTGTGAGACTTCCTCACTATCCGGAGAACAGCATGGGAAAAACCCGCCCCCATGATTCAATTACCTCCCACTAGGTCTGTCCCATGACACATGGGGATCATGGGAGCTACAATTCAAGACAAGATTTGAATGGGGACACAGCCAAACCATATCAGGTAGTTTCCAGTTTTTGGCTATTTTGAATAGTGGTACTGCAAGCATTCTTGTACATGCACTTTGATGAAGGCTCATACACATTTCTGGTAGATATTCCTGAGAGTACAGTTTCTGAGTTAGAGACTATGCATATGCTTAGCTTTAGCACAATGGTTGTCAAGATTGCACACACATCAGAACCACCTGGAGGGTTTGTTAAAACACAGATCTCTGGGAAACACCTGGAGGGTTTCTGGTTCAGTTGGTGTGGAGTAGGACCCAAGAATGTCTGCTTCTGACGAGTTCCAGGTGATGCTTATGCTACTGGTCCAGGGACCATACTCTGAAGACTTCTGCTTAGCAGATACTGCCAAATAGTTTTCTAAAGTATTTGTACCAATTTACATCCCCACCAGTAGAATATGTGAATGTCAGTTGCTGTAATGGGTATTTGCCTCTTTTTAAATTTCAATTGGATGAAAGTGTAATGTCTCTCCTGTGGTTTTAGTTTGCATTTCAGTGATAACAAATGAAGATTAGCTCTTTCTATATATTTATTGTCTGTTAGCGTATCCTTCTATGTGAAGTAGGTATTAAAGTCCTTTGCTCATTTTTCTATTGTTGGCTTTCTTTTTCTTACTGAATTGCAGAAATTTTTCTTCTTTTCCTCCTTTTTCTTTTTTTTTTTTTTTTAGAGATAGGGCCTTGCTCTGTCACCCAGGTTGTGGTGCAGTAGAATGATCATAGCTCATTGCAGCCTTGACCTCCTGTGCTCAAGTTCTCCTGGTTCAGCCTCCCAAGTAGCCAGGACTACAGGTGCATGCCACTGTTCCCGACAGAACAGAGGCCTTGGAGGCAATGCCACACACCTACAACCATCTGATCTTTGACAAGCCTGACAAAAACAAGCAATGGGGAAAGGATTCCCTGTTTAATAATGGTGTTGGGAGAACTGGCTAGCCACGTGCAGAAAGCTGAAACTGGACCCCTTCCTGATACCTTATACTAAAATTAACTCCAGATGGATTAAAGACTTAAACATAAGACCTAACACCATAAAAACCCTAGAAGAAAACCTAGGCAAAACCATTCAGGACATAGGCATAGGCAAGGACTTCATGACTAAAACACCAAAAGCATTGGTAACAAAAGCCAAAATAGACAAATGGGATCTAATTAAACTTCAGAGCTTCTGTAGAGCAAAAGAAACAATCATTAGAGTAAACCGGCAACCAACAGAGTGGAAAAAATTTTTTTCAAGCTACTCATCTGACAAAGGGCTGATATCCAGGATCTACAAAGAACTAAAATAGATTTACAGGAAAAAACAAATATACCCATTCAAAAGTGGGCGAAGGATATGAACAGACACTTTTCAAAAGAAGACATATATGCGGCCAACAAACCTATGAAAAAATGCTCATCATCACTGGTCATTAGGGAAATGCAAATCAAAACCACATTGAGATACCACCTCACACCAGTTAGAATCACGATCATTAAAAAATCTGGAGACAACAGATGCTGGAGAGGATGTGGAGAAATAGGAACACTTTTACACTGTTGGAGGGAGTGCAAATTAGTGCAACCATTGTGGAGGACAGTGTGGTGATTCGTCAAGGACCTAGAAATAGAAATTCCATTTGACCCAGCAATACCATGACTGGGTATATACCCAAAGATTATAAATCATTCTATTATAAAGACACATGCACACATATGTTAATTGTGGCACTGTTTACAATAACAAAGATCTGGAACCAACCCAAATACCCAACAATGATAGCCTGGACAAGGAAAATGTAGCACATATACATCATGGAATACTATGAAGCCATAAAAAATGATGAGTTCATGTCCTTTGCAGGGACATGGATGAATCTGGAAACCATCATTCTCAGCAAACTGACACAAGAACAGAAAATCAAACACTGCATGTTCTCACTCATATGTGGGTGTTGAACAATGAGAACACATGGACACAGGGAGGGGAGCATCACACAGTGGGGTCTGTTGGGGGGGCTAGGGGAGGGACAGTGTGGTTGGGGGGACTGGGGAGGGATAACATGGGGAGAAATGCAGATATAGGTGATGGGGGAATGGAGGCACAAACCACAATGCCTTGTATGTACCTATACAACAATCCTGCATGATCTGCACATGTACCTCAGAACCTAAAGTACAATTAAAAAAATTTTTTTTTCAGTAGAGACAAGATCAGTCTATGCTACCCAGACTGATCTCAAACTTTTGGGTTTAAATGATCCTCCAGCCTCAGCCTCTCAAAGTGCTGATTACAGGTGTGAGCCACGGCAGCAGGCCAGGAATTCTTTATGTATTCTGGGTGTCAGCTCTTTGTTGAAGATATGTGTTGCAAGCATCTTTTTCTATTCTGTGAGTTTTTTTTCACTGTCTTAATAATTATAAACAGAAATTCTTAATTTTCATATAATCTATCTGTTTTTGTTTTAAGCTTAGTGCTTTTTGTGTTATTTAAGGAATATTTGCCTTCTTCAGGGTCATGAAGATACTCTTTTATGTTTTTCTTTGAAAGATTTACTTTTTTTTTCCGTATCATATCTAGATTCAGAAATCATCTGGATTTGATTTTAGGATTTAGAAGAGTTTTAGTAAGGATTTTCATATACTAAAAAAATCCTCCTTAGAACAACCCTGTTTAAAATTCACCTATTTGTATCTCTTTTTAGTACTTTTAAAAAAGATCAATGCCACATAGCAACTTTTAGAAAACTTAGAGGTTTTTTTTTTTTCAAACCTACAATTGTATTGAAAGCAATACTTCAAATAATAAATGCTTTATGTTTACTCAGGGTTAGCTTATTTTCAACTGAGCCAAATTTAAGGCAGTTATTAAAACTTTTAAGTAACATAAAGCACTTTTTTCATCTTGTGCCAAAACTATAATGCCCGCAATAATTTATATTTAATTTTTAATACACTTATCTATCATGAATAATTATGTGGGCTGCTCACAGTATTCCATTCTCTGTTATGTGGTTTTTCTGAAGACTGTGGTTTCTTTGTGTAGCTACTGGGAATTATTACCTTACTGATGAATTTGTCTTCTGAAGAGATAGCAACTATAAGTTTCAGTGTAGTATTTTTTCACTCTAACTTACAAAACAGGTACAGTGTCTGGATACTCCCTTTACTTCTTAAAGGTTTAGGAACAAAGCACCCTGTGTTTAAAGAAATATTTTAGCAAGACTATGTTGCTTTGTGCTAAATATCTTTGAAATCGGCCAAAATAACTGATTAAAATCACCCTACATGTTTTGCCATATCATTTTGAATAGCCCACTATCTTTGGCCAACAGTGTACTGAATAATTAAGAAAGCCCCGTCATATTTGGTGATCAAACTGACCAAGTCATTTTGCACAGAAGGAATGAAATTTGGTTTAGAAATTAGACAGCAGGTAATTAAGAATTTTAGAAAGATTGAAAAATATATGATATACCAACTCTAAGGTCTATTACTAAGCCTCCCTTTTCTTGCTACCAAGAAACAAATTACTCTAGAATGCAAGCTCCATGAGGGCAGGCACTTTTCTTGTTTTGTTCACCACTTCGTCTCCATCACCGAAAGCAAAGCAGTGTTTAGCATATTGCAGATGCTCAATTAATATTTCTGAATTGAAAGTAGGAATGAACCAATTCTTAGGCCTCTAAAGGATGGAATATAGTATGTATGGAGTTAGGGGCTGATCAATGGCTTCCATCTATGCCCTCTTTCATCCTTGCTTCATTCTAAGAGCCTTCTGGAGCGAGTACTCAAGTGTAGTCACACTGGATGTTTTCCATGCCAGTCATTTACAGCCTTTGACTCTGGAGGATATATGGATGTATACTACTTTTTCCTTTGTGTTTTGTGGACAGTGACAGGCTGTTGACTTTTGAAAAGTTACAGCTAGCTTATAATGGCAAATTATATATAAATATAATTTTATTTATTTTAGAGACTGAGTCTCACTATGTTGCCCAGGCTGGGATTGAACTCCTAGGCTCAAAGAATCCTCTTGCTTCAGCCTCCCAAACTGCTGGGATTACAGGCATGAGACACTGCATCTGATCTCTATATAATATGCAATAGTATGTTAGATAATTATAGATTACATATTTAATATATTATTTTAATTATATAATATAATTTATAATATATATATTCAACTTACAGCTATATATAATACACATATATTGTATATATTATATAATATATATGCACACACATATATATTATTGTATAGATTACTCAGGAAAGCACTAAAGAAATTTGCATCCAATAATTTGCATACTTTAATGTTGTCTGTCCCTGAACATTACGAAAACTATAGGTAACTTTCCTTTGGTATCATACAGTACAAAAGAATAGCCAATAAATGTATGAGCAGGAAAACATTCTTAATTAGATATATAACAGTGATTTAATTATAAAGCATGCTATAGGATTCTAAAGCTTCAAGTTGATGACAGTGATGATAATGATTATAATATTTATAATCAGTTATCATAAATAGATTATTATCAGGCACTTTGTGAGCTGTTTTCTATATAATATTCGCTTAATTCATAGATAGCCTTGTGAAAGGCTACCTTTACAAGTGGGAAAAAATGAGGCTCAGAGAAATTAAGCGATGTGCTGAAGTTGTAATGACACTAGAAAGCGGTAGAACCAGGTAGGTGAATCTATGTTTGCATGACTTCAAAGCGCTATGCTCCATTACTAAGCTAAACAAGGTGACTTTTGAGTATGCAAGAAAGTTACTAGTTAGAAGAAAAGTTGCATTGGAAAACTCTTTAATAGAAACCATGGGCTTATGCCTTTAAAAATTTATTTGTTAGAGCACTGAGTGGGGGGGAGGAGTGGCCGAAAAATCTAATTACTCATTGGAGAGAGTCATTCAGCATGTAGCAACAAAATTTATTAAGCTACTATTATGTGCCAGGTACTGAGCTTGGTGCTCAATATTGAATAGATCACAGGCCTGCCCTCCTGATCTTATGGCCTAAAGAGTAAGTGTTTCTCTGCACTTTGTTTTCTTCTTCTCAAAGAACTCAAAAGGGAAATGAAGAAACTTGCTAAAACATAATGTCTGTTTGATTTTTCAGCTTGGTGACTAACTAGTTTCTTGAGAATAATAGAATATTTTGGCCCAAGACAGGAAATACATAGGACATGAGCATATAGGCATCTTTGAAGAAATATTTTCTTTCTTCTGTTAATATTGTATTATTGTGCAGTTATTTTCCTAAAATATTGAAACTGATATAAAATGTTTTTAGAAGCTGCCCAGTATAAATGTCTTCTTGCCCATCCTGCTTGGCTGGGGAAGCCTGAGAGTTAGATACATTTCCTAAGGACACTGACAAAGAGTGAAGAGAAAGAAAAGAGCGAGAACAAACTCTATTCTGATTATGTCATAACTGATCAATAACACTGTGCGTTCCTTGTCATGGGCCGTCATGGGAAATTAGAGCCGGCAGCTGGAAACTGTTCACATAGATTTTCTATTTTTCCTCTTAAGTAGGCTGTATTAAATCACACCAAAAAGAGCTGACATACTTGAAATCCTTGCTACTAGGCATAGGAGCAATCTGCCTGATGTTTGCACCTCTAGGTCACCTGTCATGGACGCTTTGTGGACATCTGGAGTTGGCCACCTTCCTCAGGCACCTGAGCAGCTCCCTCTGCTTATCTTGTGTTTATTTCATCATAAAAAGGAATCCTGGCTTTTAGTTTTATCCTTCTCATCACCACACACGGTCACTGGGCATAGTAGCAGGCAGTGACATAGAGCTACTTACCTTAGTTTACCCTGCCCCTGGTCCAGGTCCTAGTGAGCACTGAAAAATGGTCACTGAGAAGGTAAAAATGGACAAGAAGAGCCAACAAAGGAGAAAATCAAATTCAGAGTCATTAATGTGAAGGATTGACCTCTAAAACCAGAGCCCACACGCCCGTGTGTGTCATATACTCACATTTTAAAAACCAGAGCTGGAATCCTATAGAAGTCTGGCAACAAGGGGGATTTGTCTATGTCCAGATGTCTATTTGGGGTTGTGCTTGGATGTCCCCAGAGGCCCTTTTCACCATGCCAGTGGTGGGGGAATGAGTCACCGTTGTCTGACAAATCAGCATCTGTGGGGCCACAAGGGTACATCTAAATTATTCCACTGTTATGTATCATAAAAGCCTTTTTAAAAATACTGTTTGTTTTAAAAGACATTTTATATCTTATTTTTTGTCACTGTTTTTTGCCTGTTATTCTGGGAGCCTTTCCATTTCTTTATCTCTTGTCACCATATGCATGATGTACTAACCAGGAGGAAAAAATGACGAGCAGAAAGAGTAAGCATTTAGCAAATTATCAAATGAATGGATCATTACTCCCAAAGAAGCAGGCCTCCTGTAATTTTCTGACCGCATGTAATTTTCTTATAGAAGCCACTTGACTCTTGGGAGCAAATGCAGCAATGGGGAACTTTGAGAATGATGAGTGTTGCCATGTGTTTAAATCTGTGCTTTGGAATAAAACCACATTATCTCTTCCTCTGCTTTGTGAATCAGAATCTATACTGAAATGTCCTTGGGGAATTGAATTCTGACTTAGATTATATTTAAGTTCAGTTTTGGAGAAGTTGGGTTACATATTGACTCCTAAAAACATGTATGTAACTTCTAAAGTTTCTCTCTGACTCAGAAATGAGAGCTAAAGTTATTTTTAGAGATTACAGTTAAATGGAGACAGTGATCTATTGGTCTGATCCCTCTTTTTATGACATTACTCCTGAAATGTTGCATATTTTCATGCTTAGAAATACCCTCTAACTTTGTAACATACTCTGAGGTTTGTATTGTACCTATTCTTTGCTCCGTAAATCATGTAATGGCTGCTGTCCAAGAGCAATACAGTCTGACCTGATGTCTGATCCACGGAATGAATGTCACATGGTTCATCTTAGGTCTGTGAAAGGCTGGAGGGGGTTGTTTTTCAGAGGTCAGCATTTTGGGCATGAGGCCACGGTGATCCTCACTCCACAGGAAGGTAGCTTGAGTGTCCGGATAACACTGAGGCTACCTGCCCCTTCATGCTTAAGACTTTCTCCAGCAGTCAGACTATAAATCAAAGTACAATTTCCACCTGAAAGTTGGGGTGATTATGCGTGTGGAGATTCAGTTCACCAAGCACAGGGCCACAACGTTGCCCACACCACTCACCCACAAAGAGTGCTGGGATAGGGCTGACTGACCAACCATCTTGAACCACCAATAAGGAAACTGCACCATTTGAAATTCATCCTCAAGCTCCTGACTTTTAACACAAAGCAGAGCACTTAGAGAAATTGTGCCTGCAGCGCATTATGCCGATAATACTGGAAGAACTGGCAGCAGATTATTTTTCAGTCAAAGTCAATGTCCAAGGCCAAGGCTAGAGGGGTATGAGTGAAAGTGAATGCAACAATCTTGATTAAAGAAACTTAGAAAATCAGGAACAGCAGGCTATAATAGATGTGTGGGGGGTGTGAGGGGTGGGGTTTGGGCTTTTGAGAAATGGGCAATAGTTAATTTTATATCCTTTTTCATTCCCTTTGCCTCCCCTTCCAACTCTTCCCTTCCCTTCCCCTTCTCCTCTCAGGTGACAGAGACAGCAAATTGACTCCATTGTCTCTTTTCCCTTCCCCACCATTGTTACAGAACACTCACTTTTAGCTGGACACATGGGCTTCTCCTTTTCCCAATACATTTCTCCCTCTCCTTTGTAGTTGGATAGAGATACACGGGTAAATTGTGGAATATGAACAGACATGGTGAGGGCACCTTCTAGCTAGTGCTTTTAAGAGAAAGGGACCCTCTTCCTTTCCTTCTGTCTGGTTGAAATGAGGAGGAGATGATGAATGATCTTAGATTATGTAGATAACGAGAAAGACCCTAAGGACGGCAGAACAAGAAAGTATTAGAAGAGCTAATAGAAGAAGAGCTAATAGAAGAAATAGAAGAATTCTGGGTCCTTGACACCACAATACCTCTGTATCATCCAAGGACCAAATACACCCAGACTTATATGTGAAATGAAAATAAACTCTTTTTGTGTATATCATTACTGTACTGGATCTCTTTGTCAGTAGCTGTTCCAGCGTTCTACCACGTCACTCTTCCACTTGGCTCCCCTTACTCCGTTGTCACCCCACTTCTTTATCCTTTCTTTCTGCTTCCTGTGGGACTGACTGAAGAGTGGACCAGGGCCACTCACACTTTAGTTTGGGTGATACCAGTAGGCTGGAATTTCTTAAAATACACATGCCCAGGCCCTGCCTCTGTAGGTTCTGGTTTAGGACATCTTGGGTAGGGTACAAGAATCTGCATTTCTAGCAAGACTCACAGGTGATTTGGATAAAGGTGGTCCAGGGGCTAAGATTCTGAGAAGCAGGGAGGTAGGGTCTATACATTGCATCTGCTATGAAGCGGATGCTAAAAAATGCACTGGTGAGAATTGGTTGCAGTAAGTCAGTAGTATCTACCAAAGCTGCACATACTAACCCATGTGATACTTAAACAACTGCTTCATTGACTCAGCTGCCTTGCAAGCCCGAGATAACATAATGATTTAGTCAACATTTAAACAACCACTACCACCACCCAATCAAGTATTTGGTACAATGTAGAAAAAAGCAACTGATAGACCCAAATGTTCCGTATCTGTTGGTTGCTTGTATATGATAGTTATATTAGTTGAGAGTGTGGGGTTTTGTTGTTGGTGGTTTGTTTTCAAGGGGTAAAATTTGTTAGATAGTCACATGCCTCCTGAGGTTTTAAAACTATTCCTTTTTGAATGGGAATAATTATGAAATTCAGTGAGTAGCATCATTTAATTAAGATAATACACAAACAGTTGAAGTCTTCTTATGTGATGAGCTTTGTGGTGGGCACAATGACTATAAAGATTAACGAGCTGGATGAAGACAATGTGGCACATGTAAACCATGGAATACTATGCAGCCATGAAAAGAATGAGTTCATGTCCTTTGAAGGGACATGGATGAAGCTGGAAGCCATCATTCTCAGCAAACTAACACAAGAACAGAAAACCACCACATATTCTCACTCATAGGTGGGAGTTGAACAATGAACACATGGACACAGGAGGGGAACATCACACACTGGGGCCTGTTGGAGGGTGGGGGACAAGGGGAGGGAGAGCATCAGGACAAATACCTAATGCATGTGGGGCTTAAAACCTAGATGACAGCTTAATAGGTGCAGCAAACCACATGGCACATGTATACCTATGTAACAAACCTGCATGTTCTTCACATGTATCCTAGAATTAAAAAAAAAAAAAGATGAACAGAACACAGTTTCGCCCTCGAGCTTCACACGTCGGCTTGCGGGAGGCAGATGAAGAGTCCTACTACCAACCCTGGGAGGTGTGCTCAATAGTGACAGCCACGGGAACTGGGGGAAAAGAGGGTGACCTGACTCAGTCTGGGGATGTCAGAAGTGGCTCCCCAAAGGTGGACGTCACTGAGCTGGGCAGAAGTTGGGCTGGCCGAGAAGGTGGTCTGTTGATAGAAAGGGAAGATGCACACTACAGAGAAGACAGTGTATGCCAAGGCATGGAAGTGTGAGGTATGGAAAGAGCTTGGAGTACCTACCCGGGGGCAGCGGGAAGAAGGATGGTGGATGAGAGGCCTCAGTTCATGAAGGATACAGAATTTATCCTGAGGCACCACTGGGGATTTTAATCAGAGAAACAGAATCATCAGCTGTCAATCACAGTCTGTTACAGCAGGTGTGCAAAGGGTGACTTACAAAGGAATAAGAGTGGAGACAGGGATACCAGGTAAACCAGGCGGAGAGCATCAATTACGATTGCCTCTGTGGAAGAATAAGAGGAACATGAAACATAAGTGAGAGAGGCCGGGTTTGGGGCTGGGATATGGTGAGAAGGGGAAGGAGTCTGAGATTATGTCTGATTTCTGCCTTAGGCACTAGTTGAGTGGCCGCACTAGTCATTGAAAAAGCAAATAGCAGAGGATGAAGAGGTTTGGGTTGAGGGCAGGGATGGGGGGCGGGGAGTTGATGAATTTCGATTTAGAAGTGTCAAATTTGAGGAGCCTGTACTTTCTCCAGAAGGCAATCTGGCTGTGAATTTGAATCACAGGAAGGAGGCTTTTGTCTCAGGGCATAGTTTTGAGAGTCATAAACATATGGATGATAGCTGAACATGTGGATGTGAAGCACTCCGCAGGAAGAATTTGTAATGAAAACCCAGCAGAAGTCCAAAGGAAATTCAACAAGCAACTGCCCCAAACTAATGATGCTTTGACCCAGAAATTCGCCCAATCCAAAGTCTGCAAAACGCTCACCTCTGTGAGGCCATCCTAATCACACTCTCCAGGAAGAATTCATGACGCCCTCCTTACTGTTTCTGAATCACTGTTTCAGTGAAACACACATCTTGCCACAACCTGAGCTGCACATCTCTCTGTCACTTTGCAGGCTAGGTGGTGAGTGTATGAAACTCATCAGAACCCAGTTCTGATACAGTGATCTATGTTTAAACAGGGTAAGTTTCTGTAACATAGATTACTGTATCAGAACTGGGGCATCTGTATGAGAACAGTTCACTAAGTGAAAGAATGATTCCATTTTTATTTATTTTCAATGCTGACCTTGCAGCTGAGCTGTTTTTAGTGTTCATTTTTTTTGAAAAATTTTACATACTGTTTCCTTTTTCTGAATTAATAAAAACCCTTAATGGCATTTTGGGAAACACATTTTTTCCTGTTCCTACTCTTCCTTCCTGTCCATCTAAGTTCGTATCATTCTGGGCTTATCTCAAGTCTTAATATCTTTAAAAAATTTATTTGCAGATTTTTACTTTTACTTGTGTCTATTGATGATATTGCTTTAGAATCAATGTTATATGAAAAAAAATTCAATTTTATGAAAACATGGTTTTTTTTTCTTTAAAAAAAAATGCAGTTGTTTGTAATTAAAAATGGCAAAAGAAAACCAAAGAATTGATTTGGAGGTCACATGAAAACTCTGTGTTTATTCTGTGGTTTAGCTTGGATTTTGAAACTGATTTTATTTCCATCGTGAATTGTTGGCAGTATTTAGTATTTGGCTTAGCATATGTTTTACACTTAGGCATTTATTTATGCTTCCTAAAAGAGGGATTTACCAATGAATATTTAAAAACACTGAATGATAAGTGAATGATCTTTTTATTCATTTGGAGCACATATTAAAGGTATATACCTCCTTACATAGAGTTTATATCTCAGGATTGTGAACATTCTTCTATTTTCAGAATGTAATCTTTTGCAACTTACTGTCTTTTGGTGGCAGGAAAAGATATGATATCATGTGAATATTTGTGTATATTTTTTGAGATATTCTGAAACTAATGTAGTACATCAATTAAATTACATTTTAAATTTGTCTTGATAAGGAAAATTGGAGGCTTTAGTTCATTGCTCTCTAGGTCACAGGGTTTCTTGGGGTAGTTCATATACTGTCTGCAGTTACGTAAGACAGGTTTTCAAATAATCGAGTGGGTTTTTCAAATACAGCATAGATCCACTGAATCAGAATTTCTGGGAGCGTGAGGCCAGGTATCTGACTTCTAGTATCCCAGGTGATCCTTCTGTTCACACAGGCTGAGAACCATCACTTAGTACAGTGGTCTCAGGGACTGAGTGAGGACTCCATGCTGAGGCCACAGGGCTGCCTTCAGGAAGCTGAGACAGGCATTTGCAACACAACCCAATACAAGGACAAGAGTAACAATCCTTTTCTTTGCAGCAGTAGATCCTGGAACCATAGCACAGAGGTAGAATCTCGGTATGGCTGCTGTGTTGGCTTTAGTCTTAAACTTGTATCTGTACTTTAAGTCTATGCTTGTCATTATCTGTTTAATGCTCTATGATCATCTGGACTCCACGCTCCTGGAGGACAGGATCTGAGTGCATTGCTTACAGCCTCATCATGAAGCCTGGTTCACAGCAAATAGTCAGTATGCCCTTATTTACTGATAGTCAGAAAAGCCATCTAGTTAGTTTGAGGCAAGAATCATAGAAGAACTGCACACCTGCTTGTCGTCATTCACACACAAGCATACATCCCTTGCATACATCTAACAATGCTGCTTCAAGACTAGTTTGCAAGGACAATGATGACAGCTCTTGTTTACAGTTGCTTATGTCAGAATGAATTATGGGGGCTTTTCTCATTGCTGTACGATGAACTTCACTCTGGGCAGAGCCGAGAGAACAAACAACATGGCATGAGTTTACATGAACATAGTTCTTGTCCCTGGATGAAGCAGTTGTGGGTATAGCTATTCTGTTTCAAATGTGACCCCAGAAAGCAGTGAGTTTGCTGTAAACCAGGGTGGCTTCCTCTGAAAGACTATTCATGAAGCTCATGTCCAACTGGATGGGAGCTCTTCTGTTTCCGATTCCCCTAGCACCTTGCACT
This sequence comes from Sapajus apella, assembly GCF_009761245.1. Taxonomy (NCBI): domain Eukaryota; kingdom Metazoa; phylum Chordata; class Mammalia; order Primates; family Cebidae; genus Sapajus; species Sapajus apella. The sequence goes on from NW_022436948.1 coordinate 10,125,057, forward strand.
TTCCTTTGGAGGTTGCCAGTCTACTGTATTTTTGTTTATCTTATTCACCTTACCAAATTATGATGTTATTTGAGAGTAAAATCTTCCCCTAAATTACAGGACTATGGCTGGAACTGGGACTCTGGTTCTGCAGCTCCACATCTTTCTTTGCACCAGATTATAACCTGACATGTGCTACATAGTGTTCATTATCATTATTATCCTAAAGGGCACAGTGTCAGACAGATTTTTGAATATATATGTGGTTGAGAATGGGAAATTACATAGAACATTTTTATTGGGAAGGAGAGAAAAGAAAGTTCTGGAGAGCAGGGCTTGGTTGATGAGGATGGTCCTGGGGAGATGCCATCATGCAAGACGGGCTCCACAGGCAGCAGAGGCCAACATGAAGACAATGAATGACTTGATGGGGAATTATTGCTGTGTAGAATGGGCAAGAAGAAGGTGTCGTGAATGAAGGCAAGGGAAGAGAAAGAAAACGCCACGATTTAATTTATTTATTTATTAGAGATGGAGTCTAACTTGTTGCCCAGGCTGGAGTGCAGTGGTGCTGTCTTGGCTAATTGCAGCCTCCACCTCCCAGATTCAAGCAATTCTCTTGCCTCAGCCTCCCGAGTAGCTGAGATTACAGGTGTGCACCACCACACCTGGCTAAGTTTTTGTATTTTTAGTAGACACGGGGTTTTGCCATGTTGGCCAGGCTGGTCTTGAGCTCCTGACCTCAGGTGATCCACCTGCCTCAGCCTCCCAAAATCTGGGATTACAGGTATGAGCCTCCACACCTGGCCTCCACTATTTCAAAATGTGGCCGCTTTCAATGTATTCATTGCAAAGAGGGGGTTTGGGCTGATTAAAAACTATAAATAGGCTAGCACTTCTTTGATGTCTGGAGTGAGGAGGCAAAATTAACAGATGATCCATAGTAAATAGACCAATTCTGTTAATCCAGAGTGTCTCTGCGCTGGCCTTCTTAGCCAACACCTTGCTCATGTCTATTTATCAGTGCCTAAATTTTTATTGAAAATGTGAATAGAGAAATGACACCATTTGAAATGCTTTCTGAGGGCTATTTATGTCAAGATGGTCAAGGAAAACGCAAAGCAACTGCACTATTTTAACATTAACAATATGAAAATTTAAAATGAAATTTTAATATTGCAATTCGTTGATATTCTGTAATTCCTCTGACTTAATCAAAATGAATGTAATTGTTCAAAATTTAGAGGAAATGCACAAACACAGTTAAGCACTAAATTCTCAATAGTCAAATTGGAGTGTGTGCCTATGTGGCTGGCAAATTCATTTTTTTTTCCTAGAGGATTGTGCTAAGTTCTCTCGTTGAGTTTTAACCCATGGTATACCTGATTCTGTGTACTAGATAAAAAATCATTTAATACAAATGTTAGCACGCTGAAGAGATTCTTAAAACACAGATTTCTATGCCCTATCTCCAGGTATTCTGATTTTATGGGCCTGGGATTGAGTCCCAAATCAGCATTTTTAACAGACTTTCAGGTGATGGCAAAGCTGCGGTCTGTAGAACTCCCTTGAGGTTCCGCAAGGGTGTAATAGATTTAGAAAATGCAGTTTCAAAGGAATAGAAGCTAGATGTGTGTTTCTCAGTCAAACTTGTCATGATCAAGCCAACCAGTATGATGATTATTAAATTAATTCTGCTTTTAATTTTATATTTCTGAACAAAGAAAAGAAAGAGCATGAATTCCTATCAAATTTCTTTCCAGGACAACTTGTCATTGACTCTGACTGCTTAAAATTAAAATTTTATCGATTCTTTGTTTTATTAAATAAATGTTTTTTGAAGTTGCTTTAGCTGGAGGGAAAAGAGTTTTCTATGCAATTTTACTGGACATCTATTGCTTATTTGTTGAAGTTCAAAAGAAATATTTATTTCTACTAAGACAGATGGACAAAAGAAATAATAAGGAATAAACAAAAGTTTCACTTGTAATAAGACAAACAAAAAACTATTTGCTTAGCATTTGACAAGGTTACTGTGATGGTTAATTTTATGCGTCAACTTGACTGGACCATAGAATGCCTAGATATTTGGTTAACATTATTCTAGGTATTTCTGTGAGGGTATTTTTGGATGAGAGTAACAAATTGGTAAACTGAGTAAAGCAAATGGCCCTCCCTAATGTGGGTGGGCCACATCCAATTAGTCAAAAGCCTGAGTAGAACAAAAGGCTGACCCTCCCTCAAGTAAGAAAGAATTCCTCTTGCCTGCTGTCCTTCAGGCTGAACCTGGGCTTTTTCCTGCCTTCAGACTTAAACTGAAACGTTGGTTCTTCCTGAGTCTTCCGCCTACCAACCTTTGGACTGGAATTTGCACCATGTGCTCACCTGGTTCTCAGGCCTTTGGACCCAGCATAGAACTGCACCATTGCCCTTTTGGGTCTTCAGGCTCCCAACTCACCCTATAGATCGTGGGACTTGTCAGTTTGTATAATTATGTGAGCCTTATCCTAAATCTCTTTCTCTTTATACCTTTATTGGTTCTGTTTCTCTGGTGATCCATGAGTAATACAGCTACACCATAGCTTTTTCTCTCTTTTGGTTTCTTTAATGCTGTAATTTCCATGGTGTTTGGAAAAAGAGAACGTTTGAGATCCTATTTAGCTCATGTTTTGTGCCTCAGCCACTTCTTATTTGTCAGACTGTGCACAGAGGATGGGAATGTCATATAACTTATATACCTTGCCATCAACCCAGCACAGTGCAAATCAGGGCCCTGTGTCTTGTAACATTGTGTAAGCTATGCTATCTTCCTTGGGATGCATGGTCAACCCAGGGTGTCATATCGTAGACCTTCCCACAGGACGTGAGCAAGACAGAGCAGGGCAGAGGAGGGACAGGAACCTGGCAACAGATACTCTTGTCACTGAGCACTTATAGCTACATCATAGGCTATCTGTCCATTGTGGTGACTGATGATTGAAAAGTCAGCTTCCGAGAACCCTTCATTAAGTCCAGGATGGACAGTTTCTATAGCCCATACTAGTCTTGGAGAACTATCATGCTCCACTTTTAAGGCAATGATGCCCTTGAGTGATTATTATCTTGAGAGTCTTAAAAAGATAATTGACTTTAAAAAGATGCATCTTCATTACCAGCCTGGAATATGAATATGCACATTTATACTTACCGAGAATCTTATACAAAGCATGGGAAAAATTACATTTCTCTCTATCTTAAAAATATTGACTTAATTAGTAAAATGGAGGGAGAAGTTTTCTTAGTTGCAAGAAAAGAAAATAATCCTTTCAGCTTAAAGTGGGCAAGAATTCACTAAGTTTGGAAAACTAAAAATAATTTCTGGCTAGTTTTATTCCTGTCCTCTGTGTTTAGAGGATTTTACTCCTGATACTATTATTACAGGAAATTCCAAAAGCATGAACATTTTCTGATATTTTCATAAAAACAAGTGTTTATGTTTTGTTTAATTTAGACATGGAGGAAAACAGTTTTGCTTTGTATGCAGTGAAGTGTCCAGTAGATACCATGACAATGAGATTTTGTGTAAAATTTAGATAATGAAAGCATTTAGGAATTTGTAGAAGAGTACTAGAGTATTGTATTTACATAAAATGTCTCAAACACTCTTGAAGTCCATTACAAATAATGGTACTTAACACAAATGCAATGCACACTTACTCTTAATATTATTGTTCTGGGGAATGGAGGTTGGCATCTTTCTTCAATACCAGCTTTTAGGTCATTACAAAATGATCAGTGGCTGATAATTATGAACAGTTCTGATTACTGCGAGATTCTTAGGTATTTTCCAGCAGCTAAGTAAGTAAAGAGATTGAAGAGTGATGAAATATTCAGATGTCTTGAAAATGTACAGGCCCACATTTGGTTAAGAGCCTCTCTCTTTCTCCTAGTCTCAGCCCCTCCTGCATCTTTTCTCTCAACTTTGGAGCATGAGAACATCATCCTGAGGTTTGCCAGTATTGCACCTATGTAGGACAAGGATGAAGATATTAAAAACGCTGACCTCTAGTTTACAATGTCCTTGGACCACAACTCTGAATTTCCAAGTTTAGTGTGCCCTTTCAAGGTCCCATAAAAATTCCATCTTGTTTTATAGCTAGAATTTTTACTATACCATAAGTAGATTTCTGGAAAAGAAGAGCTATACGGTGAAGAAAGCCCTTTGCATGGCTGTGAGTTCAGTTCTTATGAGTTTTATACCTCCATCATCAAGGGTCATGTCAATAACTCACTGAAGAAAGTGGAAAGAGCTCTGTTCATGGAATAAACCCACAGAATTTGTCTGAAATGTTCCTTAACTCTGTTTTAAAAAGTCAACTGAACACGTGCATTTGTTAGAGCCTCTGAAGCCACAGGTAATTACAAGAATTTTATCCAGCAACTTTGATTTAAGTATACCTTGAACAATAACTTTGTACTGTCAGGCAGCATTAATTTTTTTTGCATCAGACAAAATCATTGTTGAAAAATTTGGTATTGCTTTGCTAAGGTGGGTATCCAGTGAATATCTCCAATCCAATTCTTTCCTCTAATATGGTAATCTGTTATCTGTATTTAATTATCTGGAAGGTGAAAGTTGCTGGGCAGTGCGATGGAAATTTTTAAGTCCCTTCACTCTGGGCCAGCTGTCTTTTCAGATCAATCTTTCTGCTAATGACAACCAATACTTTCATATGTGATTACAGGCCTGCTCCATCTTTTCATGAGCCGAGACTCTTTGGAATCATATGTATTGATCTTTTTAATAGAAGTCAGGAAAAATAAAATTACTCTGGCTTCTTGCGGCAAAACGATGATAAATGAGAACTTAGAAACTTATGGGATAAATTTTTTCTGCCTTGGATTATTTTAATCACTAAAAATGATTGTCTTTTTAATAATATTTGCTTTCCATTATGCACATTTGCAGCAAAGCCAAAAATTGTTTCAGCATTGCTTTATGTTACCGCATTGAGGCAGAGGCCTGTCGGTATTCCCGTACCTGCTGGTGACTCAGGTACAATGACCCCTAATTGGAGGCAAAGATCCAAGCTCCAGAACATCAGTAGCAGTATCAAGTTATGTTTCAGCAGTAAGATTTTGATGAAAAAGAACTTGCTGAACTATGAATTTTAAAAAATATTTGTTTAAAAAGCTCATTGTTAGTATTATTATCTTAGAAGCAAGTTTGTATTTCCTTCTTTCTTTTTTCTTTTTAGAGAGGTCTTGCTCTGTCCCCTGGCCTGGAGTATAGTGGTGCATAGTCATTGCACACTGCAGCCTCAAACTTCTGGGCTCAAGTGATCCCCCCCCCTCAGCCTCCCAAGTAGCTAAGACTTCAGTTGCGTGCTACCATGCTGGCTATTTTTAAAGTTTTCTGTAGAGATGGGGTCCTGCCTTGTTTCCCAGGCTGGTCTTGAATTCCTGGCCTCAGGCGATATTCCCACCTTTACTCTCCACACTGCTGAGTTTACAGGAGTGAGCCACCTTCCCTGGCCTTCGTATTTCTTTTATTACTCCTCCCTTTTTTATTTCTAACATGTGAATGAATAATTCTTTCCCAAGTGTTTTTTCTTTTTTGTTTAAGATAAAGCATGTGGAATTCCTTGCCTGTGGTTTTGGTTGTTTGCTTTGTGTATCTAGAGCTGAGAAGGGGGATGATATGGTTGGGATGTGTCCACACCCAAATCTCATCTTGAATTGTAGTTTCCATAATCCTGGGAGGGCCCTGGTGAGAGCTGATGGGATCAAGGGGGCGGTTACCTTCATGCTGTTCTTCTGATAGTGAGTTCTCCTGAGATCTGATGGTTTTATAAGGAGCTTTTCCCTCTTTCATTCTTCTCCTTCCTGCCACCATATGAAGACGGATGTGTTTGCTTCCCCTTCCGCCACGATTGTTAGGTGTCCTGAGGTCTTTTCAGCCACCTCCCCAAACTGTGAGTCAATTAAACCTCTTTCCTTTATAATTTACCTAGTCTCAGGCAGTTCTTTATGGCAGCTGAGAACAGACCAACACAGGGGCTGTTGGTGATCACAGAGTATCAATCCTTGTTGTATCACCCTTTCTCCAAACTGAAAATCAAGGGACTCACTGTGGCTCTCATTTTAGAACCTGGGCTTTCTGCTTTACATTTGAATCAACTCCGCATTTCCCAGCTGAAGACAGGATTGATTCCTTGGCTTTGGGGGAGCATGTGGCCGAACCAGAAGATTAGAGAACATCGATGCTATTACTCAGAGAGACCAAATCTCTGTCGGCATGAAGAGATGGATAAGGATCAAAATATCGCAGATGTTTGGCCAAAGCATGCCTTGGTTTGCTTTGCTTGGCCTTGGAAACCCGTCTGTAAGAACGGAGGCTTGTCCCACTGGAATGCCATGTAAACAACCTCCATGGCCCAGTTGTATTGCTTCACCCTGATGCAGACACAAACCTCTCTCTCTCTCTTCTCCTTAAGCAGGACAAAAGGAAAGTTACTAATTCAGGAAACAAATTCTGTTCACTGAGCTTTTCACTACAGTTGATTTAATCAATTTCTTCAAAGATTTGATGGGCATGTGTTATGTGCCTGGCAATGGGAAGGGCTGGACAGAGGAGAGAGGTTTCCAGACTGTGCACATAGAGCTGTTGGTCATTTCAGGAAGGTGGCCACCAAGCATCATTACAAGCCTGGGAGTGCTGCCAAGCCTCAGGTGCAGAGTGGTGTTGGAGGATGCAGTCTGATCTAGAGGTACATTTAAGCTGAGAACTGAAGAGCAGGAATACCCCAGAAGAAAATTGGAGAATATGGGTGGGAAAAAGTTGTTCTAGACTGAAGAAGCTGCTTGGGTGAAAGCCGGAATTTGAGAAAGCATGGTCTTTGTGAGGCACTGAGAATATCCCAGTGTGGCTGAAATACAGAAAGGGCCCAGTGATTTGGGCCACTCTATCCTACTATCAGCTGGAAGTACAGATGGTCTCTGGATTTAAATTTACTCACACTTGGAGATATTGACGATTTCTAGGCAGACTTCAGATGTCAGCTCCAGAATGAGCCACGTGTGTGGTTTTACCTTTGACAAGAATTTTCAAGTCACTTTGCTATCTTTGACTGAAAGGCAGAATTTGAACAATTGTTTGACTATTTCTAGAATTTTGGCTTTCATTTATAAAATAAGTGAAAAATGCTAATACTCAAATGCTGGTAACTATGATAAGAAATGTGGGTTAAAAAATTCATACAATTGGAGGAAAAATGAAAAATTTTATGGTGAGGCATGCGTGACTTTAAATCTTGTCAGTTGTGTATTCATGTGTAAAAAGCAAATGAAATATTAAGAGGAATGATTGAAATATTAGCAATGAATTTTTGAAGGATATATCTAAAGGAAAGTAAATTTAAGGACATCTTACATATATTTGGGAATCCTGTCATCATGAGAAATATGTTTTTTAAGTTGCATTCAAATTTATTTGCTTTCTGCAATCCCAAATATATGTGCACAGGGATGTTTATTTTGTATGAAGGTAGAAGACGGTTGATATGGTTAGGCTTTTTGTCCCCACCCAAATCTCATCTTGAATTGTAATCCCCATAATCCCCATGTGCCAAGGGAGAGACCAGGTGGAGGTAATTGAATCATGGGAGAGGTTTCTTCTATGTTGTTCTGATGATAGTGAGTGAGTTCTTATGAGATCTGATGGTTTTATAAGGGGCTCTTCCCCCTTCACTTGGCACTTCTCGTTCATGCTGCATTACAAAGAAGGTGCCTTGCTTTCCCTTCCCTTCCACCATGATTGTAAGTTTTCTGCGGCCTTCCTAGCTATGCTGAACTGTGAGTTGATAAAACCTCTTTGCTGTATAAATTACCCAGTCTCGGGCAGTTCTTTATAGCAGCATGAAATGGACTAATATGTCTGTCTTGATAATTTTCTCTTGTGAGTTAACAATAATTTGAAATTACAGATTCAAAACCTAGTAGCTTACATGATATCAGTTTTTAGTTCTGTGCATTGGCTGAAACCATGGAATAATGAAAATTAACACAAACGGCTGTAAACATCTATTTATATCTTCCTTGTTGAGTGCTTCCACAGATACCATAAACTCTTCAGATTTTCAAAATCTGGACATTGCTATTAGAAAGTGGCAGTAGGCTGGGTGTGGTGGCTCACGTCTGTAATCCCAGCACTTTGGGAGGCTGAGACGAGCAGATCATCTGAGATCAGGGGTTTGAGATCAGCCTGGACAACATGGTGAAACCCCATCTTTAATAAAAATACAAAAAAAATTAGCTAGGCATGGTGGTACATGCCTGTAATCCCAGCTACTTGGGAGGCTGAGGCAAGAGAATCGTTTGAACCTGGGAGGCAGAAGTTGTGCCATTGCACTCTAGCCTGGGCGACAGAGCAGGACTTCGTCTCAATAAATAGATAGATAGATAGATGATAGATAGATAGATAGATAGATAGATAGATAGATAAAATGGCAATAGTTCTTGGTAATGGTGAATACTGAAGAGCCGTGTAGCAATTTGAATAAATGGAAACAGATTGATAGCAAAAGATGACCAACTATAGAGGCAGAAAGTCAGAGGAAAGCAGTTCAATTTTTAATTCAGCTGAATTAAGAATTCTTTTTTTTTTTTTTGGGACGAAGTTTCTCTCTTGTTACCCATTCTGGAGTGCATTGGCGCGATCTCGGCTCACCGCAACCTCCGCCTCCTGGGTTCAGGCAATTCTCCTGCCTCAGCCTCCGGAGTAGCTGGGATTACAAGCACGCGCCACCATGCCCAGCTAATTTTTTGTATTTTTAGTAGAGATGGGGTTTCACCATGTTGACCAGGATGGTCTCGATCTCTTGACCTTGTGATCCACCCGCCTGGGCTTCCCAAAGTGCTGGAATTACAGGCGTGAGCCACCGCGCCCGGCCCTGAATTAGGAATTCTTAAGATATATTGGAGTAAATTCTGTAAACAAGTTTTGCCACAGAGTTATTCAAAGGGTACTAGAAAAATGTTGTGCTTCAGTTGCATGCTTGACTGTCCAGGAAGGGCTTAAAAACCTTCATATACGGGGGCACCCACTGACGTCACAAGCTTTTAGCAACTGACTACCCCAAATGTCTGTCTTAACATTATAACTTCCTGAGGTTGTTTCAGTTCAAGCCGATCTGTGACTTCATCTTCTACAAGCTATGGTGGTTGCATTAAGAAGATTCCAGAATGTTGGATAATATAAAAGCCTTTTTGTAGGCTGAAGGTTGACGACAGGCAGGATATGGACTCTAGGTTATCAAGCTTTTAGGTTCATAATTTGCAAACTAAAATATGTAAAGGGAAAAATACTTTCTCTCTCTGCTATCTAATATTCATTAGAGAATTTTCCAATTTCCCACCCCCTTGTGAGGCCTGCTGATAATTTATTTCTAATGTGTCCTCCTCCTGTCTTTACCTATTGAAACATTGAACCTCTATTGTAATGTTGGTTGCAATTCCATCAATACTCAGTGTAGCTTAAAGTGGATTTTACTTTTCCATGATGTAAGCCTACAGAAAAGCAGTATGGATCATTTTCCTTGGCTGGTTTTGTCCACTACCTCTGACTTGCTGCTCTGCCTTGCAACATCCATCAGCTCTTTCGTATCCTAAGGTTACCTGTATTCTTTGAGAGTTGTGGAGCTATGACTATGTCAATCCTGTAGATATTAACCCTAAGCTCTTTTTCAGGGAGACTCTAAAAGCTGTTGCATGCTCTTCCACCTGTCTTACAGCTCTCTAAAGACTGCAGGGGGGAGCTCTTACCAGCATGAGCATGTCACATGGGCACCACATGGCCTTCTTGGGAGAATGCGTTGGCCCTCGATATGCACTCTTCTTTGCATTTCTTTAGAATTTGCTGTTGGACTGCAGTGATACAATCATGGCTCACTGCAGCCTTGATCTCTGGCTGAAGAGATCCTTCCAAGTAGCTGGCACCACAGACACTCACCACCATGCCTAGTTAGTGTTTTTTAAAAAGATGTTTTTTGTAGAGATGGGGTTTCGCCACGTTATACAGGTTGGTCTTGAACTCCTGGGCTCAAGCAATCCTTCAGCCTGGGCTTCCCAAAGTGCTGAGGTTACAGCTGATGGGAGGTTGCAGATACCTTTAATTGGCAACCTTCAGTTCCTTCAGTTCCAGAGCTGTGCTTGCTCTGTAAATTACATAATCCCTCTGGTAGTACTCATTTACCACCTGGGAGAACAATTTAAAAAGCCTGCTAATTAAGATATTCTTAAGTGGGTTGTCCTGGGCTCTAGCTTCTTGTTGAGTCACCTGATGTGAATTGATGAGCACCTCGGGGTCTCGAAAGTCGTGGATCCTTGCTGAAATCAGAGAGCTCAGGGTTTACTAAGAGCAACCAGACTAAAAATACCCTGTGTGTTGATGCCAGAAGAGCTAAGGAAACTGCTAACTGAAGTATTTCTGAATTCACCATCGAGGCCAATTTTTGGGGTATGTATGATAAGCTTTTAAGAATTCAAGATACTGTTTAACATTTTTTAATTTCTTCATTTTTTTTTGGCCACCCATTTTATACTTAGCACCAGTGAGATGCCAGGCATGGATGTAGGCACTGAACCCCCAAAGGTGCATTAAACATCTCCTCCCGAAGGGTGTACACAGTCCTGAAAGCTACAGACTCTCAGCAATGATGACAACAAGTTGTTCTTGTGCTCAGGGCTCTGAAGGAGGGCTTCCCAGGGGTCACAAGAGAAAGGAAAGCCCTCATTTTGCCTTGGGGTTCATGGAAAGGTGTTGACATTTTTTTTCTTAAGGGATCTGTAGAGGCAGTGATATTTGGGTTGAGCCTTTATGGTTGAGTAGGAGTTTCCCAGGTGGACATGGCTCTATGCAGATGAAACAGTGTTTCTGAAGGCCCAGAAAAGTTGTGGAGATTTGAAAGCTCGTGCAAAGTGTATTTTCACATGAGTTATAAGAAAGAGCACTGTTCCTTAAAATCTATGGTTGTTTGATATTTGCTGTTTGTATTACTGCTTGATTCCTGCACGTTAAAACTTTGAACTTCGTTTTATGTATTTAAAAATATACGTCAATGGGCCAAGTGGGGTGGCTCACACCTGTAAATCTAGCACTTTGGGAGGCCAAGGTGGATGGATCACTTGAGCTCAGGAGTTCAAGACAAGCCTGGGTAACATGGCGAAACCCTGTCTCTAACAACAACAACAAACAAAACTAGCTGGGCCTGTGGTCCCAGCTACTTGGGAGGTTGAGGCTGGAGAATTTCTTGGACCCGGGAAGCGGAGGTTACAGTGAGCGAAGATCATGCCACTGCACTCCAGACTGGGTGACAGAATGAGACTCCATCTCAAAATAAATAAATAAAATAAAATATATGTCAGTGGGAAAGTAGATTTTTGTGTATTACGATTTTTCAGAAATCCATTTTATTTAGAATTTGAGATTAGTTTTTGATACGTCTACTTTTATGAAAATAACTTATTCTCTGTGGTACATTCAAGATATGTTTGATATAAAAATCATTTAAACTGATATGCTTTTTCTACCTTGGAGGCAATTGGGTGTGTGTAAATGTTTGGATTTCGTATGGTTGAGCATGAGTACGCAAAGTTACTAGTTCTCTCCGTCCCGAATCTGGATAACAGGCAGAATTTTGAAAGTGCAAATTGGATTCATGACAGCTGGCAAGAGAGGAGCAAAGAGAATTTGTTTCCCCTTTGGGATTTGGTAACTGTTAATTCTTCATGACTTTGGCTTCTGCCAAACATATATTGTACTTTTGTCTGATAGGAGATTCATATTGTTAAACTCTATGTGAACTCAAGGTATTAATGTAGAGTGCTTACTAGCAAAAATGACTTGCAAATGTCAGATAAAATTAAATAACATGGCTTAATAAAATAAGCTTGTTTCCGAAAATCTGTTTTTCATATTTGTGAAAGAATGATCTGTCCTGTTATTTAAAGCAAGATATTGCCAGGACAGGGAAAAGAGACGCTCTTTTATCAATTATCAAGGGGACCATTGATTTCACAAAGCCAATTAAAGTACTTCTGGAGGAACAAGTAAATATTAGTTTTAGAAGCATTTCTTTTTTTAAAAGAGATTTGGTGGCTAGAATAAAGACTACTAAATAAATAAGACATCCTGTCTATTACCTACAGTTAGCTGCTGGGAATGCTGGTAGATTGCAGATTCTCAAAGTTGTTAATTTCACAGACAATGTGGAGAGTGAGCTTTCACTACTATATGTGTATAAACTATATGGGCAGACTTCATAGTCATTCAGAAAGAATTTTGACATCAGCAAATGTCCTATGGTTTGAATAGCTATTTTGTGGGTAATAGTTATCAAAAAAGCAAGTCTGAATACTAGGGACTTTCTGTGTATGAATGCCACTGACAATCCCCGCTTTTTGTTGTGGACTTTGTTGGAGTTAGATGTGAATGACCCATTTGCCATGCGTTCTTGCCTGATGAAAATGACACCTGGGAGAAGGGGTTGAGGAGCTCTCTCTGATGGCCTACAGAAGGGCTCAAGTCTCCAGTGCAGTAAATAGAACAGAAACAGGGAGCTGTAGGAGCTGCAACGGGCAGGATGGGCTGCATCTGGATCGTGTGAACTCCTGGTTCGAAGATACTTTAGGGAAAGCATGTTAGACTGGTTATAGGTGGGAGTGGGTAGGAGAAATATCTTGGGATCATGTTCCTCTTTGGCCATGTTAATGCCATCTGTGATGCTCCAGAAATATCTTTTCTGACAGGATGGACGGAAGGTGATTCTAACTGTGATGGAATGATCCATAATGATCTATAATGATATCTTTATTTAGCACTGGATCTTTATTTAGAACCAAGTGTCTCAAAATAAGTCATAGTCAGATTGTTACTGTGGGTGAAGGCTAAGGTCATTTTTCTTGGAGCCTATGATATCAAACTCACTGGCCCAGCCAAAATATTTCACAATAATTCTTTATGATTCTGTCATCTGCAAATGGCCTCACATCTCTCCCTCCTCCTGGGAATTGTGAATTCCATAAACCTACTCACCAAATGCAGAAGACAGACTGCATTTATTTATCTTAATTTTCAAATAGTCTATCTTTTATTTCTTTTTACTAATTTAAGGAGATGCTACCAAGTTATAGTTCACTGGTATTTGGTAAAAAGCCAGTGAAAATTGATACTGGAGAAGCAAACATATGTATAACTCAAGAAATTTCCAATTATTTTTCTTCTCAGTAGATGTTGAGCTGCTCATCAATTTTTTTATACCCTGATGATATGGTTGAAGAAAATATAAGTTCTACCTATGAACTTAGAACTTAATCTTTTCTTCTTTGATGTTTAGTTGATATTTGCTTCTTAATAGTTTTCTTTTGGATTAAAAAAGAAGTTCCGCTATACTTTATTCTGCTATCCTAATCTATTAGACCTAGGTATTTACATTCCACTCAGAGATCAGAGTTTTAACTTTTAAAACTTAATAAAATATTACAATTTTGATAACTGACATTTATATGTATGAATGAACAGACTATATATATTGTAGTTTCCTAACAAAAAATGGTTACTGTAAGGAACGACCTCCCTGGACTCTCATCCTTGCTGAATCTGACCCTTCCTGTCATGTAAGAAGGTTAGTAGTCAGTGCTGACTTTTGTGTGTGTCTGGCTCTTGTAGTTCTGATAGCAAAGCTGTGAAGTGGGGTTCCTACCCAAGACCCCCAAAACAGCCTTGATGATAGAACACACAGAACAACCAAGGATGTGTCTCTACCCTAGTGTTTTCATTAGGCTTCTGTGATGGTTAAGGGACACCCAGATAGCTGATAAAAAATTCTGAGTGTGTCTATGAGGGTGTTCTGGAAGAGATCAGCATTTGAATTAATAGACAGCATAAAGAAGACTGCCATCATCGATATGGGTGGGCATTATCTACTTGCTAAGGGCTTGGATATAACAAAAAGGTAGAGGAAGAGTAAATTCACTCTTTCTTTTTGAGTTGGGACATTCAATCTTCTCTTGCCTTCATATGTCATGACTCCTGATTCTCATGCTTTGGATTCAGACTGATTCGTACCACTGGCTTTCCTGGGTCTCCAGCCTGCAGACAGCAGGTGGTAGACTTGTTGGTCTCCATAATCACGTGAGCTGATTCCTATAATAAGTCCCTCTTGTTACCTCTATGTTTCTGCTGGTTCTCTTTCTTTGGAGGACCCTGACTAATACAGCTTCTTCACTCAAGAGAGTAAGAGTGATTATCTTGTAACTTGCAAAATGACTTCCCATACTAAAAAGTCTTTTCTGCACAAACTTTTTATTATGGAAAAATTCAAATACATATGTACTAGAGTGAAATGAACTCCCATGTTTCCAGCAATTTGCTTTAACAACGATTAACTTATGAACAATCTCATATTCCGTGTACCCCCAGTATCACCTGTATTAGTTCATTCTCACATTGCTATAAATACATACCTGAGACTGGGTAATTTATAAACAAAAGAGGTTTAATTGATGCACGTTTCTGTAGGCTGTACAGCAACTTCTGCTTCTGGAGGGGCCTCTGGAAGCTTCCAATCATGACAGAAGGCAAAGGGGGAGTGAGGTATTTCACATGTCCAGAGCAGGAGAAAGAAGGGAGTTGGGGGAGCTACCATAAACTTTTAAATAACCAGACCTCATGTGAACTCACAAACTCAAGGGAAGTACCAAGGGGGAAATCTGTCTTTATGATCCAGTCGCCTCCCACCAGGCCCCGCCTCCAACACTGGGGGTTACAATTCAACATGAGATCTGAGCAGCAACACAGAGCCAAACAAAAGCACCTCCCCTCTAGGTTATTTTGAGGCAAATCCCAAGCATCATATTATTTTATTTATACATATTTTTATAGACATAGGCTCTCTGCTGTAAATAAAAATACAATATTATTTCACTTTAATATTCCCTCAGCATCACTAAATATCCAGCGAGTGTTTGGATTTCCCTGATTGTACTGTATTTTTTGACCTTTTATTTATTTGAATAAATATCAACTAAGATCCATATACTGTGATTTGCTGGCATGCCTCTGACATCTTTTGTAATCTATATTTTCCTTTGCTCTTTACCTTTTAACCTTCAGGGCTTCCTCTAGTTAGTATTTTGCTGATGCTTACCCAGTTGCAGACCTATGGTATCATTGAATATGTTCTTCTGTTACCTGGATTTCCTATGAGCTGGCATTAGATCCAAATGCTTAAATGGATTAAGGTTCACACTTTTTGGCAATGTTATTTTACAGGTGGGGTTGGTTATTCCGTGGCGGATATAATGTCTGGTTTTTCTCTTTGTGCAGGAAAGGCAGGGTATGTGCTTGACTTGTTCTCTTTATCAGTTCCCAAAATAACAAATTTGTTCACTATTCTTCTCCAAAGGCAATCAATGATTTTTTAGTGTCAGTATGAAATTTTGGATTAAATCTATTTGGTATGTTTCTGTCTGCTATGTTTAGTATCCTAACTCATGCTCACCTTATGCTATCCTTGAGCAGGGGGGCCTCATAAGTGGAGTCCTTTTGAAGCACCCTGGCTGTCTTTTTTTTTTTTTTTTTTTTTTTTTT
>NW_022436948.1:10140763-10444629 GCF_009761245.1 Sapajus apella
TTTTTTTTTTTTTTTTTTTTTTTTTTTTGAGACGGAGTTTTCACTCATGTTACCCAGGCTGGAGTGCAATGGCGCGATCTCGGCTCACCGCAACCTCCGCCTCCTGGGTTCAGGCAATTCTCCTGCCTCAGCCTCCTGAGTAGCTGGGATTACAGGCACGCACCACCATGCCCAGCTAATGTTTTGTATTTTTAGTAGAGACGGGGTTTCACCATGTTGACCAGGATGGTCTCGATCTGTTGACCTCGTGATCCACCCGCCTCGGCCTCCCAAAGTGCTGGGATTACAGGCTTGAGCCACCGTAAAGCACCCTGGCTGTCTTTGATGGTTTTATTGCTTTCCCGTGTGACAGTGTGTTGAAGGCCCCTCTTCTACATGTCCTGTTTCAGGCTGGAGTCAGCCATTACTCTGCGATGTCCTGTTCCTTTGTTTTGGGAAGCAATATTTGAAGCACCAAGAGACCTTGTTCACACTATATTTATCATCACTCTTAGGGTTTATCTATGGAAAGACCTAGGATTTTTAGTTTTAAGTGTAAAATTCACCATGAGTTCATCCTGGTACTTCCTGTTTATTTAACTTAATTTATTGACATATGAGCTGTATATACCTGGGGGTACATGTTATATTTTGATACCTGTATACAATGTGTAATGACAAAATCAAGGTAACTGGGACATCCATTGCCTCAAACATTTGTCTTTTCTTTGTGTTGGGAGCACTGTAATTCTTCTCTTCTATTTAATAATTATTAACTATAATTTTCCTATGGTACTTCCAAATACTAAAAGTTATTTCTTCTGAGTTTTTGTACCCTTTAACCAGCTTCTCTTATCTCCCTTCCCCTTCTTCCCTTCCCAGCCTCTGGCAACCACCATTCTACTCTCTACCTCTGTGAGTTCCATGAGTGAGAACATGTGACATTTGTCTTTTGTGCCTGGCTTATTGCACTTAATAGAATGACTTCCAGTTCCATCCATGTTGCTGCAAATGACAGAATTTCATTCTTTTTTATGGAGGAATAATATTCCATTGTGTATATACCACATTTTCTTTATCCATTTATCTGTTGACAAACACTTAAATTTATTCCATATTTTGGTTATTGTAAATAATGCTACAGTAAATGTGGGGGTACAGATATCTCTGACATACTGATTTCCTTTCTTTTGGATAAATACCCAGTGGTAAGATTGTTGGATCAAATGGTATTTCCATCTTTAGTTTTTTGAGGAAAAGAACTACTTCCTTTAAACTCATGTTTTATAGTATACAGAAGATCATGTATCCAGAATTTCTAGGACCTGAACTATTCCAGATTTAGAATGTTTTTGAATTTTCTAACTAAAACAACCCCAGAATCCTGTGAAAGGAGGGAGGTAGGTAGCAGGTACAAAACAAATCAGTTGTGCATAAATGTAACCTTTTTGTATTTCTATAATGATCTAATTTTTATTGAATCTCTATTCTGCTGGATGTTGGAAACTAAATTTCTGTTAATTCATGGTCTTTCCCCCTTTCCCTGTGGCTTCATCCACATCCTGGGGGCTACAGAGAGCCAGGACACCATAGGCATGACGCCATTGGGCCAAGGTCATTGTCAGATGTTTGATGCTACCTGTGCCCGCCCCACCCAACCTGCAAGCCTGGCCCAGCAGTGAGGGCAAAGTCCTAGCGGGCTGCCTCCTGCATGGGCACTGGGGCTCAGGTGGCCCAAGGCATCCCATGCAGATGTTCCTCTCATTGCTATACTGAGCAAGGCATGAGAAAACTTTGAGGTTTTGCTCCTTTTTCACAGACTTCACATATGGAAAGGGACCTCTCATTCTCTGGACCTACCTGGGATTCTCTTGTGAACCCCCTAGTGTTGGTCTGGGAGTCAGGGCAAGGGGCTTCCCTGTCAGGACTCTCATTTATGTCTTAACTATTTTCTTCCCTTTGGATTCTTGTGTCTCTTGTCTCAGAACAGAGAAAGGCACTAGGAGTGCACGGAAGGGATGTCCTGTCTGAGGCAAGACAATCTGGCTCATAGCTCATAATTCATTTTTGTATAAATTTGATGCCCTGGTTTTCTTTGTGTGTGTTTGTGGTTGCAGAGAGCAGCCACAATATAAATGTAAACATGGCAATGTGGATAGATTATTATTATTAATAACTTAATAATTTATGATTATTAATTAAACATACATGTAATGGCTCTGGATATTTTACAAGAACATACGCATATCCAGGGATAACCAAACCTTCCAGAGTGGGTTACATGCCTGGCTTTGGGGAATGGAGTGGGGATTATGGATCAAAGGGAAAAAATAAAACCAGAGAGGAGTTTTGCACAGGCTGATGCTGGCAATAAACAGCTCAGAACTGAGGAGCAGGATTCCCTTGATTGCTTTGCCTGGAATCTATAGAAATAAACAAACTGGGCTTTATTTCCTGAAAAATTTAGAACGTGGACGATTCAAGCTCAAAATCTTAGTCTCAGGGAAGATGAAGGCTATGATTCTGAACAAGGAAAGCCATATGCAAAGTCTCATTCAAACTCCCCCTTTTTTTCCTTATTATCCTACAATGAGATTCCTTCCCTGACTCCATGATTGCTTATTACTGACTCTGAGTTGGGGAAGGCGGGGTGAATTGCCATGGTTCAGGGAAATGCAAAGGGAAAGCCTCAGCTAACATCTCAGAGTTTTGTTCCACTGCATTCCTCTCCCCAGTGTCTTTGCAAAAAACGCTGACCTACCATTCTGATGTCCCCATCTTTTTTTTTGAGCACTTGCCATGACTTTCCTGGTTTGGGTGATTGTGATTCTGGATCTCTTGCTGTAGGTGTCATTAAACAACAGGATTTCTTGGAATAAATTACTTCCCACTTTCTCTCCATCTGGGAGATTCCCCAAAGCAGTGGAGAAACACACTTGCAGGACGAAGAGGTTCATTCAAGGTATAACACATCATCTGTAACATTTTTCATGAATTCTCCTGGGAAATAGTTCCATGGAGTCTTACAGATGACGTATTTCAACCCTTTGCCAGCACTCCTGAGCACGTCTACAATCTTGGACAATCGCTCCATCCTCAGAGTTAAGAGGTTAAGTGGGCAGAATATGTTAGACATCTTACATGTCAGCCACTAAGAAGCCTCTAGTTGTGTAGTGAGATTCCCTGGACACCATCCTTTCTACAAAACCTTTGCATTTCAAGACCATTCATTGGTATTTTAATTTCTATCCAAGAAGGGGCAAGAGAGAGTCCAAGTGTGCTGCTCTGGTTTCTCTAGGGGGCCTTCTCAAGCATGCTCTAACACTTCACAAAGTGCTGATATCTTTTTTTCTCTGCTGGCATTTGGCTTATCTCTGTGGGTCCCCAGTTAGAATAGCTCTGTACCTTCTAGCCATCCAGAAATCACAGACCACGCAGTTGCTGCACTTGGTTCTCTAATCTCTACTGAGTCCTATATGCTGTTAATCCCTCTCCTTTGTCGGGTGTCGGGTGTCGGGGGAGTGGGGCGGGAGCTTAATTATATTTGTTTTTGGTTACATGTTTTCCCTTCTCTCTTACTTTCCGTTTTTATTATGCTCTCGGATCATCTCTCTGTTCCTTTGGTTCCTTTGACTTTCATTCTGCATTTCCTTCTAGACTGCAGTCTTATTACCTAGGTGGAAACTGGAAGTGAATGGACAGACTCATGCAAACTTCTGGAGTTTTCCATGTTAGTAAAATGCTCTGGCCTGAAATCCAAGAATCCCAGTGACCCTGCCGCCTCCTTGCCCACCGCAGCTCCCACCTCTGCCCTGCTCTATGCATGGCACACACCTATCCATCATGCTGCTGCCTAAGCAGCTCTTGCAGTTCCCCACCCCACCCCTGCCTCGTCAACTCTCCTCCCTCTCTCGCCATGAACATACTTGTCCTAGGCCGTGCTTTCCCATCCTGCTGCCAGAGTGATCTTAAAAAACCCAGCCCTTGATTCCTCTACTTATGACCACTTAGTGTCTTCCTACTGCCTTTAGAATAAACAACAGGTGTGGCTTATCAGGTCTTAGCCGCCTGATCCGGCCCTTGTTGGCCTCTTCTGACTTTGTCCCTCCTTCTCTCCTAAGCCCTCTCCTCTAGATAACTACGCCCCACTCCTCAGAGTTCCTTGCCACACTCTTGCCCGCTTGCCCTGGCTGTTGGCTCTGTTTGGGGTGTCTGCTTTCTCTTTGCCCTGTTGACACCTGTCCTGTCTCAGCACAACTCCCTGCACCAGGTTGGTTCCCAGTATCCAATCTCATAGCATCCTGTACTTCTCCTTGCAAGTATTTTCGTGATTTAGAATCACCTTGCCAGTGCTATCCTTCCCTTTAGACCCCCCAGTTCATCAGGGAGCAGAGCTGGTTTATTTTGATCCCCACTGTACTGTTCATGGTAACTAGAAGACAAAAATGTCTCAAAAAATTCTTGTTGGCTGGATGCTTTTCCTACGCTGATTAGTTGCTTATGCAAAGCTCAATGCTCTTGAATAGCGCTAAGAAAATTCACCTTTGAAACACAACCACTGTGCACCCAAATTAATTCCCAGTTTCTTGCCATGCCTATAAATACTACATTTTGGGTGAAATAAGACATTGTCTAATTCAGGACAAGACTGTCTAATGTCTGTGTTCCAATGATTTCCTTATGTCTCCTGTGTTTCCTTTGCACCATGTCTAAGCTTCAGTCCTGCAGGAATGATTTCTCATCTGTTTCTTGTAGTAGATAACACCATATTAGTCTTGAATGAATGTGACAAAGTTCTAGCCAAATTCATCATCCTACTATAAGTCAATGCCCAGGATTTCAATCAAACGGAAAAAAAAAAAAGATAAATAAGATACTTGGAATTTATTTATGAATTGTATGCTCCCAAAGTTATGGCCTACAAGGGCTGAAATAAAATAACGAGGCTGCCATTTATCGCTTCTTAGGAATATGTCCAAGCCAGTTCTGTCTTCTCTAGACAATAGAGACAGAGGAAATTCCATAGGCAAAAAGGTCTTTTTCTCATGGAGATCAAGAGGTAGGAATGTTCTAGTAAATGGCACCACTAACCACTTCAGTTCAAGCCAAAAAGTGACCGTTCTTCTTGATTTCCTTCTCTCCCGCAAAATCTCCACTCAAGCTGTTAGTGATCCTTTTGCGTCAGTCTCCAAAACATTGAAAATCTGAATATGCGTCTCTGATCTCTACAATCTCTTTTCCCGAAGTGCTAAACTTTTACTCTTGTCTTAAAATACATCTACAGGCAGCCAGATCTTCACAAGAACAATCAAATAATATCATTCCACTGCTTAAAGCCTTTCAGGAACTTTCAATAATGTAAGAAAACATAGAAATGTATTACTCTGGTTACATGGCAAATGCCCCCTGCTTGGGAAGAGATTTTTGAGATGCCCTTTTGTAAAGCAACAGCTCCCAACCAGATCTCTCTCTTACTCCCACCTGATGTTATACTAGGCACTTACTTGGTTATTTGTGTTTTGGTATCACTCAAAAGAATATCAACTCCATGTGTGAAAAGACTTTGAAGATCTTGTTCAATGTTGTAAATGCAGCATCTATAGGAATGTCTGGTGCAAACTTGGTACTTAATAAAAAATGTGTTGGATGAATGAGTGAAACAAACAAATAAATGGGACTCAGTCTTCCTGGTGTCTCTTCCCCTTAATTTTCCTGCAAAGACAATTTCCCTTAAGTCAAGAGGAAAAGTGGCATAGGGCAGTTATAATCAAGGTATCACTCTGGTGCGTTGCTTTCTTGTTATCTGCCTTGGCTTTTGGAGAACCCAGTGACCTAAGGCTCAGCATACCTCTTGCACTGACTCAATGAAATGATAATTCACCCAGACCTCCTGCTCTAGCTACCTAGCAATCAACGCAGTACTGCACTTCCTGGCTGGCACCTGCCCGGCACAGGGGCTCATTTCCCTCTGTGGAGCTGCTGACTAGAGCTATTTGTCCCTCCCAGGGCGCTAAGCCCTCATTAGCAGCTTGTAAACTTTCCCTTGCTCTTCAAGACTGGCTCTTTAGTAAACAGTGGGGCATTTACTAAGGCCTTTTGGAGAAATAAGCCACAGTTTTGCAAACGTGCATATTGAAAGGGTCTGGAATAAAAGCTTACTTCTAGTGATGAAAATAGTGTGTTTCTTTGTAGACAAAGTCACCAGAGTTCAATTAGGTGTTTTTGAAGCATTTTTCTGTTTTCTTTTTATTCCATGAATTATCCTGGTGGTCTAATTTCAGGTTTGATTTCCATAAGCTTCAGCTTTTACTTGCTGTTTTTGGGCATACGGAGCCAGTGACAATTCTTCCTTTCAGCAGTTTCAATTGACATATAACACAATACAGAAAAGCGGCAATGGACATATCCTAAGTGTACAGCTTGATGAAGTTTACATTCTGTTGTTGATAGGCATTTTAATAGTTTGACCATGATGAACAGAAGCTCTACTTTTTTTCTTTCTTCCCTATTCCCTCACATCTCCTCTCCCTCCTTCCCTCCCTTTCCCCTTCCTTCCTTTCCCCATCTTCCCACCCTAGTTCCTTCCTTCCTTCTTTCTTCCCTGTCTCCATTTCTTCTTTTCCTTCTCCTCCTCCTCTTCCTTTTTTCTCTTCTTCTCCTTCTTTTTCTTCTTTTTCAAAAGTGGAGATTGCCTACTGAAAGTCCACCGAGGTGGGCACTAGTGTGATGTCCTTCCTGGGGATAAGCCTGGTCACATGTCAGAGGGTCTTCACTCAGCATCTACTCTGGTTGCTACTTCTCCTCTGCAACAACCTAGTGCTTTCCTTGGGCTGGACTTAGGTGTCCTTTTGATGCCCTATTTCCTATCTACGAACACTTGAAGGTGCTTTTGGAATCAGAGATGGACTGTGGGATGGGCCAACTGGATAGCCACCCAGGGCACTGAGCTATAAAGATGAGTTTAAACATCTCTGTAATCGGTGCACGAGGGAACTCAAGCTTTGCTTATCGCAACTACCACCACCAAGGAAATATAACTTGGTCCACCGAAGACAGCACCCTCCAGTGGACATTCTCAGAAGCCTCTCCTCACTTGCCTAGACCTTTGTCTTTGAGGATTGTTGCCATGGGAATATCATGTTATTTTATGTCAGACAGTTCTGGACATTTGCTCCAAGTCTTGAGATGTCACGGTTGGGTTCACTAAGCAGTCAGACCTTGGCATGCAGGATGTTCACTGGGGAGAGTCCTCGGGATTAATGCAACACGTGTTGATTGGGGGCATGAGTGGGCAGGAAAGAAGTTGAATTGCAGCCTCAGTCAACCCCTGCAGGGGACTCTAGAGCTCAAATGAACCTCAGGTTTTTCCTCACTGGAGCTGAGATGTCCAGGCCTTTATGCTCCTTACTAATCAATCAGGAAGGGCATGACTGAGGCCTCTGACCCCACTCCTACAGGCCCTGGGAGTTGATGGCTTCTGTGGACACCACTGACTGCAACTGGGATGGGTCCTTTATTGAAGAGGATCTGGGGGGTACATCCCAGCATCCACTCCAAATGCACAGCTTTCCAGTTGTTCACATGATGCCTTAAGGAAACAGATAGACACTTTATTTATTTATAGAGATGAGTTCAAAGCCAGTCATTGAATCTGCACCACATGCCTTGTTCAGCCCTTTATATATACAATCTCATTTCATTCTTTCAACAACCTTGCAAATTTACTTCTCCAGTGTGTAGAGGAGGAAGAAATGCAGTCCTACTCAGAGCAGTTAAGAAACTTCTCATGGTAGCCCAGTTAGTAAATGACAAAGGTTGGCATTAAACCTTATATTGTCTGAATATAAAACCTCCAGAATAACCTTATATTGTCTGAATATAAAACCTATATCTTTATCCATTGCACCTGAATGTAGTCAATCTCCAAAACCAAAAATAGTTACAATATGGCCCTTTACAGAGTCGACCTCTTTCTGTAAAGGGCCAGATTGTAACTATTTCCTCTTTCTGTAAAAAGCCTGGTTGTAACTATTTTTGGTGTTTTGGGCCATATGGTCTCAGTCCCAACTTCTTAACTCTGTTCTTGTGGTGTGGAAGCAGTCATAAGCAATACAGAAGCAGACTGACTTCTGTGTTCCAATAAAACTTTTTTTTTTTTTTTTTTTTTTTTAAATAAAAACAAGTGGCTGGCTGGACTTGGCCCATGGGCTGCAGTTTACCAACCCCTACTCTAGGAAATCAGTGGATTGAGCAGTTGCCATGGGATTCTCACTCCTCACTTCCGAGCATGCATTGTAGTGATGTAGAGGGCTTGTTAAAAAACACATAGCACATATACACCATGGAATACTATGCAACCATAAAAAATGATGAGTTTGTGTCCTTTGTAGGGACATGGATGAACCTGGAAACCATCATTCTCAGCAAACTGACATAAGAACAGAAAAATCAAATACCGCATGTTCTCACTTATAGGCGGATGTGGAACAATGAGAGCGCATGGACACTGGGAGGGGAGCATCACACACTGGGGTCTGTTGGGGGGGGTTTAGGAGAGGGAAAACGGTGGGTGGGGAGGGTGGGGAGAGGTAACATGGGGAGAAATGTCAGATATAGGTGACAGGGGGATGGAGGCAGAAAACCACTTTGCCATGAATGTACCTATGCAACAGTCCTGCATGTTATTCACATGTATCCCAGAACCTGAAGTACAATAAAATAAAATAAACACATAGCTCAACCCCACCTCCAGAGGTTTGATTCAGCAGGTCTTGGGCGGGTCCTTAGAGCTGGTAATTTCAACGCGTTTCCAGATGGAGCTGATGCTGTTGGTCCTAGATCCACACTTTGATCCACACACTTTTGAGGCTAAGGCTAACACTCATTAGCTGGAGGCAATAATGACATCGTTAAAGAAATGTTCTTAAGTTATCCTTCAATCAAACAGTGGTGCACAATCATATTCTGAGTGTGTAACTAAAGGGTGTACTGCTTACATTGATTCTTTTCTTTGGGTTTCTGACGGAGGAGCTTGTACTCTTTTACATTTGAGGAATATAAATTGTAATTTGAGGAAATCAGGAATGACCTCTCAAAAATGTTTTCTGTAATCTACTATTAATGTTTGACTTTTCAATAGGGTTGGTGTCAAGGAGCCTTTCCTCCAGGAGTACAAATTCTTCTCTTTTAAAATACCGATATCTTTTTTTTTTTTTTTTTTTGAGACAGAGTCTCAGTCTGTCACCAGGCTGAAGTGCAGTGGCATGATCTTGGCTCATTGCAACCCCTGCCTCCTTGGTTCAAGTGATTCTCCTGCCTCAGCCTCCCAAGTAGCTGGGACACCAGGTACACACCACCATGCCCAGCTAATTTTTGTATTTTTAGTAGAGGCGGGGTTTTACCATGTTGGCCAGAATAGTCTTGATCTGAGCATTCTGATCCGCCTGCCTGACCTCGTGATCTACCCGCCTTTCCTCCCAAAGTGCTGGGATTACAGGTGTGAGCCACTGTGCCTGGCCTGAAATGCTAATTTCTTAGATGGAGAGAAACTTGAGGTGGGAGTGCCATGGGTAGGGAACTATAAAGTTTGGAGTTGAGAGACTGCTTACTAGTTTAATGGCCATGGACAAGCTTTTTCCTTTCTGAACTGCAGTTTCCTTATCTGTAAAATGGGAATGATGTTTATCACTTCATGGGTTGTTGTGAAAATCAAATGAAATTTAATGAGATAATACATCTGAAAATACTCTTTCTGTTCAGGTATTTTTTCAAATAGATTTTATTAAATAGTTTCCCTTGGGACAGAAAGACTGAGGCTGGCAGAAAACGGCAGTATCTGCAGAGTGCTGTGTGGTGAGGGCAAAGAAAAGGTAAGATAGAAGGGGTTTACTAAGAACATACTACTTATTTTATATTATCTAAAACATAATGCAGGCGGGGTGTGGTGACTCATGTCTGTAATCTTATACTTTGGGAGGTTGAGGTACAGGGCTTGCTTGAGATCAGCAGTTCAAGACCACCCTGGGCAATATAGCAAAACCCTATCTCTAAATAAATAAAACATAATGCAGAATGATGCTTAGACTAGCCTTTGTGAAAAACAAACTAGGTGTATTAGTATTTACTGCATAAGAAACAATCACAAAATCAAATGGCTTCAAACAACAACAATTTGGTTACCTCATGATTCTGCTAGGTTAACTCATGGTTCTTTTGCTCTGGTTTGAGCTCATCTGGTCTGGGCTGGGCTTGCTTGTGAGTCTGTGGTCATTTTGTGGGTCAGCTTGTGCTGGCCAATCCCAGATAGCTTCATTCACTTGATTCGTGGTTGGTTGGTTAGAGGCTGTGGTAATGGGTTTACTGCCAAAAGTCTCTCATCTTTCAGTAGCTATTAGGGGCTTGTTCAGGTGGTGGCAGGAGTCTTAAAGCATCAAACAGTGTCTACAAGACCTCTAGAGGACAAAACCTCACAATATTCTTATTTGCAGAAAAAAAATATAAAAGCTCTCCCAAATTTGCATAATTCTCAAGTAAGAAGTAGTAATGAGCCTTTAAAAAAAACACACACACACACACAAAAAACCCCCTCAGGTATAAAAGAAGAGCATTTTAGGTAATTAGAATGTCAAAGGATTTGAGAACAATATTTATTTATTTATTTATTTAGAGACAGAGTCTTGCCCTGTTGCCAGGCTGGAGTACAGTGGTGCGATCTTGGCTCACTGCAACCTCCGCCTCCTGGGTTCAAACGATTCTCCTGTCCCAACCTCCCAAGTAGCTGGGACTACAAGTGCACACCACCATGGCTGGCTAATTTTTTGTATTTTAGTAGAGAGGTGGTTTCATCATGTTGGCCAAGATGATCTTGATCTCCTGACCTCATGATCAGCCTGCCTTGGTCTCCCAAAGTGCTGAGATTACAGGAGTGAACCACAGCACTTGGCCAAAATTCTTTTATTTATTTATTTAATTTGGGGTAATGTAGAGAGAAGATACAGAAAACTGTGTATTAAGAGGTGTGGATAGAGGAGAGAACAAATACGATGAACCACATATAAAAGTTTCTTGAGCTAACTCTGAAACCTAAAGAATGAAATGAAATTGTTGGATGTCATTGCAAACAAAATCAAAGCTTAACGTTGACATTTGACTTGAAACTAGAGGGTTAGCCCAGGGGTTTATCTCTAACATATATAACCTTTAAGAAGGTTTCTAGCTCTGTGACCGTCTTTTTACAGGTTGGAATTGAACTGTTTTAGGAAATGTGGCCCAGAGAGACCTCTGAATTGTTTTAGAAAGCCCAGTTACTTAGTGGCAGACTCAGGGCTAGAAGCTACATAACCAAGTCTAAAATTCAAGATGTTTCCATTACTCCATTCTGCTCTCATTGCAGATGTTCTGTTCAGAGGCCCCAACCTTCAAGGGAAATACTCACAGAGCTTAGCGAGGGAGTTGGTTGCAATGCTACAAAAAGTTAGTCATTACCAACAGAATAGGGAAGTTGTACATGTGAGGGCATCCTCGTGTGAAGTTCTACCTATTTGAAAAGGCAGCCGGGTCTTTCAAGGCATTTTGTGGATGTGTTAATATTGCCGCTTGCCTCATTTTTGGTTGGGCATGTCTACATTACCTACTAAGTAGGTGACAACATTTCCCTTGGTGGAATGTGTACTAGGTAATGATATTTTTCCTATGCACTCATCAACAACACTGTCCCCATCCAAGACATGGCCGTGAGTTAGCACATGTTCCATCTGCTGGGGCACGGTCAGCTTTCCCAGTTACCCCATGTTGATGTTAAGCTACTGAAACTACTCTTTGTATTGCTGGGCGCCTATTAACCATATTTGACAAAAAGAATGTTTTCCATGTTCTGGTAAGGAAATCCTCTGTCAAGATAAACAGCCCTTTCCCTCCTCTCCTCTAACCTGGCTTTTGCCAAGAAAGTCTAAATAGCTCCTCTGTAGTCATTTTCTTTCAATATTTCACACTGGAGTTCAGTAATACACTCTGAGCCAGAAAAGTTAGCTTCTGCTAAAAGTCACAGAACCCAGGGAATCGACAGTTATTTTAGGCTTCAGAGTCCTGCTCCAGGTCTCTAAGACATTTTGTATCTAGGGAAATGTCCTTTATCTCTTCCCACCTTTTCTATCATTTTCCTAAGCAATTAATTTAATAAATGCATTTTCCACTTGAAGTTTTGTTAATATTTTTTTCTATCCCAACATTTACCTGCTCAATTTTTCTGTTTCAAATGACTCTGTGAAGGGTTGGGTAGAACAATGAGCTGAAATCAACTCTTAGTCCACTATAATGTTCTCACATTGATATTGGAAAGCAACTGACATCCAAACTAGCTCCTTGTTTGAGACAGATCTTTTTGTCATGGTAAATAGATGTTATTGCCCTGGGGAGGCAGTGGGGAGCCCCATATTGCTGCTGGGAGATGGTTGTAACCCCACTAATGCATGGTGCTGCAGCTAATGTGAAAATTAATTTAGGGCTCATTCATGCATCTATGAGCTACCATTTGTATTCCAGTTTTTTCCTACTTCCACTCATTCCACTTGTGACTTTTTTCTTCTTCAGAGGTGCCATTGAGGTTAAATTTGTCTTTGAGACACACCAAAATTAAAAAAAGAGGTGTGTGCATGGGGGGCACACAGACAATGTTGTGCCTGAGACCCACACATCTGAGGAGTGAACTAGTCCTCAGAGTCTCATGTTCTGAGGAGGGCTATGCTCTCAGTTGCTCTAGCGAGAGATGCTTCTGTAGTGGGAACTGCACTTGAATGCTGAGAGTGGCTACAGGAAGTGACCTGAGTCTGATTAGGAGGAAAGTTTGGCTTCCGGGTCAGGAGTGTCGTGAAGCCTTAGGGTCCCGCAGTGGTTCCCTGTGTGATTCTGCACATCTTAGAAGCAGAGCCTTGAGACTATGACAGTCTGGACCTGCTCTCAATCCTGCTATTTTCCCTTTGTATCCACGGTGATCCAGTGTGTGTTTCTCTAAGGCACTGGAAGGCACGGGATTCGGAGCTATTGTCCTGGGCTGCCCAGGGTCACATCCTCATGTGCGGGGTAAGCGAGGAAAACTTGGCTATTTAAAATTGCTTCAAGTTTTCCTCGAAAGTAAATAACAAGGAAATGGGGTGCAGAATGTTAAGGCTAGAAGAGAAGAAGGAGAATCAGCGCTGCCATCTCTCTTCTCATCTCATTTTCATTCCTTCATTTAACTCGAGGACTTTTTCTGCAACAGAAACTGTCAGGATGGGCTTCAAGCCTGGAGGCATCATCTCTCTACCTTGCCTCTGCATCAACTCGGTTTAGATGTGTGTGTTACACATGTGCACCACAGATGTATTGTTATAATTATTATCTGCATCTGTCTTTTCCATCTCCAACACTCTACTTTTCGGGCATTATCATATTATACTTAGTTCTAGCTTAGACAATTGAAACACATTTTTAATAGCCAAAGAAGCTACAGGATAACAGAAAACCCAACATAAGGGAGAAAAAAATGGCCAAAACCCTGGTCAGGGTGACAGGTCCATGACTCTTCTGGGCAAACCCAAATAAGGGAGACGGGTTGGTAAACAGGGATCCCTGAAATTCCCTCCTTTTCCAGAATATCTAATGATTATTCCTCATTAAAGGAACACCCATGAAATGGGAATGCTGGGTGATCACTGGAGAAGTGGGAAAATATCGAGCAGCAGTTTCACAGAGCAGCAAGAAAAGAGCTGTTAGAATTAGCTGCAAGGACAAAGATGAGCTTGGGCTTATTAGACTCTCACAGACAGGGTGAGGGCTAAGGTGGTTGAACCTGGCTAGGTCCAACATGGCATTGGATTGCTCCCATGCCCTACCTCACACCGAATTATATGCTCATTACCACACTAAATCACATACCCATCATTGAACATGACCCAGGGCTGAGCATTTTAGTATAAAAATGGGTGGTGGCCAGGTGCAGTGGCTCATGTCTGCAATCCCAGCACTGTGGGAGGTTGAGGAGGGCAGATCACCAGAGGTCAGGGGTTTGAGATCAGCCTGGCCAACATGACGAAACCCTGTCTCTACTAAAAACATGAAAATTAGCTGCATGTGGTGGCGGGTGCCTATAATCCCAGCTACTCAGGAGACTGAGGTAGGAGAATTCCTTGAATCCGGGAGGTGGAGGTTGCTATAAGCCAAGATTGTGCCACTGCACTGCATCCTGTGAGACAGAGCAAGACTCCATCTAAAATAAAATAAAATAAAGTGTGGCACCTCAATTTGAAAAACTCCCCACCATTTTCCTAGAAGATCTCATTATTCCACCTCTAATGAAACTCCAACGCTGTTGTGCATGACTCAGTCTACCAAGTACACCTGCACTCCCACCACTCTTGAGAGTGTACTTTTGCTTTGCAGTGAAGTGTGCACTTTCATCTTGCTTTTTACTTCATTCTGAGTCGTCCCTGGATTCTTTCTCACTATGATGTTAAGAACTGGGAACTCCAAGTGGGGCTAGATTCTCTCTGGCATCTGAAGACCCACCTAATCCCTCTGGCAACAACTATGCATGTAGTAAGTTCTGCATTTACTACAGTAAAATGGATAAATGATGATCTTCCATTCTCTGAGAGAGAGTATGCTGCTATCTGGAACATGGTTCACTTTGCATAGGTTGCCAGCTCCTATACAGCCACAGATGGACTCGCTTTTCCCTGTGGTTTACAAGAGTTTACAAAGGTTTATAACATATTAGTTATAAATGATGAAAACACAACTTAAATAGCTTAGGCAAAAAGGAGAATGGGCTAAATGGATGTTGGGCTGCTTAATGGAACCCAAGGATGAAATTGGATCACTCCTAACCTCAGGAGTGAACTTCAGATATAATCCTCTCCTTCTCTGCCTTGGTTTCTTCCTTCCTTTCTCACTTTCTCCTGGATTGCATTTCTTCTGTTAGCTTCTTTGGTGCATATTGTTGGAAATGCGAGAGAGCAGTAGCTCTTTCTCAGGTTTAAATTTTCCAGGGAGCAGTCGTAGTTGGTCTGAAGTGTGGCCACAAAGGGGCATCACCTTATATTCACAGGTGTAGTGGGGGAAGGAAGAAGAGTCCTCAGAAAGGAGGTAAAGTTCCCGCTGGAGGAGGTGCTGATGGACTCAATGGGAGGAGCCCACTTCCTCGAATGCACTTTTCTTCACCACAGCAGACGCTCCATGTGAGCCCTTGGCCATGGGAGGTTGGAAGTGCCATCTTCCCAGAGGAGTAAAGTAATTCTAAGGGGCCATTGGCCAATGGCTATTTAGATATTGCCCACCACTGCTCATATTGTGTTTAATGACTGGTAGTCTGCTTGAAATGAATGAATACAGAGTCCCAGGAAGTGTAGCTGGCAAGTTTTAGGTGCTGCTAGAAGGTGAGAAAATGTCTCCAGATAAAAACTCAAAAGTGTAATTTGTAAAAAATAAGAAGATGCATAATATTGGAAGTTTTTTTTCTTGTGTTTATGTAAAGCCATCAGAATTTAAGATATCAAAATGATTTTGGATGATAAAGCCACTGTTTGAGTGTGGCAAGTGGCCAGATGCACACAATGGGAACTGTGCTTTCGATGAAAGAGAAACTTACCTTTTGTCCCATATTCATCAGTGCATTCATTCATTTTGAAAATTTGTATTGAGTGCCCACCATGGTAGGCATTCACATGGTGAATAAGAGAATCCTAGCCTCTGTCTTCTAGTTTTTAATCAAGTGGGGATTAGAGACATTAAAAGACAGAGGCACAGGTGTGAACAGGAAAGTACAGGGAGCCTGGGCACCTCTAACATGAACAGGCTGAGGGGTGTAAGGCCACTTTGACAAGATGGTCTTTAACTTGGAGGTTGAAGTTGGGAGTAGGTGTGCAGCAGACAGAGCAGGGAGGAAGGGAGGAGGGCTCAAGGAAGTGGGAAGAGTTTGTTCCAGCTCAGAGAGAAGAGCCCCTTTGAGAGCTGAAAGAAGTTTAGCTTTCTGGCAGTGGACAGAGGAAATGAGAGTGGTCTGGTGAGGCTGTGGCTGGCAGAACAGTTCACAAGAGCCCTGCAAATCCTTGCTAAGGATTCTGCTTTATCCTAAAGGCACTGGGAAGCTATTGACGGATACTGTGCTGTTTTGATACTATGAATATTAAGAAACTAACATCTTAGTTTTCTATGGCTGTCCTAGTACATTACCATATACTTTGTGGCTTAAAACAGCATACTTCTAGAGTTTCTAAGTCCAACCCGTGTCTCAGTGGGCTGAGATCAAGGTGTTGTCAGAGCTACATTCTTTCAGGAAGTTCTACAGGAGGATACTTTTTTCTTGCCTTTTGCAGCTTTTGGTGGCTGCTTGAAAGATTTACCTTGTGCCCCCTTTACATGAGGACGTGAACATCTTTGGGGGCTATCTTCTTCAAGCTATAGATACTAATCAAGAAGATGACACAATCAGATTCATGTCTACTCCATGCGGATGAGAGCTACAGCTCCTTTGCTCACCACTATATACTATACTTGGCATGGTGCCCTAGCTTGTGACACATACTTCATAAGTATTTATTGAATGAACGAGGACAAGAATATTTAAGTACTTTTGGCTGCAGGGGGAAGAATGAGTAATTCAGGGACAAGAATGGATGCAGAAGGGCCAGTTAGTAGGTTATTGTCCAGAAGAGGAATCAGAGTTGCCTGGATGAGGTAATAATCAGTGTGTGGATTTGAGAACACAGGAGACAGAATCAATGAGATTTGTAGGTGATCAGATATGGGGCAGTGGGTGCCCTGATGTTTAGCTAGAGTAAAAAAGGTGATAATGTCTCTAACTGAACCAGGAAACTTGAAGGAAGAGCAGGTCTGGAGTGAGATGATGAGCATAGATTTGGATGGGCTGAGGTTGAAGTGCCCAAGGTTGAGCTCCCCAAGTGTCAGCTCCTCACAGGCAGTGGCATGTGAGTTGCAGGCCCAGGGGAAAGGTTGAGGGTGGAATTGAAGGGCTGGAAGTCATCCCTGCACCTCAGCAGTCGTTCACGGAAGACACAGGTAGACATTGTCATGGAGAGGAAAAGTGTAATTGGGAAGGGTGAGTGAGCCCAGATTTTGCAAAACTGAATCGCAGTTTTACAAAATCTGTTTCTCATGTCAATATCACTGATACATGTGCTGAACTGAAACTTAGGCTTGAAGAAGGATCACTGTTTTTGCCATTGTGTGTGTGTGTGTGTCTGTGTGTGTGTTTGTTTGTTTTTCTTTTTGAGACGGAGTCTCACCTTGTCACCAGGCTGGAGTGAGTGCAGTGGCACAATCTTGGCTCACTGCAACCCCTGCTTTCCAGGTTCAAGCAATTCTCCTGCTTCAACCTCCCAAGTAGCTGGGACTACAGACACGCACCGCCACACCCAGCTAATTTTTGTATTTTTAGTAGAGATGGGGTTTCATCATGTTGGCCAGGATGGCCTCAATCTCTTGACCTCATGATCCACCTGCCTTGGCCTCCCAAAGTGCTGGGATTGCAGGTGAGAGCCATCATGCCTGGCTACCACTGTGTTGTTTTTATAGATCTTTCTTATTAGAATGAACCCTGGGGGTTAGGATGAAACAAAAAATATCACGTTTTTAGAAAATCCATTTAGAGATTGCTTGCATTTAAGTTCTTTGTATGAGATTTGGAATTTTGATACAATTAGGTGGATCCAATAGATAAACATTTATCCAGTTTAAGTGGGGAGTGTTGTAGGTGTCCCCCAAACACTGTAATGTTTAAACAGGCACCCCTGGGGGAGGGAGGAAACTGGGGACGGTATCCATCTAAACTTTCTTTGTTTGTTTCCTTGTTTACCTGCTTTTGAGCCAGAAGCTAGGGTCCCAGCCTGACTATCCTGAGGCCCATTGAGAGTACTGAGCCTTAGAGAGGCAGTTATGAAGGATGGAAAGCACCAGGGAATTGCCAGAACCTAGTGACTTCACCTGGGAAAGGGAGGGAAGCCCAGTTAACAAATCTAAATGGGACAAAAGAAGAGAGGGCTTTCAGGGTACTGAAATACAGTACCTGAAATAAAATACAACCTCCTCTGGCAGGGCTCACAGATGACTGAGGAAGCAGCGAATCACAGCAGCTATACTTAAGAGCATAGATGAAGTGGCCAGGCACAGTAGCTCAGGCCTGTAATCCCAGCAATTTGGGGGGCCAAGGAGGGTAGATCACCTGAGGTCAGGAGTTCAAGACCAGCCTGGCCAACATGACAAAACCTGGCCTCTACTAAAAATACAAAAAAATTAGCTGGGCGTGGTGGTGCATGGACGTAATCCCAGCTACTCGAGGGGGCTGAGACAGGAGAATCCCTTGAACCCAGGAGGTGGAGGTTGCAGCGAGCCAAGATCGCGCCATTGCACTCAGCCTCCTGAGTAAGCGGGATTACAGGTGCCTGCCACCACACACAGCTAAGTTTTTGTATTTTTAGTAGACAAGGAGTTTCACCATGTTGACCAGGTTGGTCTTGAACTTCTGACCTCAAGTCATCCATGCAACGTGTTGAGATTACAGGTGTGAGCCACTGCACCTGGCCCAAACATTTTTTTTTAACCTAAAGACAAATTGTTCAGCTCAGGATAATGGTGTTGGGCACAAGATGTTCATACTGTTTATAAAAAACAATTTATGTGTATAACACGTGGTGTGGCCTGGTAATAACACAGGAAATCAAAGTTATATGATGAATATCATCATCTTTCAACTATGCTTGCCATCAATATATGTCATATATGTGTCTTGAAAGTTAAAACTTGAGACCCTGTGATTGTGAGGTCAAGATCAAATGACCCTTCTGTGATAGCTCTTAGTGTATTCTATTCATTATTTAAAAGCCAAATAAAGTATTCTTTCCCTCACTTTAACATAATCAAATGCCAGGAAATGAGCCCTACTGGGTGCTCAGGGCACAAAGATAAATAAAATACAACCTCCTCTGGCAGGGCTCACAGATGACTGAGGAAGCAGTACATCACAGCAGCTAACTCTGATTTGGGATGATCTTCCTTGCTTTTGCTACCTTTCCGTGAGTCTGCTGACTCAAAGCTTATTTCGTCTCCTTTTCTTCTCCTTGCTCTTAAATTCTCTATGACTTTTTGAACAAAGCTCATGGAGCTTGTAATTGCTCTCTGTTTTTATGAGGAAATAAATGAAACATTATAAGTATTTATACGTTATAAAACATTAAATATAATTATAAACAATTTTAATACAAAATAATGAGAAAATGCCTTACCGTTTGTTGCAGGCTGTACAGCACATGGCCTTGTGCCTTGCATACTCGACAGAAACTGTCGTGCTGATGGCTGCTTTCTGATGTTATGGTTCCTCTTTGACTCCTACATGGCAATGGTTTAAAGTGACATGTGCAAAAACTGCTACCTGTTCTTCAGAGTTGTCTTCCTTTTCTTCCTTTTGGTAATAGAAACACCGTCCTTCAGGGGCAATGGCTGCTCAGAGAGAGACTACTTTTCCCAGCCTCCTTTGCAGCTAGGTATGGTGGTCAGAGTCAATTCAGGACAAGGAGATATGAGAAAAAGCCATTCCTGCAGCTTCTGTGTTGTACCCTAAAACAGAAGCTTCTGGTTAGCTGGTTATTGCTCTTATTATCTCTGCTTTTGGCACTCTAGAAGAAAAAGTTTTACCTCTCTCTGACCTCCAGAGAAGAAGTGCATACATATATATTACGATATCTCTTATCTCCCTCTGTTGTAAGAGACTTCTTTATCTGCCAGGCTTCCTGTGGGGCTCATTGATGTCTTACTCGTGTTTGCCTCTCTAGTCCTGAGTATACTTGGCACATTAGAGTGTCCTATAATGTTTATGAATGAATCAAGGAATATCCTGGTACTGCATCAAGTTGATTGGGATCATCTTTCAAAATATTGTGAGAATCATAAGTAAGTATCTTACCTTGGCTGGCATGGTGGCTCATTCCTGTAATCTCAGCACTTTGGGAGGAGGCCAAGGTGGGAGGATCATGTGAGCCCAGGAGTTGGAGGCTGCAATGAGTGATGATTGTGCCACTGCACTCTAGCCTGGGAAAAAAAAAGCATATTTTATCTATTTTTGCTAGTAACTCAAAATCATTGATAGCAATTGATTGTATTTCAATAATTAGCCCTTTCCCACATCATATGCATTGAAGAATGAATCTATGAGTTTATGTTTCCACCATCCATTAAACATCCAAATGTCTAGACAGCAGTGACAACCTTTTATACTGAGCAACTATTCATTAGTGTGTAACCATATTCTTCTGCCAATATTAAATGCTCATTTTACATAATTTGGAAGGTACTTTATAGGAAACTCAGCTTTCCTATGAACAGGTGGATCAGATATGTTCCCTCAAACAAAGATCATTAGTTTGTGACTGGGAAGAAGATGTCATATTTTAAAGGGAGGCTCTGTTCATGAAATTACCGTCAGAATAAAGTAACATTTTGGAGCATCTCTGGGTGATGTAACCGAAATGAACCACGCTGGACACTGCTAGGAGCCATCGATGCCATCTTCCAGTTTTTGAGCTACTGCAATTTCCCCTGATTTGGGAACCTCGGGCTAATTTTGCTTGGGCTCTGAGCACCGTCTTGGGACAGCCTCCATCAATTGCTATTTATGTGGCAGGAGCGTAAACAGAAAGGCCCCTTCTCTCCCCTGAGGCAGGGTGGGAAGAAGGAACAGGGCTCTTGTGCTTAAGTGTCACTGTGCAGCAATCGCTAATCGCGGGGGAAATAACGTGTTCTTTTCCTTCCCCCTCATTGCTTTTATATAAACAGCCAAACATAGTGAATCAACTTTTCAAACAAACTTGTAAAGTCAGAAAATACAACGACCTTTAACGGTTGGTAGCATGAATTATCGGGGCCTACAAAGAGGTTTTTAACTATTGAAACATGTTGGCGACAGGACAAATGAATTTTTTTCCTTTTCCAACCCGTTAAAAATAGCTTTTTATAAACTCTTAACTCCCTCTGATGGTGAGCTTACCATTAATCACCTTTATGACATCTTATATTTAGGCCACGGATAAATCCATGGGTCCTAATCAACCACTTTCCTGAGGAAATTGGCCAAATCCCGACTGGAGGCAGGGGATGAATCACAACCACCCTGCTATTCAGACAAATCTCTTTTCAAGTGCCCTTAAAGCTTTTTTTTTTTTCTCATTTTTTTTTTCATACACTGGCGAAGACAGCCACACAGGAAACAATAATAGTTTAATCTCTTGAAAAATTTCCTTCCTGCATTGCATTGCTTTCAGACAGGTAGTCAGAGCCAGCCAAGGAAAATTAGCAGCAGCTCCTGCCAAGAGCAGGCTGCTACTTGAGCTCCTTCATTTCACCAACATCCTCCTCCCCGGCCCCAGCCAGGAGCCTATTCATGCTCCCTGGGATGCTCCCGTCTCCATGGGCCCCCGATGGGTGTTCTTCTGTTCACAGTGACCTTGTTGACATTGGAAAAGAGAGAACAACAAGTCAAAGAGCTGCTTGGTGACTCACTGCATGGCTAGACATTTTTAAAGCCTCTCCTTCCTTCTCCTCCTGGAGTTCTCTGGAACTTCCAGTAGGGAGGACAATGTGTTATCTGGAGAAACACATCTGGCTCTCAGAAAAATGCAGTTCCTCGCAGCTGGAGCCATCGTAAAGCTGTGTGTCTCCTTTGCTCATGGAATGCTCCCATCTGAGCGGTGAGCAATGCAGCCTAGTTGCAAGACCCCTGGGAGTATTTTCATTTCAACAAGGCTCTAAAGAATCAGCTGTTTCTGAGATCTGTGAGATACACAGGATCCACTTGCTGTGAGTCCACTGGCTTTACCCTTGGCAGGTAGTACAGGATACCAGCCTTTAAGGATGCTCAGCAATTCACTGCAGATTTTGTGAGAACCATCATAGACATTATTCCTTAGAGATAGGCTACATTTTCCATGAAGACCTCAAGCTGCCTCAAAGAAGTTTCTTCTAACAGCAAATTTACTCAACTGTGGACAAAAAGAGTCTCAGCTTCCCCGCAGGCCACTGACCACAGGCTCGGCTTCCTGGACTGCCCATACCCATCTGTCCTCTTGACCCCATGGCTACTGTCTTCTCTATCCACCAACCACATGCAGGTTTCTGCTGTAACACACAAGCCAACGCTTCAGCTCAGACTTCTGGCTTCTCTTCCAACAGTGTTTTTGTTCCTTCCCTTAGTTTTGTAATTTCGTGAACAACTTGCAAGGCTCAGACAAAGTTGCATTTCCAGCTCCTGTGTATTTCTCCCTTCCCATGTGTGTGGCATGGATAAACAAAAAGTAATCCGTTTTATGGAGACTAGGATGAGGAGGGTGGGGGAAGACTCACGGGCCGAACTTCTGATTGGCATACACACAAAAAGAACAAAATTAGTTATTGTAAAAATAGCCCCTCAAAGCCACCCACGATGTCTGGGAATTCTCTGGAATTGTTCCCATGCATTTTCAGGCCAAGCAGAAAGTAGATGAAATAGTGCGTGTTTTCATCTCCTTTCCCCTCTATTATCAAAGATAACTGAAAAGTAAGCTCTGTAGTAGTTTCCTTAGACAAGTGCCTTAGTTAGCCAGGAATATTTTTACAGCAGTTCAAGTAAGAACATCAGCAATCCATATTCATATAGGAGCCAAGGAGAAGCCCATCTTGTTGTGAAGGAATAGCAAAGGCCTTGAAGATGTTCATCATGGTGTTATTTATCATGTCAACAAATTATTAATGACTTATTTCCAGCAATAAGGAAGTGCTAAAATCATTGTCTAACACCTATATAATGGACACCTTTCACAGCTGTGAAAAATCACGTTTTCTTTTTTAAAAATTTTTATTTTAGGTTTAGGGGCACATGTGAAGGTTTATTACATGGATAAACATGTGTCATGGGAGTTTGTTATATACATTATAATGTCACCCAGGTATTAAGCTCACTATCCAATAGTTATCTTTTCTTCTCCTCTTCCTTCTTCCGCCCTCCCCCTCAAGTAGACCCTAGTGTCTGTTGTTTCCTTTTTTGTGTTCATAAGTTCTCATCATTTAACTCCCACTTATAAGTTCTCATGATTTAACTCCCACTTATAAGTGAGAACATACAGCATTTGCTTTTCTGTTCCTGCACTGCTTTGCTAAGGATAATAGCCTCCAGCTGCATCCAGCTCCATCCTGCAAAAGACACGATCTTATTCCTTTTTTATGGCTACATAATATTCCATGGTGGATATGCACCACATTTTCTTTATTCAGTCTGTTATTGATGGGCATTTAGGTTGATTACATAAGTTTGCTATTGTGAACAGTGCCACAGTGAACATTGGCATGCATGTGTCTTTATGGTAGAATGCCTTATATTCCTCTGGGTGTATACCCAGTAATGGGATTGCTGGGTTGAATGGTAGTTCCACTTTGAAGAATTACCATACTCTTTACCACAATGATTGAACTAATTTAAACTATCACCAGCAGAGTATAAAGGTTCCCTTTTCTCCACAATCTCACTAGGATCTGTTATTTTTTTGAGAAGTCGCACTAAAAAAAAAAAAAAACAAAACTAAATTAATAGCAGATACTCTTACACTAAGTGAAAGAAAAGTAGGATGTATTATTTATATTATTTTCCAATTTAAATCTATTTATTGTAGAAAAAAATGATTTCTGGTTAATCAAATTGTGAGTGATTTGAATTTCATTTTTACAACTTTTTGTATTAATAATTTCTAAAATGTTTTTAATGCAGGATTTTTTAAAGTAATCATACAGGAATTATTTCTGACTGTATCACTACAATCAATTTTACTTTTTTAGAGCCTTGAATTCCTCTTGAATTGTCTTCTTTTCTTATAACTTTGCCCACGGAAGTCTATGTAATTTTTTTTTTTTTTTTAAGCTGGAGTCTCACTCTGTCACCCAGGCTGGAGAGCAGTGGTGTGATCTCAGCTTACTGCAACCTCTGCCTCCCAGGTTCAAGTGATTCTTGGGCCTCAGCCTCTGGAGTAGCTGGGGATTACAAGTGTGTGCCACTATGCCCAGCTAATTTCTGTATTTTTAGGGAGCAGGGGGGTTTCACCATATTGGCCAGGATGGTCTCCAGCTCCTGACTTCAAGTGGTCTGTCTGCCTCGGCCTCCCAAAGTGCTGAGATTACAGGCATGAGCCCATACCGTAATTTTTTTTTTTTCTGACTTTTTCAAATTCACTCTCTTGCCTGGCTGTAAAACTCCAAGGTGATGCAGACGCTTTCATCTGTATTTCTGCCACTTCTGCTACCCCAGAGATGGTTTATCTTGGTTAATCAGAACTTCATCCTGGGTAGCATTTCTCATGGTCTCCTCTACATTCCGAGAGGGGTACTCCTCCACAGAGTTATCACCGAGGAGTGAAGAATGCATCAGACAGTCTGCAGGTGAAAGTTCGCCTGTTCCTTGCCTCTTGTGTGGCTTCTGAGTTACATCAGGCCAGACTCTTCCTTCCACACATTCCCCCGGCCTTTGGTCTATCCACATATGTCCCCCGTGACATCTCGGCAAACCCTCCGCTAATTATTTCTTTCTTGTCTTCTACTCTGCTTACACCTGAGGCTGGCTGTTTCCTCTTACATGCACCAAATCTTATTCCTGTACTCGAGACATTAAAGTCCAGTCCTCTGTTCTTCCTGCACGTCTGTCATCACGTTGACCATCTTGTAGGGGAAGCCTTAGTCTGACTCCCTCCTCAAGGGCAGAGATCACATCCAATTTAGCTCTCCAATCCCAATGTGTAACATGGCACTCATTTGATTTTATCAATATTTTATATTTGTACATATTTATGGGTGCATGTGAAATTTTATGACATGCATAGAACGTGAAATGATCAAGTCAGGGTTTTCAGTATATTCATCACCCAAATATTTCTCATTTCTGTGTGTTGGGAACATTTTAAATTCTCTCTTCTAGTTATTTTGAAACATACAATATATTGTTGTTAACTGTAGTCACCCTACTCTGCTATGGAACACGAGCACGTATTCCTTCTGTCTAACTGTATGTTTGTACCCATTAACCTGCCCCTCTTAATCCCCCCCACCTCCCACCCACAGACCCTTCCTAGTCTCTGGTATCTATCATTCCCTTCTCTACCTCCGTGTGCTCAACTTTTCTTAGCTCCCACGTATGAGAAAGGACATGCAATATTCGTCTTTCTGTTCCTGGATTATTTCACTTGACATAATGACTTCCAGTTTCATCCATGTTACTGCATTACTGCAAGTGACAGGATTTTATTCTTTTTCATGGCCAAATAGTATTCCACTTTGTATGTATACCACCGTTTCTTCATCCATTCATCCATTGCTGGGCACTTAGGCTGATTCCATGTCTTTGCTATTGTAAATAGCGTGCATTAAACTTGGAAACACCACGCGTCATTTTGGTAGGCACTCAGCACAGTGACGTGAGCTGGATACTGTCAGCTGTAGTTTCTAGTTCCTAAACTGCAGGATTAGTTTATTTTAAAGGTGGTTAGTCCTGATGTGGCTCCTGTTACATCAACTTTCAGTGGTCTCATTCAGCTCCTTGTACTAAAAATCTCATCTCTTCTTTATTTGTTGCCTATTCCAGATGCATTGGTTTCTAGCTGCTCCTATTTATTTTCTCTAATTCTCTCAGGTCACACTTACCTAATGATTTTCATACAGAATGAAGAAAATGCCTAATGGATTTGCTTGTATAGTTTTGTTTGGGAGGTTTTATTCTTTCTCAATTTGTATTTGAAAGCTTCCGGAAGGAGGAAGGGTAGAGACGAGGTAGGTAGAAAAAGAGACAGAGAAAGGCATAGGGAGAGGGAGGGAAGGAAAGGAAGGAGAGGGACTTTATGTACCCTGAGAACGATGAGAAGCCTTATCTAATTGTGCTCGCAGATGGGTTTTGACACCAGGTAGGGATAAGGATATCAAGAAACAGAATGGTCAAGGAAGAAGTTATGTTGACTCAAAAGTAATTTTTAAGAAACATTGAATTAATGATGCTACATCATTGATGTGTTTGGATAGTAGCATTACTAGACACGTCTCCTGAAACAATAAAAATAGGCCAAGTTGAGATCTTTTGAGAGGTTATTTATTTATTTATGAGACAGAGTCTC
Organism: Sapajus apella; assembly: GCF_009761245.1. Classification (NCBI taxonomy): domain Eukaryota; kingdom Metazoa; phylum Chordata; class Mammalia; order Primates; family Cebidae; genus Sapajus; species Sapajus apella. The sequence continues at coordinate 10,166,905 of NW_022436948.1, forward strand.
ACTCTTGTTGCCCAGGTTGGAGTGCAATGGCGTGATCTCAGCTTCCTGCAACCTCTACCTCCCGGGCTCAAGAATACTCCCTGCCTCAGCCTCTCGAGTAGCTGGGGTTATAGGCACCCACCATCACCACCACACCTGGCTAATTTTTGTATTTTTAGTAGAGACCGGGGTTCACCAAGTTGGCCAGGCTGGTCTCGAACTCCTGACCTCAGATGGTCGGCCCACCTCGGCCTCTCAAAGTGCTGGGATTACAGGTATGAGCCACCATGCCCGGCCGAGAGGTATTTTAAAGGCAACAAGAGGGTTTGTCTTCTGGACACATGAGAGTTTGAATGTCCTGGATCTGACGTTTGATAAGATATTTCTTCACTATCCATAACTGGAAAGGAAATTCTGATGGAGGAATCAAATACAATTCAGAACAAACAGGACATAATTGAATGGCAAGGAGGGAGGTAGTCAGCCATCGACAAGTGTCTGTCCTAGTGCCAGCACTCTTCCTGGAGGCTTATAGCTGTAGTCAGATGAGCCGTGCTATGCCTGACTTAACTTCATGAAAGTTTTGTGACTTAACAAACAAATAAGGTGTGGTGGGAACAAGAGTGAGGCTCAGGCTGGCTGAGCCATGCCTAAGCACTCAGGAACCGCATCATCTGAAACAATGCCTTGCCCAGGTCACAGCCACATCAGGTATCAGTACTTGTCTTATTTCCGGCCAAAGCCCAGGTGAGTCAGGGAAAGTTCACATACCTCTGGCCTTTACTCCACCCGACTCCTGAGTTTAGTTGTGGAGGAAGACTCTGGCCTGGAAGACTCAGAGGACTGATTGTTCTTTAAAACACGAGAAGTCACAATCCACTTTGTGTGAATGCTGGCTCTCTGCATGGGGAGGGAGGGAAGCTGGCATCCATACTGGAGAGGTGGTCAGGGGCTAGTTCTTCTCTTGCTCTCTATCCTCTGTCCCTACCTGACCATGCTTCTAAGATTGCTTTGAGAGCAAGCCACGTGTTCATCAAGCTGTTTATTTTTCGCTTGATGACACAGGAGACCATAATTCAGGCCTCCTTATTCTCTGACAACTGAACATGGTCCAAGGAGAACTCCAAAGACCAGAAGATGATGGCGCCTCTAGGAGGGAGGGCCTGGGGTTTCTGAATCACCTTGTGGAAGGCTGCTGCTGGGTATCTCATCCGACTGTGGTACGAGTGGGGCATAAATCTTCACTAGGCGACACTGCTGAGACGTGGGGTTGTTTGCCACAGTGGTTAGACTATCTGACCAATACAAGGCAGCTGCAAAATCTGACTTTCCAGTGGCCAAAATACCTGTCTTATTTTGTGCCTCAGCCTTCTTGTCTGTAAAATGGGATACAACCATACTTACATCATAGGGATGTGGCGAGGTAAAGTACGTGAAGTCGGACCTGATACTCAGTAAACAGTTAGCCACTGCCCCCTCACTGTTGCTATGAGACTATTACTATGCCTACATCGATAGTCTCTGCTAAGCGGCCTTTCTATTATAGCTGTGGGACATTCTTCTGAAACAAGGAAGCCCATGAGATAAGTAGTTGCTCATTTTCCATGAAAGCCTACCATAGGTCTCCTGCTTCCCAGAGAGGGGAAGATAGGCTTCTTGATCAGAAGCTCTGTGAAACATGAGCCAAGCCAGCCAAACAGGTCTCAGATCATGCCACCCAGGGATTAGGCACATGGAAATGGCACATTTTTTATTGTGCTGGAAGCCAAACGCCACCTGATGATGCACAACGGATTGAGAGGGGAGAAATCATTTTGGGTTATGAGAACATGGTTGAAGATTTTATGGAGAAAATCGATTAGTTGCTTAGTCTATCCAGTTCATTTGACAGGGGTGAAAAGAACACATGCCGAACATGGACCTAGAAATTTAATAGCAACCACAGAGTCAGACTTTTCAATAGGGGTTTGCTTTATGAAACTTAGATAATGGGCTTGTAAACAAAGACAATACTGTATCTAGAGTGACATCCCAGCCAGTCAACTGGGATCATTTGAATTGTTCCGACTGGCTAACAGATGAAGACTGAAGTCTGGCTCCTAGGATGGTACCGTTGAGAAGTTGAGTGTGGTAATTAAGAATGTGGGCTTTGAGGTCAAATTTCCTGGGTTCAAATTCAGTGGCTTACCAGTTGCGGGACCTTGGGCAAGTTACTTATTCTGTTTGGGCTTTGATTTCTTCATTTGTTTTATAAATTGGAAATAAGCATATACTTCTCTTACAAGGTTGTTATGAGGATTAAACGAGCTAAGACATTTCAGTGGTTTAGAATAGAATGATATTGTGCAAGCAAATTAAATCTTGGGACCCCAAACTCATTGAGCCAAAGGGAAAAGTCAAGTTGAGAATGGGGCACGCAAATCTGCCTCCCTCTTTTTGGTTCCTAAATAAGATGACTACAAGATGAAGAGCTACATGCCTTCCCCATATTTCGCCCACAAGGAAATTCCTAGTGAGCTGCAAGATCTTCACTCTAAGGTGTTTCCGTTAAAATTAAATGAGTTAACATATATAGATATGTAAATTTTTTATTGTTGTTGTTTTGAAATGGGGTCTTGCTCTGTCACCAGCCTGGAGTGCAGTGGTACGATCTCAGCTCATTGCAACCTCTGCCTTCTGAGTTCAAGTGATTCTCCTGCCTTAGCCTCCTGAGTAGCTGAGACTACAGGTGTGCACCACAATGCCTGGCTAATTTTTGTATTTGCAGTAAAGACAGGGTTTCACGATGTTAAAACATTTTTGTATTTGTAGTAAAGGCAGGGTTGGCTAGGATGGTCTCAGTCTCTTGACCTTGTGATCCACCTGCCTTGGCCTCCCAAAGTGCTGGGATTACAAGCGTAAGCCACTGTGCCTGGCCAGTCTTCCTTTCTTGCTCTTAGTAACAGGAGCAAACAAACTTGATCTATTTATGATATTTAATGGTATAATTAAAAAATAAAATGTTCATCTCTTAAAAATGGTTTACTTTTTTGGGGTGCTGTTTAGAAGTGTTTAATTTTTCTAAGTTATCTAATGCTTCCATTCTGGTGCTTCTGTTGCTGTAAACTTCTCAAGGACGAGTGTTCTCTTCCTTCCTCAAGTTTAATGTGAAAAAATGTGCAGGCACCAGCAAAATGGAATTATAGGGAAATCTTTTGGTGTACAGATGGGAAAGCATACCCTTTAGGAATTCAGATTGAATCTGGACTATCCCAGGTTTGAGTTTTCTCAGACAAATTCTATTTTTACACAGGAAAAATTCTATCAGCTGTTGTAAGTGCCTCTCAAATTTAGGGTACAGCAAAGAAATTACAGTTGATCCTTGAACAATGTGGTGGTTAGGGGTGCTGACATCCCCGCCCCTGCAATGCAGTTGAAAATCCATGTGTGACTTAACCAATAGCCTGTTCCTCAGAAACTTCACCAATAGCCTACTGTGGGCCAGAAGCCTTGCTGATAACACAGACAGTCAATTACCACATATTTTGTATGTTGTATATATTATATACTGCATTCTCACAATAAAGCTAGAGAAAAGAAAATGTTATTAAGCAAAAGGTGGAGGAAACATATTACTATTCATGGAGTGGAAGTGATCATCATAAAGGCCTTCATCTTCATCATCTTCATGTGGGGTAATCTGATAAGGAGGAGGAAGGGGAGGGGTTGGCCTTGGTGTCTCAAGGGGGCAGAGGAAGCAGAGATGGGGAAGATGGAAAGGGAACCAGGAGAGGAGGCACATTCATTGTAACTTTTACTGAAAAATAGTCTATGTATCCCTGAACCTGCATAGTTCACATCCATGTTGCACAAGAGTCAACTGTACTGGAGAGAAAACACGTAAAATCTCTTCCAATGGCTTGAGCAAAGAAATAGGAAACAATATGAAGGTTTGAGGTGCCTCTGTTTGTTGGTAATAGCTTATTTGGCTGTTTCTTCCACTCTCTATAACAGAATTTAGGTGGGACCAGAGACTTTTTAGACTCAGCTTGCTACATGTGTTTATGAATTCCATAAACAGAAAGGGATGCGTGCCTGTGTGGCAGAGGAGGGGAAAAGGAGGTAGAGAGGAGTGGCAGTCATTCGCAGGACCACTTCTCTGACTGCTAAGAACGTAGGAAATACTGCTCGTAATTGTTACTATGCAAAATGAAATATACTTCAGTTAGCAATTAGTAATTTACCACACGTTGGCTTCCACACATTGGCTTTCTTCAGAAGCCGACATGTGGTAAATTGGACTGAGGTAGCTGAGGAGAGCAGGCTCTGGAAAATACGGTGAGTGTATGGAGGGGAGACGGAGGAGGGTGAAGGGAAGGGTGCCTTTACAACCGTTCAAAGTCTACATGTTTCTTGAATCCATTATCAGTTAATCATTTATAAAAAGAATAGAACTATAATAGGCCCGAAAAAATGGGCTGTGTGGGGAGGATGCTAGCTTCTTCCTCAGAAGGTGTAGAGTCATCTTTAGTCCCAGCTACTTGGGAAGCTTAAGTGGAATGACCACTTGGGCCTACTGTTCAAGTCCAGCCTTGGAAACATAGAGAGACCCTGTCTCTACAAGAAAAAAACAAAAATAAATTTGGGATGTGTGGAGTTCATGGTTACCTGCTCTAGCAAAGAATATGTTTCCAAGAATAAGAAAAAGAAAAACAGGGAAACTGGTATTTGAATCTTGGATCAAGTTGCAGGTGGTCTGAAAAGCAAGGAATATTCTAGAACCTCAACTCTAAGGGAGTGGAGAGTAAAAATGAAATCCAAGTTGAGGTGAAGACAGAATCTTTTACCACTGACTCGTCAGTGGCTGTGGGCAAGGAGAAGGGTAGGGTGGGGCAGGGAAGGCTGTAGGATAGCGTTTCTGGTCTCTCTGAAAAACGCTGAGGTTTTCCAGTTCTCGAGCTGCAGAAATTAGTCCTCTGTGATATAATGTGGATGAATTGATGACTTTCAGTGCACAAACTCATTTTATTAGGAAGGAATGGCAGCATTTATGTAATCCATCTACGTGGCCATTTTGTATGCATAGGATGGCTCAACTCATGGGCAATGCAGACTTTTGATATTAGCTTTAGGAAATGGCCATAAAGGAGAAGAGGGTCTTGTAAGACCTCTCATGTCCATTTCTAGGGCTCACAGTCTGGTTTGGTGTGGAAACACCTAAGTATGGTCTTTTTGCAGCTTCATAACAAACAACTCTTAGCAGCTCCAACCTCTTGTGGAAATTAAGCTTAAAACACTGAATAAGTTAAGCAAGTGAGATGCAACCATAGTCATCAAACCATTTTTCCTGGGTAACTTTTATAAATTAATCTGATTATTTTATAGACTGACTTCATAAGGGATCAGGAGCTGGAATACAGGATCACATTATTCATGATGTGTAATGCAATTGAGATTAAAGATTAAATTTTAGTCTTAGTAAACATTGAAGACGTAGTTAGATACCATATAACCAGTCGTGTTTAGTGATCCCCAGCATTCTTTTCAGTCTTTCAGTATGTATGTGAGAGGGAACTGTGAGCTAAAGATAAATAAAACCTCACTTGTCACATGACAGCTAACAGCATCCAGCCATTTCCAGAATGGCAACTTTTGTCTCTCAATTTTTATAATTCATGAAAGAGGAGAGGTGTGGCTCCTTCAAAGCAGGTGAAGTGGATCCTTATCAGCCCATCAATTCCTTTTCCTGCTGTGACTCACAGATTGATGGCAACAGTGAAACTTCTGTAGTTTCATAAAATATAGTTTGTTGTTTACATAATCATGTGGGTTGTTTTTTGACCATTTTTGTTAGAATTTTTGTGGAACAAATAATGCCCATAGCAAATAAAAGTTAATTTACAGGTTTATCTGGTTGATCAATGTATAAGGATCAATTACACACATACGTATATTAGATTTAACTCTACAAAATGAACACATTTAGGTAAAAAACAGCCAGATAGTTTCATAAGACACCAATGAAAACACACACATGCAAACATATTGCATTTCTACTTATCAAAAAATAATAATGGAATGTCATGCAATTATAGTAAGATAAATTGCAAATAATAACTTTTATATTAAAACACTCAACAAACTAATCTGTAGAGTAGTCAAGTGGAGGAAAGTCATTTTTCTTCTGTATGCAGGTCATGTGTTTTGTTCTATGACGGAATTTGGGGTGTAGGTTGCTATGGACCAAATCGTGTTCTTCAGAATTCCTGTGTTGAAGCTGTGAATTCCTGTGTTTGGATATAGGGCTTTTAGGAGGTAATTAAGGTTTAATGTGGTCATCAGGGTGGGGTCCTACTCTGATAGGATTGGTGGCCTTCTAAGAAGAGAAAGAATATTACTCAGCCATAAAACAGAATGAATTAATGGCATTCGCAGCAAGCTGGATGAGATCAGAGACTAAAAGTGAAGTAACTCAGGAGCAGAAAACCAAACATTGTATGTTCTCACTCATAAGTGGGGGCTAAGCTATGAGGATGCAAAGGCATAAGAACGACACGATGGACTTTGGGGACTCACAGGGAAAAGGTGGGAAGGGGGTGAGGGGTAAAAGGCTACAAATTGAGTGCAGTGTAAACTGCTCGGATGATGGGTACATCAGAATCTCACAAATCACAACTAAAGAACCTACTCATGTAACGTACCACCACCTGTTCCCCAATAACCTATGGAAAAGAAAAGAACAGCTTTTTGAGGACGACACGGTTGTAATGCTGCGGCACTGTGGTCCACCCGCTCCTGCTCCAGATTCCCCACTCTTTGCTCTCACCAATGAACAAGTCGGTCAGGAAGCCACGCTGCAGCCATGGCTTTTAAAGATCCCGGAAAAACACCCCTGGAGCTGGAGGTGGAGAGTTGCTGAATTCGAATCATGTGAATGAGTTGCCACATAAAAACCCTGGAGAAATGCGTGCTTATGTGATCAGAGGAGCAAAGGAAGAGAATTGCAAAGTGAAAGGACCAGAATGCCTACCAAGACTTTGAGAATTACTACAAGAAAAACTCCTTGAGGTGAAGGTTCTAAGACATGGGATTGTTTCCAGAGGAGAATCCACTCATTGACTCACACAGCCCTTCTGAGATTGCTAAGCAGATGACTTCTATCAGAATGGAGCCTGGAGTTGAGGTTGAAGCCACCATTGCAGATGCTTAAAGTCAACTATTTTAATAAATTGGTTACCAGTTAAAAAAAAAAAAAAAGGGCCAGGCACGGTGGCTCATGCCTATAATCCCAGCACTTTGGGAGGCCAAGGTGAGTGAATCATGAGGTCAGGAGATCGAGACTATCCTGGCCAACATGGTAAAACCCCTTCTCTACTAAAATAAATTAGCCGGGTGTGGTGGCATGTGCCCGTAGTCCCAGCTACTCTGGGGGCTGAGGCAGGGGAATAGCTTGAACCCAGGAGGCGGAGGTGGCAGTGAGCCGAGACCGTTCCACTGCACTTCAGTCTGGCAACAGAGCAAGACTCTGTCTAAAAACAAAGAAAAAAAAAAAGAACAACAAAAAGACACCAGAGAGATTCGAAAGAGATGTCCCTCTGTGTGGACAGCTCTAAGGAAAGGTTACCTGAGGACATGGTGAGAGCCTGCCATTTACCAGCCAGAAAGAGAGGCTCTACCAGGATCTGAACCTTGCTGGAACCTGATCTTAGACTTCCGACCTCCAGAACTATGAGAAGACAAATGTCTGATGTTTAAGCTATTGGGTCTGTGGTGTTTGCTACGGCAGCCAGAGCAGATTAAGACAGGGATAAGGAGGAGGTAGTTGAAGTCAGAAAGCTATCCTAGGGGCTGTCTCATCTGAGCAAGCAAAATCTGTAAATAGATTCTCCTCTGAGTGTCTGGGAGGAGTTGTGTGGAGCTGAGGGGATGTGGGACAGAGCATTTTGCTGGGAGCACACGTGCAAAGGCTGGTGGGTTTGGGGACCTCCAGGCAGTCCAGTATTGCTCAAATTAAAATGCAGTGGAAACTGGGCCTTGGAAAACCTTGTGTGCCACCACAGGATGTGAACCAGCTTCTGCTGTGGTCCTGGTAGCCTCCATTTATGGGTCTACCAGAAGGCTGCGTCGGTCTTTGGTAAGCTGTGAATGCCGAGGTGGAGAGTGAGTGACAGGGCGGCACTGAGAACTGAATTTCCAGTCACCCCCACATCCATCTCTCAGGTCCAGAGCTCTGTTGATGGTGTGAGCAACAGAGTTGCTGAAGGGTAAATACTTCTGGGGCGCAGGTAAAAGACAGTGAAGGGACTGTAATGCCATTCCTAATTCTACACTGGAGAGGATGTGCTGGGGACAGAGAGCAGAGGACAGGCTCAGGTGACTTTACATGATCTGCTCAGCAGGATGTGGACACGACTTGGAGGGTGTGGGAGGGATCATTTAGGGGAAGGAGTCTGGGATTAACTCCCAAGTCTCTGCCTGGTTTCACCTGTGGAGAGAAAGCAAAGAAATTGGCCTGAAGTAGTGACATGTTTTATCTTGGTGGACATCTGGCAGGCAGTTCAGTCTGGAACTTGCAGAGAGGTCTGGGCCAGACAGATGGGCTTGAGGACAACCCTGCCTCAGTTCCCTGGGTTCATAAATTTTAGCTTACTTTCTGGTAGATTCCACAGATTGATGATAGCAGGATTACAGCAGGAGCTAACTCTTCATCTTGTCCACTTAATGTCACAGGAATCTGCATTTGGGTTTTCCTGAAGGCAAAATTGGTGGTGTCATGTGAGCGGGGTTGGGTGGGAAGAAGGGAATGTTCACTGACTTTAAATACTTAGGAACACAGTAGCCAAAAATAGTTGTGGTGTGGTAGGAATTTAAATTGTGCCTTCACAGCTTGCCATGCTGGTCTGAACTTTCAGCATTGTACCTTGGATTGAAAAATAATACATGTTGTGGGCAAGGCGCTTTCATGGACTTGGAAGGAATGACTGTGCTTCCTATATATTTAAAGAATTAGAAGTGAATGCCCACTTGTAGCATTATGATTTATTATACACGTAGTGCCACGAAGACTAACAGGAGCCCCTATCCTCAGGAGCTTAGGCAGAGCACAAGTGGGTACACCGTAAATCAGAGCAAACTGTGGAGGTGCTGGCCTCCAAAATTGTCACTGCTGCAGCCTATCCTGAAGCAGGTAGGTTTTGGGGGCAGTGGGGAGTTCCCAAGTTGGATAAAGAGAGCTATGAACATTGGCTGGAAATACTTTGGAGGCCTAGGATGGCTGTTCAGCTGGGTAGGACAGGAGCTGACCCTGTGAGATGTGTGGAAAAGTGTCCTTGAAAAGATGGTGATACAGTTTGGCTGTGTCCCCACCCGAATCTCGTCTTGAATTGTAACTCCCGCAATTCTCACATATCAAGGGAGGAACCCGGTGGGAGGTGATTGCATTCTGGGGGATCTGATGGTTTTAAAAACAGGAGTTTCTCTGTACAGTCTCTCTCTTTGCTGCCATTCGTGTAAGATATGTTTTGCCCCTCTTTGCCTTCCGCCATGATTGTGAGGTCTTCCCAGCCACGTGGAACTGTGAGTCCAATTAAACCTCCTTCTTTTGTAGATTGCCCAGTCTCAGGTATGTCTTTATGGACAGTGTGAAAACAGACTAACACAGATTGGATGAGGGAGAGGGAGCTGGAGGTTTAGAAACAGTGCTATGGATGGGGGGCTGAGCGGGGAGGAGGGTGGATGAACACTTCTGCTCAGAGGAAGGCGATGGGGAGTCCTGGCTCTTGGGGAGGGGCAGGGAGTCAGGGAGGATGTGGTTCCCCTGTGGAAAGCAACAGGGCAGGGAAAGGAGACTCAACCCCCTCATGAACGAGGCTGGACATTCCTAGCCAGTATACCCATGAGCAGGGAGGTGAGAGGAAGCCTGGGGAAATCACCCAACTATCTGAGGGATGAGCCTAGGAAAAGATACATGAGATGAGATTGTTAAAGGTGATGAAAGATCAGAAAGATTACGGACCTGGGATGGCAAATGCAGCAGTACATGTTTGCTTTCTCCTTGGTCAGAAATAGAAGGAAAAAAAATCTCATGGATCCTAGGATTTGTATGCGTTTGCTAACTAAAGGCACAAAATGACCTCTGGAAAGGGAACTCTGAGATTCACAGATTGCAAGTGAGATGATGGTGAGGAACTATTAATATTTAGGAGCTCTCTGAAACTTTGAGAGTTAAATTGGATTTGCTCAGGTATGGAAGACAGGGGTTTAAAGGTCTCCAGGTACAAGTGGAATCAATCCAGACATTTTCTTAGAGAAGGAGGAAGAAAAAAGCAGGGTCACAAAAATAAAAAAGTAGGAGTTCAGAAAGTTAAGGAGGCTGGGTGCAGTGGCTCATGCCTGTAATTCCAGCACCATGGAGAATTCTCCCAGACAGGAGAATTGCCTTGAGGCCAGGAGTTCAAGACCAGCCTGGGAAACATAGCAAGACCCCATTTCTATTTTTAAAAAATGAAACTGAAAGAAAACACCACAATACAGGGAAAAGTGAGCGAAGAATCTCGGAGGTAGAGAGCCCTCGATGTGGTCCTGATTTGTCTGTTTCCATCTTCGTTTCCTGAGCCTAACCTCAGCACTAGCCTCTTCAAACCTCTTTTCAGTCCTCTCATTTTGAAAACAGGGTCCATTACACATTCTCTGAAAGCTTGCTGAGTGATTAAAACACATAGTCCAGGGTAGGCACTCATCAAACATTAGGCGGCTCTTTTTAATTTTTATCCTATCGTGGTATCTATCTAGAGGTTGGTGAAGACAATATGGTGAAAGAAAAGTGGGAAGGATGAAATACCCTGGAATAGGATGTACATGTAGAGGAGAGTCCTTGACGGTCATTTGGCTTGATAGGGAAAGTTAGAGAACTCTCCTGAACTACAGTTACAGGGCTTGGGGGTATAACACACACGGCCCCAGAGAAAACACTTTGCTTACCATATTTCCTCCTCTGCTTGAGCTCTGGCATCTTAATTGGTCAAAAGGCAGAAAGGATCCGCAAAGCCTGCCCTGAATTTATCCGAGTCTATGCACGAACAGCTTCCTTCTCCCACCTTGCCTTGCGAGATCCAGCTGTTAATTACACTAAGTGACAAAGATTCTCCTTGCTGCATGACGGACACAAGGATGAATCTTTGTTACTGACTGCAAATAACAGAACGAGTGGTGACCAAGAGTCAGGCTGGGAGAACACGCTTCAAGTCACGCAATGGGCATATGGCACCTTCTTCTGAATTGACCCGAGAAGCTGCAGAGAAACAGAGTGGGTATTATTTTAAGTTCCTCCTATGAAAATATAGCCTCCATCCTTTTTTTTTTTTTTTTTTTTTGGCTTGTTCAGTTCTGGCACTGAAACAACTTGTCTCTTTACATTAGTTCAGTTCTGCAGAAAAACGCTCATTTAGAAGGAAATTGTTGGAAAATCCAGGCAAGAATCCATTTTTAAAGTCACAACTGAATGATTGCTTTCTTATTGTGCTACACAGGGCTGGAAAAATCATTCCTTTTTGTACATATTTTTCTTTTTGGCTTTGTGTTTTCATTCTGTTTAAGACACACATATGTGCCAAAAATGAAAACATTTTCAAAGGGCAAGTTTCCAGGACTCCTAAAAATAGGACCGGCTGCCAAATATACATTTCCCCAATATGTAAATGGCTGAAAAGGAGCACAATGAAAAGCATATGCTATTCAAATTTTCTTTAGAAAAACAAGAGCTGGAGGAGCTGATTGAAACTCTTCAAACTAGTGGCTTCCATGTAAATTTTATCTTTAAGTCTTCAGACATCATTCTTTGCATATTTTACATCTATCTTTTAATCAAGACTGAAACAAGCTACTAGGAATAATCTTATTTTCGAAATCATCACATCAGCCTGTAAATTGACACAAACCTTGCAAATAAGTATTAAGGCCAAAAAAGGTATAAAACACCCCGAACATCCAGGCCACTTGTGGCTGCTTCACAGATCTAGGGGCGAATCCATGAGTTGGAAAGTAAATGCACATTAGTCCAGGTAAGAAGTCTTTTATTTCTTGCCTTCTGTGGCCTGCGCTCAGGAATTACCTGAAATTCTTTCTGGAAATAAAAAGAGCACACACACACTAATTAAAATCAAAGAAGTCAGTGGTGGAAGGGGTTTGCTTAGCATTCTGTGGCTGTCATCCTGTATGAATGGGTGTTCTCTATTCTTAAGTCTGTGCCTTGTAATTTAGAAAAATTATCATTCTTTGTGAAAAATCCCACTGGTGAGCTAATCTCTCAAAGGCCTTCTTTTGTTTTCTGAAAAAAAATTTTTTTTGATCAACGAGTCGACATGTTTAATTATTATAAGTTGTCTTGTCAAAGGTTTACAAACCTGCATGGCCATATCCTTCTTGGGTGGGCTCCTGTGGGGCTGGAGTCCCCTGAATTTCCTGGAGACCTCCTTTTCCTCCAGTGGGGCTATGGAGGCAGTGCTTGGCCAGGAAGTATGGCTGACAGTCTATACTTTTATCCTTGGAATTATCTTGCTTTCCCAGCCCTGGTTAAAGTTTTTCTTTCATATCTTAATATTTCTGTGATAGACCATGGGGGAGGGAAAAAAAACTCAGAAGAGGTTCTACCCTTGCTGTTAAAAAGTTGTGACCTTTGCTCACAAATTTGCCAGAGAAAGTGGCTTATACCACCAATTACCATGAATTATTAACTCCTGGATTAATAATTTATTAGAATCCTAAAGGCCTGGGTACTGCCAGATCCACACGGTTGAGAGAAAAACAAAACAACATAGCGCTGATGATAACAATTTGTAGACAATGCTTATAAGTAATGGCATTTTGGCTTTCCAAAGGATTTCTTATTTTCCCTCTAATATCACACTGGCTGAAGACTCAGGCAAATTCACTAGTAATACCTATAACGACGCATGCAGATATTGATGTTAATTTTTTTTATTTAACAAATATTCATTGATATGGTTTGCCTGTGTCCCCACCCACATCTCATCTTAAATTGTAGTTCCCATAATCCCCATGTATCATGGGAGGGACCTGGTGGGAGGTAACTGAATCATGGGGGTGGTTACCCCCATGTTGCTGTTCCTGTGATAGTGAGTGGGTTCTCATGAATCTGACGGTTTTATAAGGGGCTTCTCCCCACTTTTCCTCTGCACTCCTCCTTACTGTTGCAGGAGAAGGACATATTTGCTTTCCCTTCCCCCATGATTGTAAGTTTCCTGAGGCCTCCCCAGCCTTGTGGAACTGTGGGTCAATTAAACCTCTTTCCTTTATAAATTCCTATCTAAACTGGGTATGTCCTAATAGCATCGTGAGAACAAACCAATACATTCATATACCTCTTTCTTTGTGTCAACTTCTATTTGAAACACTTGCACATATTAATTTATTTAATTAGTGTTCCTAACGACCCTCTGACTTAGACGTTACTGTCATCTACATGTTACAGACAGGGCAAGGAGAAACCATGCCAGAGTCACACAGATAGATGGTCCCTGGCTGCGTGATCTCACCAGGGCTGCCAAGACAAAGTAGCACAGACTAGGTGCCTTAAACAACAGCGATTTATTTTCTCACAGCTCTGGAGTCCAGAGGTCTGAGATCAAGGGGTCAGCAGGGGTGGTTCCTTCTGAGGCTGTGAGGGAGGATCTGTTCCTGGCTCTACCCAAGCTTCTGGGAGTTGCTGCAATCTTTTGCATTCCTTGGCTTTTAGACATATCACCTCAATCTCTGTCTTTATCTTCACAGGGCAGTATCCCTGTGTGCTTGTTTATATGTCCAAATTCTTTTTAAAAAAATTTTTATAAGAACACCAGATATATTGCATTAAGGTCCACCCTAATGACCTCATTTTTATTTGATTACCCTCTGTAAAGACCCTATCTCCAAATAATGTCACATTCTGAGGTGCTAGGGATTAGGACTTCAACATGTGGGCTTTGGAGGGTGAGAACACATTCAACCCATAACACTGGTAGAGCCAGGATTCAAACCCATGACGTCTTGCATCTGTGCTCTTAACCATCATGCCATGCTGCCTCCCATTGTTTAGTCTTTTGTTTTGATAGATAAGGCTCATTAGGGCAAGTTTGATTTAGAGTATCTTATTGATCCCTGTACAAGACTTGTCTTCAGGGTAGGCACTCTTGTGGAATGTTTTCTTGAGCCCAAGAATGGATGTGCTTAAATTTAGAGAGATCAGATTGGTTTGCAGCCAGAAGGTCTCTAAATTCTCTTCAAGCTCTGAGCTCAGTGTTTTGAAATCGAAAGCTCTTTTAGTTCCTCCTGCTTGACTCCCTAGCACCTTTTCTTAAATCTGCATTTTAAAGGCATTGGAACAGGGAGATGCCTTATCATTTCCTTTTTTTTTCCTTCCAAATTCCTGTTCTTGAAGCTGTGATTGGGTAACACAGCACCCCTGCTACATTACAAATCTTCTTGACCTCATCATTTCTTGAAATGGAAAAGGGAAACCAAAAGGTCTGATTCTTCAGACTTTTAGCTTGATAAGAAAGCAAGCCTGAAAATCCTTGTTCCTTAATAGGGAAGGAAAAAGAAAAAGAAAAAAGAGCAGACAAAGAAAAATCAGAAAAAGTCAGCACAGAGAAAAGAACTTTGCAAATAGAAGTAAAAACAGGAGCTGGGGTTTAAGAAATTGTGCTTTGCTTCATTAAATGCCAGTTTGCAAAAGGGAAGGGTGATGGCTGACGCATCAATGGCGAAACCTAGGGTGCAGCTTTACATAGTACCACGTCTCATCACCTCGTCCACCCCACCACTGAATTCACTCTGACAGCTGTCTGGGAGATACACTGTAAAGATTAGATTCTCAAAAACATATGCTGCATTTGGCTCCCGACCTCAATATTTTTAGGGGTTTCTCTTATTGTTTCTTTCTTTGTGTGTGAAGACTTACTAGCATTAAGTGCAGTTTATATGTCAGATTACTTCCTTATTTTTATTTTCCTTTGAAGCAAAAAATGTCATAAAAATCATGCAGGAGGGTGACAGGCAGATTATAGAAATTTGTTCCTATTGTCTTGAATATATTATCCACCTTTTTCAGTACATTTAAAGATTTGCTCTGTTCTGAAGGTAGAAGTGATAGAGCCATTTCTAAGTTGACTATAAAAGAGGACAGGGGACGCACAGAGGTGTCACTTCAGAGTGTGGGATTGAATACAGAGAGAGGCCAGGGCTTGGCCGGGGCTACATTGTCCTGCTGTGTTTCTAAGGAGGGTCCTCAGATCTGTTGAGAAATTTCTGACTCTTGCCTTGAAAAGACCGGTCCAGAAATTTGATCAGGCTCTTTACTTCTCTCACCCTCTTAGGGGCTGCTCTTTGGAAGTTTCCACAAATGTTAATTCATATAGAATCTAGCAGATTAATAGGCTGCAAAAACTGCCACAACCCTTCACTTTCCCCTGTATCCATGTTCCTTATAATGTGACTTTGCAACTCTTCCTTCAGGAGGTGGAGTCTATTTCCTCTACCTTCGAATCTGGACTCGCCCATGACTTGCATTGGCCAAAAGAATACAGTAGAAGTCATGGTGTGCCCTTTCTGAGCCTAGCATGAGACCTCAAGAGGTCTTAGATGTGACTATTCTTTCTCAGAACCCTGCCCAGATGTCTTGTGAATAAGGTACTACAGAGTAGCCTGCTGGGGCTAAACAAACACATAAAGCCAAGGTAAGATGTTCTAGCTGAAGCCACCTTAAACAAGCCAATCCTTAGCTCACTCTGCAGCTGAGCAAAGGTAGATGAATGAGTCCAGGCAAAATCATGGTACGCATCCAGCTGAGCTCAGATCAAGTTGCTGACTGAATCATAAGCTAAGCAAATGGCAGGTGTCTTAAGCCACTAAGTTTTAGTGTGGCTTGTTATGCAGGAATAGCTGACTGATATACTAGCTTGGAAATTTGATCAAATTTTGTGTTTTCTGTTCTTTCTTGTTGCTAACGTTCTTTGGAGAGCTTTGACAAATGTTTATTTACACAGAAAACTTAGCACTGTTGGTAATCTCCTCTCCTGCTCATGGTAGAATGATCATTGCTAATGGAGAATATTATAAGTTGGTCCTTGGATTCACCTTTGGGCTTTCTTCTTTATGGTGAGACATGCAAGATGCAATATTTTATCCTTTGCTTTGGATGAGGTGCCCTGGCATACCCACTGGCATACCCCTTGACCACTGGACTCCTAAAGATTTTATTGATGTAGCAAGCCTCTGAATCTTCATGGGCTGTATCTCTTATCTTCTGGAACATGTATCTTACTAAGGTCTGCAATGTACTAGTCAATTCTTGCTCATTTGGCCTGATTAGAATGATGTCATCAATATTGCATATTAATGTGACATTCTATAGGATTCCCAGGTATAGAAATGTCTAGGTCTCCACAGACTGTAATATGACCAATGGTGCAAGAGTTAACATAGTCCTAGGACAAAACTGTAAAGGAATATTTTTTATTCTTTCTATTTCATTGCAAATAGTTTCCGATCTTGTTTTTTGATAGAATTGGAAAGGAATGGCTTCGCCAGATCAATGGTTGCATAGCATGTACCTGAGACTATTCATCTCTTCAACAAAAATACCATGTCAGGCATAGAAGGAACAAGTGGCTGCTTCTTAGTTGAGTCTGAGTGGCCTACCATTGTCTTCCAGGATCCAGATGGTTTCTTCAGGGGATTTCCATGGAATATAATGATCTGGTGGGTTTTCTGTGAGTCTTTTGTGGTATCTCCTCTCCAGCTTGTTCCCTCCAGCTGCCATGTGCTCCCAGTAACTCTGGGATCGAAACCTCACTAAGATCAGACATCACTTTTCTCATGCTTTGAGGCTCCATCCTAATAGCCAATTTATGCAGTCCTTTGGGGTCCTTGCTGAAGTATGTTAGATTTAAAGCAAGGCCAGTAATTTTTGCCAAAATTAGGTTCCTGGTTGGAAGAAAACAGGACCTGACACCTAGATGCAAGGCAGCAGCCAGGCCGAGGCAAGTGAGGGGCCCATGGTGCAAAATTTAAGGTGTTCACTCTCAGGTCCATGCATGCCCAGGGAGTATGTGAGTCCTGAAATTTCATCCCCTAGATGCCCCCCTTACCTCACCTCATCCCCAGCTCTGCTTGGGTAGAGGAATCTGTGTTGATGCCATTAAAATCTTGAATCCCTGTGTCCTCCTGGGTCCTCCTGAGCCCTCTAAGTTGCAAAAGGAGCCCACACCTCTTGGAAAGAGCTAGAACTCCCCTCTAACTTGGAGACAGTACAGAGACATCTCTGCAAGACAGTGGGAATCGTCCCCTCAGTCTGTGCCTACCTCACCCCTTTTTGCCCCTGAGACCTATCACTAGAGTTCTAGCACAGTATGCCCCAACGGAGGCTGTCCTGGACCCCATAATTGAAGAAAAGCACTGTGAGACCCAGGCAACATGAATCAGCAGAGCATGTAGAGTGTGCATAGGCTAGATCCCAAGAGTGCTGCACCATGAGGCTCAGCACAGATATTGGCTAAAGGGAGTTGATTGATTTGGGAGTACTTTATAGAGATCCAACTCCCTGGCAAGACCCTTGGGAGACTGTGCAACCTAGCTAGCAGGGGGGTCTGGGCTGTCCTGTGCCAAATGGCTCCAGAAAGCTGATTGGCAAGTGGACTGAAAAGAGGATCCCTGGAGCTAGGAATTTTGATTCTTTGGACATGGAGATTATGCAATCTATAATTAAGACTTTAAATCAAATGCTCTTACACCTCCCTGGTGCTTGCTCTACTCGCTAAAATTACTAACCTATGTACTTCCCTAAAAACAGTTGACACACGTGTCTTATCTGTATTTACTTTCTCATTCACTGATTCTTCCTTCACGTTTTGGCCCACTGAATTCCAAACTGTCCTTACCCAGGTTCTGTTTTCGTTCAAAAACCCCAGTAGGCTCAGACCTGTAATCCCAGCACTTTGGGAGGCCGAGATGGGTGAATCACTTGGGCCCAGGAGTTCGAGACCAGTCTGGGCAACATGGTGAAACCACATCTCTATAAAAAATACAAAAATTAGTCAGGCATGGTGATGTGCATCTGTAGTCCCAGGTACTTGGGAGGCTAAGGTGGGAGGATCACTTGACCCTGGAAACAGAGGTTGCAGTGAGCCAAGTTCGCACCACTGCACTCCAGCCTGGATGACAGAGTGAGACCCTGTTTCAAAAAACCAAACCAAAACAAAAGGAATAATGACAAACAAAACCCCAGTGGAAATGTTCAGTACTTATGTCATGACATAAACAGCTTATTCTCATAACAGTTGTCATTGGAATACCTTGTAGGGAGGAGTTTGTCTTGCTTAGCATGGCTGGCAGAATAATGCTTCCCCCACCTTCTAAAAAGATGTCCACACCCTAATCCCAGAACCTGTGGATATTTTATAATACATAGGAAGGTGGGAATTAAAGTAGCAGATGGAAGTCATCACAGGGGCCCTCATAAGTGGAAGGAGGAGGCCAGTGTTAGAGAGAAACGTGAACATCTATTCTGCTGGCATTGCAGTGAAAGAAGGGACCACAAGCCAAGGAATGCAGGTGGTCTCTAGAAGCTGGAAGAGGCAAGGAAATAGGGTCTCTTCTAAATCCTCCAGAAAGGAATGCAGCCCTGCTGATAATATGATTTTAGCCCAGAGAGACCCATTTCAGACTTCTGGATTCTGAAATTATATGACAATAAATTTGTATTGTTTTAAGTAACTAAGTTTGTGGTAATGTAGTGCAGCAGGCATAAGAAACTTTTACACTTAGGAAAACACTGAGACACAGCCTCAGGGCAGAATTTCAGGAAGTCTGGTAAATGTGTGCAGCCAAGGAGAAGCTTTTGTCTAGGGAGAAGGAAGGAGGAGGAAGGGCAGGGAGGGTGGTGTTAGCTAAGCCTGGGGTTAGATGAAGGGCTGAAGCCACAGAGGGGTATCTCTCTCTTTTTTTTTTTTTTTTTTGGCCGGGGGGAGGGTGTAGGGTGGAGTCTCACTCTGTCACCCTGGCACGATCTCAGCTCACTGCAACAACTACCTCTTGGGTTCAAGCCTTACTCCTGCCTCATCCTCCCAAGTAGCTGGGATTACAGGTGTGCACCACCATGCCTAGCTAATTTTTGTATTTTTAGTAGAGACAGGGTTTCACCATGTTGGCCAGGCTGGTCTGGAGCTACTGACAACAGGTGATCCACCCACCTCAGCTTCCCAAAGTGCTGGGATTACAGGCGTCAGCCACCATGCCTGGCCTCTCCAAGTCTCAATTGCTGTCCCGATGGCTGTCTTTGTTGACTGTTCCCTCCTGTACTCACCCATTGGCTTCTGTCATGCCACACCTGCAGTCAGGGACATCACATCAGAACTTAGCCAAGCAAAATGTTTAGAGTCCACTGGCATGTCCAGGGGTCTTCTTGGATCTTCCTCAGTCTTACCAGAACAACTCACCTCTGTGTACCTAAAGAGAACCTTGGTCATTGCCCTCCAGAGCTGAAAGCTGACTGCAGAGGGGAAATCACACACAGGAGATAGACAGGAAAGCCACAGCTGCTGCAAACTGGGGAAGAGAGTCCTCTTCACCCCAAACTGTCCTCCCTCTGAAACCAGGGATGGTTTAATTGATCTGTGTTGCGAGTGGAATGATTCCCTGTCAAATTCACACATGGGAAGGCCTAATTCCTAGTACCTCAAAACGTGACCTTATTTGAAAATAGGATATTTACAGAGGTCATCAGTTAAGAGGACATCATTAGGGTGAGCCCTAACTAGTGATTGGTGTCCTCACCAAAAGGTAAAAGGGGAAATTTGGATACAGCGATAGACATGGAGAGAGGGAAGACAGTGTGAAAACCGGGAGAAAATGGCATTTACAGTCCAAGGACAGAGGGCCTGGAATTGAACCTTCCCACAGCCTCGGAAGGATACCTGGATCTCAGACTTCCAGCCTCCGGGATGAAATGAATGTGGTTCAGGCCTCCCAGGCTGCGGTACTTTATTATGGTGGCTCTAGCAGGCGCACACAAGTTGGAAACCTCTACAATTTGCATTTACTTCCATAAACAGGTGCTCATTCCTAGGACAGCTAGAGGTTTTCAATCTCAAACCCTAAAGAAGAAGGTAAGCCTTCTCTGCTTCCTTTCTGCTTGTGTTTGAGCTTTAGTACCAAGGAGCTCACCTTTACTGCTTTTTCTTATAACTCCAAGACCAAGGGGAAAATGTAAAAACCCAGAAGCCCCACCTGGAGAAGGTCAGTGAAGAGCGATCTATTACAACGTTGACTTTCTGAGAAGAGCAATTAAACTGCATAATCCCATTTTCTCCAAAGACACATAATGATTATGGGGGCCCAACTTCTGGAAAGCAAAATGCTTCTGTGAATGTCCACAAAGATAAACAAAATTAAAGACCAGGTTATAAATGGCCTGTGCAGGGGACCACGGCTCAGTGACACAGGCTGTGTCTGCTGCTCTAACTTGATTCCCCAGCTCTGCCCTCCCCACTGTTTCTGTGATTTTCTTATATTCCCAGCATTGCTCTGCCTCAACTGCTCTAGAAGGCAGAAGTTTGGAAAGGAAAGGAAGAAATTTGCTTCCCTTTGTTTCTGATATGGTTTAGAAAGCTATATCTTAATGAAAGTATGTTGACACAATGCATTCTTAAGCATTTAAAAGTGATTTTTTTTTCTTATTTCTTAGAGAAATGGCTTCATTTATTTACAAGAGTCCTTTAATGCCTGATACTGACCTGACCTAGGAAGCTTGGCCTTTAGATGACTTAACAGTGCTGCCATCTCACTTTCACCCTTGTTTAGGGAGAGTTATTCTGTGCAAAGTGTCACAGGGAAGGCTGTTTGCATTCATGAAAGCCTTTAATTCATCTCCTGTTTACTTTCCTTAGGTAAATCCACTGGGCATGAGTTAAGTTTGTAGATTAATAACTGCCCTGGGAAATAATTACAAATGCTTTAATTGGAGGCTAAATGTGTCTTCACAGAAGGTATCTTATACCTCCTGGATCCAATTGTAGAAACCATGGGATGGTGCAGAAAGATGAGTGAGGTCAAAGTGCATGCATTGGAGACAGTGGGAACCACTGTCCCCTGGTAGATTTACGGGAACAAGGATGCTAGGCTGAGTGTCTTAGGGGCTCAAGACAAGATAAATTACACTGCATAGCAATGGCCCCAGAAAAAGTAAGGGAAGCCCTAAAGGAAAGGGACCAGTCTCCCAGTGCCAGGAGCTATATCAAACATTTCCAAAACAAGGGGTTTAGGCTCACCTGTGCAGATGAGGTCTGATAAAGAGGTTGAGGCATTCCTAGTTCCTAAATATGTGGAAGCCAGTTTACACTTAGATGTTCAAGATGTTAAGTACATATTCCTAGTGATGTGGCATTTGGGAAGGGACAAGAGGTGAAGGTGTCTGCACACCCTGATGATGACTCCATGCAAGAGCCAATCTGTGCTCGCAGGGATGTTGGACGGAGCTGTGAGTGATGGGATTGGCTGGAGTTCTCCCTGACATTCTCTGGGGCTAGCTACTTGTAGAAGAAGCGCTAGGCGGAACTCAGGAGGTTCAACTTCTTTCCCGGGGCTGTTTATTCAGTCACAAGAAAGTCTGGAAAGTCAATAAACCTCTCTGTGTCTCACTTCATTTATCTGTAAGAAGGGATAATAATGCTTATTTCACTTCTCTTTCAGGATAAATACGACAATCAAACTTTGAAACGGTTTAGAGATGACAAGGAATAAAGAAAAGAAGGAGGAAAGGAGGGAGGGAGGGAAGGGGAGAAAGATGAGTAAGAAAGGAAGAGGAAAAGGGTGAGAAAGAAAGGAGAGAGGAAGAAAAACAGTCACTTGAAATTCACCTTGCTCTGTGTTGAGATTCTGAATTAAGTGAAAGTTGGGTGATCTGGGGAAACAGAGGTTGTATCTCTCAAAATCTGTTCCTTGAAAACTTAAGCTAGAAAAATGTTGAGTGGTGCAGCCACTGAACTTATATCCTGTACAAAAAACTGCAGTTGCAGTCTCTGGAAACTTAATTGCTTGATGTGTCTTAACTTTTGTAGTTGCTGTTGTTGGCTGCGGTCATCCTTAAACTATCAGGATTCTCTTTAAAACTGCAGAACTGTGCAATATACTTTAACCACTGGGTCCTAAACCACAAAAAACCCATCACAAAGTCTGGCAGAGCAGGTCAGCATAAGAGGATGTCTTTGAAAGACTAAGATGAACATTAAATTAATCAACCCATGCTCTAGGGGGAAATAGCCACTAATTTCAAATTTTTCATCTCCGGAAAATCAATTATTATTATGTTTATTGATGTTATGTTTGTCACTGTTTTCAGCCATTTCCCCTGATGACATGGGTTAAAATAAGAACATTGTTGTAAAAGAGATTAGACGTGTTCGATTCTGTTTCTAGGCTTTCTCCCTCTCAGCTACCCGGGGTTTGGGAGAGAAATCGAGGCCATGGGGCAAAGGCTGAGCTGGCTTTTTTGTTGTTGTTGTTGTTCCTTTCTAGAATTGCTTTTGCCTGAGATTTTTAACATTTAGTTAAACACCGGCTCACGTTTATCATTTACTGGCTGGATTTTGGAGACACGTGTATATAAAAACACTCCTTTTTCAATCAGGTTGTTTGGGGCTTGGAATTTGTTTCCCCACTCCCCAGAAGATTCTAGGGACCCTCTCCCTCAGTGTATGGGGTGGAGCTCCCCCTTGTCAGCTGCACAGAAAGGGGTATCCTGCTGATGTGTTTAATTCCCAAAATGGAATGGTCCTGACTCACGAGAACCAGTTAAAGCCAGCCTGTGCACGTTGTTCCAAACCTAATTGTCTATTCCCTATGGAATGGCTCTTGTCCTTTTCATAATACTTGGTGATTTTGAGTGCCCATAGCAGTGATCAAGAGAGGTTTGTCAGCACACGACAACATGCAGATCATTTTCTCATTTGGTTGTGTATATATTTGCATTTGCAAATATGCAAAACTACTGTCATATGTATGGCTTATGTACAGCAATAAAGAAATGATTCTAGAATCACAGTGCCGGGTTCCATCATGTTAGAGAAATTTGTAGCCAATCACACACACACACACACACACACACACACACACACACACACACACACGTCTCTTCTAATATGCCAGGCACTATACAAATTCTGGGAAGCATTCTGGGAAAATACAAGAGCAAATCGACTATAGAAATTCTGCTTTTAATGAGCACAGTCTAGTGAGTACATTATAGTATTAAATCTTAGGTTTATACATACACATATGTTAATGTACCCCAAATAAAAATATAATGATAACAATTTCTAAATGAAGCTCTTAGATAGCAAATGCATTTATAAAATTTTACTGGCTTTAGATATTTAAAAATAATACCTGCATGCTGTAACACATTTTAAGACAGTGTATGGGGTGGAGATCCCCCCTTGCCAGCTGCACAGAAAGGGGCATCCTGCTGATGTGCTGATCCTGCTCATTTTAAGAACACAGACTCTCTTATGAAACAATTACAAAATAAACATAGAAGCCCTCTTTTCCCTTAATCTCACTCCTCAGGTGGCTACAGGTTGTAAATTTCATGTGTGATCTTCCTAATTTTTTCTTTGACTATAAAACATCAAAACAAGGAACATATGTGGTAGATATGTTTGTATGCCATCATCTCATTCTTTCAAATGACTTCCTATTATTCCATATCATGGATGACTTCCTATTATCCCATGTCATGAATGTACTAGAATTTATTTAACAATTCCTTATTGGTGGGCACTTGGGTTATGTCAGTTTGTGTGTGTTTTGTACTTCATTTTAAATGGATTCTGAATAAGTGAGAACTTGTTATAGTAGGAATACTAGCAATGTAAATGATATATAAGCAATGTTCAGTACTTGACCATCGAAGCTTTTGACTGAGAAACAATATGATGAAGGTTATACGTGAGAATAATGCAAGGTGGGAGCTGAATTGGAATGTGACTCTAAGCAGAGGAATAATAGGCTATTTCTCAATCATCTAGTATGAGATGCTGAAGATTTGAATAGGGGCTATGGTAGTGGGAAAGGAGATAAAAGATTCTAGAATTACCACTCATATTCCATTAACTGGGAGAAATTGGTAGTGAAGAAGAAGATATTAATTCCCAATTACAACTAAATCAGAGCTACAGTCAGCTTTTTTTGATTTTCTAATGGTGGGACACAGAAGACAGCTGGGACATGTTTCTGGTTAGTGGATGAATGCCGATCATTCACTTTGGGAATGGATCAAGCTTGGGAGCATATGTGACTTGGGGTGGAGGCAGGAGGCTGAGAAAGGGAGGCCTAACAGTTCTGATCTTTTGTGCCTGCTTACATCCAAGGCAGCTTTTCTGCTTTCGTGGTTCTTGCTTCTCTGCTTGACAATTGGCCAAGAAATGCTCACAGCTGGAGAGGTAAAAGGGGTCTCAGCTCACTGCTCAGCCTCAACCATGTTTAATTCAGCCTCAAATAATCAAAATGCGACCCTTTTTGGGAAATAGAACTGACAGAAGATGGTGGTTGATTAGGTATAGGAATAAAGCAGAGTTAAAGATGGCTGTGAGTTTTCAAACCCAAATGAATGGGATAATATGGTAACATTAATTGAAAGAACTTGGCAAAGGGGTCAAAAATTTTTTTTTTCTTTTTAGTGGAATCAGGACAGAAAGGAATGTATTTACATTTTTAAAATGCAAGATGAACATACAATTAGAAACTGAAAATTTTGTCCTGGACCTCTATCGAGAATTCAGTCAGAGTTATCATCACTTGGGTAAGGTTTGGCCCTATGAAAGATGGAATTTCTCCTGGAAAAGCTGTCAAGAAAGTCACGGAAGGCATTGTGGTGAACAGCAGCATTTGACGATGGGAAGAACAGAGAGTGATCTTAGAAAGAGTTATCCTAGAAGCCAGGAGAGGAGGGCGCCATTTCAGAAGAAAAGTGTGGTTTACATCATTAAATACTGTGCAGGGACTGAGGGGACACATGCCAGGAAGGAGATGCCAGATCTGCTGACTGAGGATAATTAGTGCCCACTGGGCCAGGCCACAGCCAGATGGCAGCTTGGTGCAAGTCTCTGTGGGGAACACGCAAGTCCCTGACTCTGGAGTAGGCAGAGCAGGCCAAGAAGGAGAATCAACAAGAGGAGAGAAAGGGAGAGGAGGGATCCCTTCACCTGTTTTTAGGGGATTCTCCTTCCCTTCCCTTTTCAGGTTTCAGTCTCACTCTGAACCACAAGGGGATGTTATCTTTTTGTTCTTTCCCGTCATCAGTAAAGAAAACAGTTTTCCGTTTTTGCTATAGAACTAAAATTTGATACATATTATGATGAGGATAAACTGTTCATTTCTTCTGACTGCATTTGAGTTAAACTTTTGGTTCTATCATCCTTAGGTTGTTTATAGCAAGGAAAAGCTGGACTGACCTAAATGTTCAACGACCGGTAGATTGCTTAATTAGATATGTTCAATAATTCAACAGCATTATAATATTTTCCTTTTTGTAGAACTGTAATATACAGATACATATGAAGTAACCAATCATTTGTTCAAATGTACACTGGGACACCAACCACATGCCATAACAGAGAGCACTGCAGGGTAGAAAAAGCCATACCTCCCCGCTGTTTTTCTACAAACAGTAGAAAAACAAACATTGGATCTCTTGACATTCTTTATCCAGGAATGGAAAATTCAATCATCAAGGTGTGGGATTTTTTCAGGTGAATTTGACAAATGATTAGAAGGGCTTAGGGAAGCTGTTGCCTGCCTTGCACTATAGGAAATAGGCAAGATTTCTTTTCATTTTTCCTTTCTCTCTCTTGTTCTCTCCTTTTCCTTCCTTCCTTTCCCTCCCTCCCTCCCGTCTCTCTTTCCCTCTTTCTTTCTATTATACTTTAAGTTCTTGGATACATGTGAAGAATGTGCAGGTTTGTTACATAGGTACGTACGTTCTATGGTGGTTTGCTGCACTCATCAACCCATCATCTACGTTAGGTATTTCTTCTAATGCTATCCCGCCTCTTGCCCCCCATCCCCCAACTGGCTCTGGTGTGTGATGTTTCTCTCCCTGTGTCCATGTATTCTCATTGTTCAACTCCCATTTATGAGTGAGTTCTCATGTGGTGTTTGATTTTCTGTTTCTGTGTTAATTTGTTGAGAATGATGGTTTCCAGCTTCATCCATGTCCCTGTAAAGGACATTAACTCATCCTTTTTAATGGCTACCTAGTATTCCACGGCGCATATGTGCCACATTTTCTTTATCCAGTCTATTATTGATGGGCATTTGGGTTGGTTCCAAGTTTTTGCTATTGTGAATAGTGCTGCAGTAAATATACATGTGCATATGTCTTTATAGTAGAATGATTTATAATCCTTTGGGTATATACCCAGTAATGGGATTGCTGGGTCAAAATGGTATTTCTGGTTATATGTCCTTGAGGAATTGCCACACTATCTTCTACAAAGTTGAACTAATTTACGCTCCACCAACAGTGTAACAGTCTTTCTATTTCTCCACATCCTCTCCAGCATCTGTTGTCTCCTAACTTTTTAGTGATCGCCATTCTAACTGCCATGAGATGGTATCTCAGTGTGGTTTTAATTTGCATTTCTCTAATGAGCAGTGATGATGAACTTTTCTTCACATTTGTTGGCTGCATAAATGTGTTCTTTAGAGATGTGTCTGTTCATATCATTTTTCATTGGGTTGTTTGTTTTTTTCTTGTAAATTTGTTTAAGTTCCTTGAAGATTCTGGATATTAGCCCTTTGTCAGGTGGATAGATTGTAAACATTTTCACCTATCCTGTAGGTTGCCTGCTCACTTTGTTGGTAGTTTCTTTTGTTGTTCAGAAGCTCTTTAGTTTAATTAGATCCCATTTGTCAATTTTGGCTTTTGTTGCCATTGCTTTTGGTGTTTTAGTCATGAAGTCTTTGCCCATGCTTGTGTCCTGAATGGCATTGCCTGTGTTTTCTTCTAGGATTTTTATGGTTTTAGGTCTTACATTTAATTCTTTAATTCATCTTGAGTTAATTTTTGTATAAGGTGTAAGGAAGGGGTCTAGTTTCAGTTTTCTGCATATGGCTAGCCAGTTTTCCCAGCACCATTTATTAAATAGGGAATCCTTTCCTGATTGCTTGTTTTTGTCAGGTTTGTAAAAGATTAGATGGTTGTAGATGTGTGGCATTATTTCTGAGGCCTCTGTTCTATTCTATTGGTCTATATCTCTGTTTTGACACCAGTAGCATGCTGTTTTGGTTACTGTAGCCTTGTAGTATAGTTTGAAGTCAGATAACATGATACCTCCAGCTTTGTTCTTTTTGCCTAGGATTGTCTTGGCTATATGGGCCCTTTTTTTGGTTCCATATGAAATTTAAAGTAGTTTTTTTCTAATTCTGTGAAGTAAGTCCATGGTAGCTGGATGGGGATAGCACTGAATCTATAAATTACTTTTGTCAGTATGCCCATTTTCACAATGTTGATTCTTCCTAACCATGAACTTGGAATGTTTTTCCATCTGTTTGTGTCCTCTCTTATTTTGTTGAGCAGTGGTTTGTAGTTCTATACAGTGGATTGGCAGCATTCAGAAGCTGAGCAGTGCCATTGCAGGTTGGGCTCCCCCAGAGCACATACGAGCCAACAGTGAAACAAAGTTTGGCCTAAGATGTTTATTTGGAATGAGCTGAGAAGGGAGTGAGGAGGATTGAAGACTGGCAGGAGAAGTCGAGATGTGATGTAGCAGGAAAAAGTCTCACTCAACCCAGAAGGAGCTGAAGTGGAGGTTGCTCTTGAGGGTTGCAGCACCTGACCAAAATAGCTGGCCCTTTATACTCCCAGCAGCAAGCTGCCCTGGGAGGGGTGAAACCTGGGGCCAATCTGTATTTGGCATTAGTCAGATCATCAACTCCAGGAGGTTAAAGACTAAGTGTTGTGCAGTTCTGCAGTCAAGGCAGACCCTGCAGCTCCTGATACCTGGAGGCTGCCTATTGACCATACTCCCTGCAGCTGGGCAGCAAGTCCTTCCTTGAAGTGGCACCTGGGAAATGCGCTCTGTGTCTCTTGCAGGGCTGTGTATATATGTGTGTGTATGCCTGAGTGTGGAGTTGGGAAAACTGCAACTTTCAAGTATTGCTGATAGAAGTGAAGACATATGACCTATGTTTAAAAGCAAGGAACAAGCCTTCGGTTGAGCAGGTGTGTCTCTTAAATTCCAGTCCAGGTGATAAATATCAGAGAAATTCTCAGAGTGGTCCATAAGAAAATGTGCAAAAGAATATCCATTGCAGAAGTGCCTGAGGTAGAGTCAACTGAATCTGAGGTGTTTGTTGCTGCAGGAAATGTTTCATAAATTAAGAAAAACTATACAGAAACCAAAGTAGGCATACACACATCGGAATGACTAGACCTTAGAAACAGAGTGATGAGTGGAGAAAGTAAGAACATCATTGCTTAGCATACTATCATTTATTCAAATGAAAATACATCTGAAGGATACATCCAAATTAGTAAGACACAATGGTGTGCATGCGCATGGCAGGAGAGAGAGATGGTTATGGGAATAGGAATAAAAGGCAATTAATCAATCAGAAACTAATGAGGAGATTGCACCATTAAGTGATGGTATGCCATTAGCTGTTAGCTAACAGTATAATTTACTTAACTGTGTGCTTGAAGCTCTGTGGGTAAACAGGACAAAACATAGTAGACCCTTCTGGTCTTGGGTGTGTTGCAGCATCTGCTGGCTTTGTCTGAGGCTTCTGTAGCATACTTGGTTATTAGTGTCATTACTTGGTCCCTCCTTGACCACACTCTATGCCTCTTTAGTCCATTGGCCTAACACTGAGGCTCATGGGAACTTCTGGATCTTTCTATGCCTTACTTCTCAGGCTGTGGACATCTGGGCCTGGTGGCTATTTCAGGGCCTCCAGATCCTACTCTGACATTTCTACTTTACCGGGCTCACCTCATGTTACTGTGGGGCCTCTCCCCCAAGTAGTCTCCCAGAATTTAAATAAGAATTGGAACATAAACCCTTCTTCTTTTTGGGTCCTTCTAAACCTGCTTTTTTTTTTTTTTTTTTAATTTAATCTCTCCTACCTCAAGGGCATCTGGGTGGTAGGAGCTGGGGCTTTTCTGGGATCCTGGAAATACCCTAACCCTATCCTCATTCCCTCAATATCCTTCCAAGCTCCTTTTGGTAATCCTGGAACACGTTTCTCCTTCTGGGGTATCAGAAACTACTCTCTCATCTTGTTTTTTGTCCTTACCTTTGCCCTTCACTCCTCCTGGTACCTCCCAGCTCAAAGACCTTCCAGGTGGGTCTTGTTCAGAAATATTTTGAGAGTTCTATTTACTTTTAAAAGTGATACATGATCATTGAGAAAATTTTGAAAATATAGCAAAGAGCAAAGAAGAACATAAACAGATACATAAAATCTCAATAATCAAACAAAAACTATTGTCAGAATTTTGGTGATTTTCTTGATTATTTTTCATTCTGGGAATCTTATTCACATACTTGAAATCATACTACACAGGGTATATGTAACATTACACCATAAATATTTCTTTCCAGGCCTGGGGCATTATTAAATCATGCCCATTCTATTGGAAAATGGGTTGGCTCAATTTTTGTTTTTTGACCATCATAGGAAACAACAATATGATGCACATTCTTAGGTGTAATGTCTTTTCTATATTCTGGATTATTTCCTTAGACTGAGAAATAGATTTATTGGGTCAAGAGGCATGCATATTACTAGGGCTTTTTATTTCCCTAACTTCCTTTCCTGAAAGGCTAAGTCAGTTGATAGGAGTGTGTATAAGGTTTATATGCAGGCAAGCACAGTTCAGCCATTCTCACTAACATTTGCCAAACAGCCTTATTGCCACATGAAAGAGTTCTGAAATTGCTGAACTTGAGGACTCCAGAGTTAGGAAGCAAAAGTGTTCAAGTCATAACAGATTTATCTCCCCTTAAGTTTATTATTTTGAGGACAGTGACACTATCTGAAGATTGACAGTCCTCTGGATTCCATTTGTTCCGTAGCTGTGCATTGGTGAGCAGCCAGCTTGGCAGTAGGTTGGCGATGGTTAATAAGATTGTCCTCCATGATTGAAACAAATGACTCTCCTTTTGTCATCAGAAATGGGACTGTTATGCATTTGTTTTAGTAATACAAGATCTGACATCATTAATAATCTGGGCTTGCAGCTTTTGCTTGTTGAATACAATAGATGAATGAAAAAATTAATTTTTTAGTAGATCATAAAAGATGTGCCAATAGATCAAAAATAATTTAGGCAGAGAGCCTTTTATGCATGAGACATTCGGTTGTCTTTGCTTTTGGTTAGGCTAGCCAGCATGTACCTGCTGAAGTCATTCTTTCTGAATCCTCTAAATGCCACTGTGTAGTATTTATACTTTTGTTAGCTGGTCCTCCCTCTCTAAGGTTCTCTCCCATGTATTTCCATGATGGCCTTGCTATGCCAACCACGTCAATCAATGCCCTATCCCCCTAGGATGAATTTAAATTCTCACCATCATTTTCTTTTTCCCAGCTGTGATTCACGTGGGGAACACTATTTCTTCTCTGACAATCTGTATAAGCCCTCTTTTCAAGACCCCATTTAAAGTCCACTTCCTGGGTATATTTCTTAGATTGTGCCTTTAAACCTAGCATGTAAATCTTGAGTTTATAGCATTTTCCTTTTCATTTGATTCAGTTCTGTGTTGCTTCTCCAAGAATTTTATCTGCCCTTGCTTTGGACAGATAATCAACTCTGTGAGGTTAGGGACCATGTGTTTGAATTCTTTGCCTTTTGATCTGCACCAACCAGCATTGTCTGAGTGTATATATGGAGCCATTTAAGGTGTTTCTTAAACTTCTGATTTCTCCAGCTTGTGCTCCAGAGGAGAGGTTGGATTTCTGCCTATCTGAAGCAATGTAACACCCAGCACAGAAACACTTGGCTTAAAAAAAAAAAAAATCCCAAATTTGCCTTTGCTGACAAGTGAGAAGGAGCTTGGCAGTGCGCCCAGAACCACTGCAGCCTCAGCTGCTCCTTACGTGCTCTTTGGAGTGGCTTCTTGGGTCAGGCACTTGTAGAGGTTCCCCAGTGTTGTAACTGGTCCCTTGAATATAAGTTGCATTTGGGGTCATGCAGCCAGGGAGCAGCACTGGACATGCCATTGAGGGAGATGAAGCCAGGAGTGGGGGGATTTGGGGGTTGCCTGTAAGTAGTGGAATTTTACTTAAAAGGAAGACACGAGAAAATGTACTGAAGAGATGCCTTTGCCCACTGCTCCTGAAGGACGTGTATTTCACAGTGTCAGGTTGAAAATGTTCATCAGTGATCATGAGGTAATGACAGCAGAAAGGTGGCCAAATGACATCACGATACTTTCTTTCATTACCCATTGATGAAATTAACTGGCCCTTTAGAAAATTGCTTTTTTTCCCCACTAGAATTTATATCAAGGAGTTCCACTATGTGTATATATTAAAGAACATTTACAAAATAGTTCTATGAATTTTTCTATGTTATCTCTTGTAGGAGTGTTGCTGTATAAGTTATACAACATAACTGCAAAGAGATCTAAGGAGGAAATTCCTTCAGTACCATAACTGCTGCCACCTGCACCAACCCTGGCTTAAAAAATACTTTATAAACACTGTGATCCTTGTAACTGATTCCATCTTTGGCCACCAGGATAGGAAGCTTAGGTCAGACTTTTAGGTCACTGCTAGCAACTGGAGAGAGCTGTGGGCTTGCATTTCTCTGCTTTTCTCTAACTCCCAGATTTACCATTTTGCTACCCACTTTCCCTTTTGCTGTGATATGCTTATTTATAGTTTAGTATTTAATTTTTTTAATTAAATTTTTTTTCAAATTTGTTTTAAATTGACATATAATTGTACCTGTTTTTGGGGTATACAGTGATGTTTCAATGTATGTAATGTTACAGCGATCAGATCAGGGTAATTAGCGTATCCATCTAGATAGAAGGGGTAAGTTTTAGTGTTCTATCCACTGTAGGATTTCAACTACACTTAACAGTAATATATAGTTTCCAATAGCTAGAAGCAAGATGTTGAATGTTCCAAACACAAAGAAATGATATATGTTTGAGATGATGAATGTATTTTTTTTCTTTTGATTATTTTTTAAGGTTTAGCTTGCTTATTTGGAGACAGCTGTAGATTCACACTAGTTGGTAAATATAATACAGAGAGAACTGCTTTATCTGTTACCCAGGGTCCCCCAATGATACCATCTTGCATAAGTATGATACAGTATCACAACCAGGAAACTGACATTGATACAATCCACTAGTCTTATTCAGAATGACTATATTTTTAAAAGCTTCTCCAAATCACTTGTGGAAAGGGATAAGAGTTAATAATATAAACACTTATTCAATAATTAACATATAGAGAGTATTTATAATGATGTATCTACTAAACGCTTTTTTAAAGAAGATTTAAAAAAATATTTGGGATAGAAAATCTATGCTGACTCCCAGCTGCCACAATCTAAAGATGGATGAGTCTATCAGGATCTTTGTACAAATGGAACAGCACAGCCAAGACCAGCCTTGTCAGCTGAGGGTCCACACTCAGATGGGAGAAGCTTCTGCTAGAACTCCTCACTGCCACCCTGCTGAACCCTGAGGCCACTGGGCTCTCTGTGGTGCATTCATAGGTGTTTGGGTTTAGTTTGTTTTTATTAAGGGTCTGGATGTAACAAAGCAATCTAGTACAAATGCAACACTAACTTTGCTTTGATGGAAGTCCAGCAAGCATCCAGGGGTTTGTTTGGAAGTGAAGTTGGATGTAGTTGGAATTAGTTGGCATAAGGGCTCTGGAAATTGAGACTTACAAAAGTTTGAGTTCTGGCTGTATGATAATGTGCATTTTCTTAGACTCCACTGGTTTCCCATTTAAGAGTCATTTCTTCCTCCTTTCCATGGTTATTCTAGAAATAAACTCAGTGGAGATGAGCTTTGGGGGATGAACCATGATTAGGTTAAAGCAACTAAGTAATCCCATTCCCTTTTGCTAGTGAGTGTTGCAGTGGTGGACCTGTGACTCAGTTCTACCCATGAAGGCATGAGGGCAAATGCTTTTAGGGAGAATCTGACCTCCTCCCTGTCTGCCAAGTATTTAAAAAAAGAAAATACAGCAAGTTGGCTTGGTACTTCTTCCAGAACTGAAAATGTTTGTGAAATGATGGGATGGTGCTGGAACCACGGCCCCCATTTGTGTCACAGCCTTGAGTTGAAAAGCCAGCATGGTGAGAAACACAGGGCAGGAAGATCACAAGATGCTAGGTCCTGCATCAGTGGCACTGCTGAGCTGCCCCACATGCCCCTGGGACCACCTACTTTTAGACATATTGCTAAATAAGTAGCAGTGTCTGTATTGTTGTAGCATACCATTTGTAGCCAAAGGTGTTCTAATTAATGATAAGCACATGTAGTGTTAAATCACGTGATTCTCAGAAGTATCCTGCAGATATGGTGGCCATACGAACATCACATATTTCTACAGATCCCATATTTCTAAAGTTCACCTATTTCTAAAGATCTAATGTGTTCTGCTGTCTTCATAAGCTGTAGAAATATGACATTCTGGCATTTGGGGCTCCATATTTTCTTACCCTCTGCTTGCTACTACAAAAGAAAATAGTGCAAATTCCTTTGTCAGTCATGCACCTTGGTTTGGGGTTTGGAAACCATGATTGCTGGGGTCAACGGGTTGTTTAATCTCAGCCTTGCCTGACGGTGGGCTTGCTCCAGGAGGCCTCTTCAACTTGCAGATTCCTGCACTCATAGCAAACCTGAGATTCAGAGATTTGAAAACAAGTCCTC
The DNA here is from genome assembly GCF_009761245.1 of Sapajus apella. NCBI lineage: Eukaryota > Metazoa > Chordata > Mammalia > Primates > Cebidae > Sapajus > Sapajus apella. The sequence goes on from NW_022436948.1 coordinate 10,200,816, forward strand.
TCCCTACCCCCATGAGTTTCATGATCAGACAATTTTGGGAAACACTGACATGGACAGGACATGGAAACTAGGAAGAGGAAGGAGATCCTCTATGTGCAACTTAATCAGCAATTACAAAAAATAATCAAAACCTTGAAGCACTTGAGATCCTCAAGAAAGTAAATATGGGAGAAGTTGCAGAGGCTGCAGGATGGGAGGGAGTCTTAGAGGAGCAGTGTCAACAGGAAGAGCAGAGGAAGGAGACATGGGGGTCCAGGAGGGATGACAGGGAAGAGGTAGCTTTTGCTGTACCTGTCATCCAGTTCCTGTTTCTATTTTAATTAGGTAAACTCAGTTATATGGTTATTTTCTTTAAATTAACCATGATAATTGCCACTTGATTTATTCTGGACTCAGTATTAAGCACTTTTGTTATTTATCTTCTCAGTTTTGGAAGTTTTGTTATTTATCCCATGCAACAGATAAGAAAACTAGGAGCCCGAGAGGTTAACTAACGTGCATGAAGTTATGCAGCTAAAAACACAGATGAATGGGATTAAAACTAGGTCAGTCTAACTCTAATGACAGTAGTTTTAAGCATCGGACTATACATATATCCTGCACAATGTGCCCCTGCTATGTAATGTTGTTCTTTCTACCAAGGCTGTTCTTGTTTCCATGAGACCAGAGAAGGTGCCCATAGTTGAGAGGAGATTTTGCTGTGGGATCTCTATGCTTGAGTGTCACCGAATGGCTGGGTTGCTCTTGGCAAGTCAGATAAAGTCTCTGCTGAGGGATTTGCTCAGCTGTGGTCCAATGGAGAAGGGCTTTCCTCAACAGGTGCTGAGAGAAGCAGTAACACTGGAAAAGTAAATGCTCTGTGCAGAATGTTATTAAATTCTCCAGGTAGAGGGATTAAGTGATCGGAAAAAGAATGAATCAGGAGGCAGACCTTGGGGGACTGTGGGATGGAGTCTGCCCTGTGCCCAAGGTGCCCTTGAGTGGCATTTGTGGGAACATACATGAGAAGGTGGTTACAGACGTGTACCAGGGTGGAAGGGGAAGGAGGAGGCGCAGCAGCTCCAAAGCTACTGTACGTTCCAAATGCTAAAGGAGCAAGGGCACAGGACAGAGTCAGTGTGAGGCCGATGGCATAGGGTACCCAGAGAAGGCATCCGTCAATGATGTGTGAGTGTGAGGAGCATGCCCTGATGGGCTTGAACCTTCCTCACATCAGCCGTGGCTGTGGCTGTGGCCAAGTCTCCCTTCTGAAGGGTGGAGGCAGGTGTGGAATGAGCATGAGGAATGCATTTCTGGCTGCTGAGAATTGAAGGGATGCCCCAGGAGCAACAATCCAGGGAAGAGCACACTGTAGGGGTTTAGCAAGGAATACCCTTCCTTGCTAAGAAGCCAGGTTTTCAGGGGACAGGGCACAGAGGGATCTACAGACGCCTTTGGCTTACAGAAGTCATGGGTACAGGGTCAGACAGATGCCCAGATTTAGCTGGGGCAGAGACCCATTCCTGGACTACTCGCTTTTGCCTTTGCTGAGCCAGGCCCTGCGGTAGGCCAAAGGGTCCTCAGGAGAGAAGGACACCTGCTCCCACTTTAGTGGCTCACAGCCTGGACGGGCAGGCAGAGAATAAAGCAACCATGTCAGTGTGGAGTCTGGGAGCTGCAACCCAAGAATGACTGACATTCAGGGCAGAGGTGGGGTCCCTAACTCACACTGCTGTCAGGTCTTGAGGGGGATGTGCCAGCCACTGACTGTCCCCACCAGCTGTGTATCACTGGAGAAATCCCTTATCAGAATCCCGGTATCCTCTTTGTGAAAGAAAAATATTAATCTTTGAGTCCTGCTGGCTGCATCTAAGCCATCTGGACCCAGTAGCCATGATCTCCCCAGTGATGGCGATTTGCACAAGCCATTATCCGGCAATGTGCAGTGGATGGCTTCTCTGCATGAAGAGAAGGAAAAGTATCTGTTCCAAAGTGCTCTTTAGCATTTCTCCCTGTGTTTCCAACATCTCTCTCCTGTTGGCTCCTTTCTAGCAAGTGCTTGCAGAGATTTCATAAAGGGAGGAAAGAAAAGTCCATCTTGTTCTCATGATGGCCCCAACACTGTAGGTACAGGCTGTCCTCGTTTTCCCTGGTGGTGTGAAACCATAAAAATGACCGAGCAAGCTGAAAACCGTGCAGAGCCATCTTTATAACAAAAGGAAACCTTACACAGAGAAAGGAAAGCTCTGGAATTCCAGAAGGACGTTTTGAGATCTATTTATCTAAGGAATTACAGCCCGAAAGCAAACCACTTGCATTTAATACATCTGGCGGCTTCCTTATGTTTGCTTCTTATTAAAAACGTCATTTTTTCTGGTGCAAGGATGAGAGAATCTAGGTCTTGGGCTCATGTGGATGTTTATTGGAGGAGTGTTACCTCTATTAGGATAATAATTCTGTTGAATTCCTTTTGTTATAATTGGATACCCCAGTTGGTGATATTGCAACAGATATACATGGTAAAGAGGTCCTCTGCATTTGAGTAGCCTTTTCCATTAAGAAAGCATGCTTCTCTGGAGAGAGGGAGAGAGAGAGAGAGAGAGAGAGAGAGAGAGAGAGAGAGAGAGAGAAAGGGAGGGAGAATAGTAAAAAAGGAAGATGACCACAGAGTCAGAAAGCAGTCTTAAAAAAAAAAAAAAAGAAAATAATGCAGGTAGAGACAAGAGCAAGTGAAAAGGAAATGACATCATGATTTGGAGAGGACACTATGAAAAAGCCACCCCATAACTCCTTGTGAACTGTTTTAAAGAGTAATTTTTGTGGGAAGATGGTACAAAGATTTCTTGGATTAATGGCACTGATTTTTCTCCCAGGATTTAAGTGGTTTTTCATTTTTGGCATGTGGTTTCTCATCTGTTGGTTGCAAATGTTATTGAAACACCAGGGGTTTGGTCTAGGCCCTGCTGCTCGCTGCACAGAAAGCCAATCACTGAGGTGACAAGTGTTGCCAAGAAAGAAGGCTTTAATCAGGTGCTGCAGCTGAGGAGGAGGGAGCTCGGTCTCAAATTCATCTCCCTGAGAGACTAAAGCTAGGGGTCTATATAGCAGATGAGAAATGAAACAATGTGTAAGAAAATAGAAACTAGGAAGCAGTCATGATGAATGAGGGCCCCCACATCTCATTGTCTGTATGCGATAATCTGTTGTTTTTCTGTTCTTTGATACTCTTTTTTTTTTGGAGACAGAGTCTCACTCTGCTACCCAGACAAGTACAATGGTATGACCTCAGCTCACTACAACCTCTGCCTCCCAGGCTCAAGCGATTCTTGTGCCTCAACCTCCAGAGTGGTTGGGATTATAGGCATGCTCTACCATGCCTGGCTAATTTTTATATTTTCTGTAGAGACAGGGTTTGACCATGTTGGTCAGCCTGTTCTTGAACTCCTGGCCTCAAGTGATCCATCTGCTTTGGCCTCCCAAAGTTCTGGGGTTACAGGCATGAGCCACTACGCCTGGCCCTTTAATACTTCTTTGAGAGGACTGAAGGTCATTTTCTGAAGAAGGAACTCAGATGAAACAAATGTAAGTTTTGGCTGGGCACGGTGGCTCATGCGTGCAATCCCAGCACTTTGGGAGGCCAAGGTGGGTGGATCATGAGGTAAGGAGTTTGAGACCAGCCTGGCCAATATGGTGAAATCCTGTCTCTACTAAAAATACAAATATTAGTGGGGCATGGTGGCAGATGCCTATAATCCCAGCTACTTGGGAGGCTGAGGCAGGAGAATCACTTGAACCAGGGAGGCAGAGGTTGCAGTGAGCCAAGACCACACCATTTCACTCCAGCCTAGGTGACAGAGAGAGACTCCATCTCAAAAAACAAAAACAAAAATAAATGTACGTTTCAAGCTTTAAGACCAGAATGGTCAATTTCTATTTCTATGTTTATCCAAAAAATTATCTATGAAACTGTTGATTAGGTTTCATAAGAAGGGATGAAAATGCAGTCAGGGGCTTTTGGGAAGTTGGTGCTTCCCTTAGTTCTGAAGGGGTGGGGGAGGAAGGGTGGACCTTGGGGAGAGGGACCTTGGTGGGAGTTGTGACAACAAGCAGAGGACAACAGCCACTGAAAACCCTTCAGTCTCCTACTGGACCTCCCGTGGAACACAGGCTAAGAGAAGCTGGGTTTTCAGTCATATTTCACTATAAGTTAAAATAGCATCTTGGGTCAGGCCCAAAGTGGGAGTGGTGTTTTTAAAGTCATAAGCAACTAGAAACTGCTTTCTTGGTTTGCAGATAAACCACTGAGCAAATATCTCAGCTGTTCTTTCTGGAAGCACATCACATTTTCCCTTTGGATGGAGATAGACAAGTTGAGTGAGCCCAAGCTGTGGAAATCCTCCAGCTGCGTTTGTGTTCTTGGTCTGCTTGTTTCTCAATATCATTTGGTGCAGGCTCTTCACAAACAGAGAAAAACATATTGATCCCTTCCTTCAAAGCTATACATTTTAATACAGTTTAACATACTGAGTTGTCAGGGTTTGATCTCTGGGGTCATAGTTCAAACTCCTTCTAATTCTATTGCCTATATTTCTAAATTTCTTGGGCAGTTGCAAGCACAAGACAATCAGTGTCAATAAGAAAAAAAAGAGGAAAAAAAAGGAAAAAGACAGGGTCACACTCTGTGCAGACTCTGATGGCGTTTTGGGTGGTTTCCTTCAGTGGTATGAAGGTGGTTGTTTTTGTTGTTTAATTAGGCATTTCTTTTCCTTACCTCCCGTGTCAGAGAACACAAGTGAGAACAAACTGTATCAGCATAAGTGAATTCCAAGCCCTTATTAGCTTTTGAAGAAAAGAGAAACCTCCTTGCCCCAAAGGGAACTGAATCCATGTAGTGGATGGGTATAATCATTAATTTTATGTGTTAGCTGGCTAGAGAATAGTTGTTTGGTTAAACATGAGTCCAGATGTTGTTGTGAAGTTATATTTTAGATATAGTTAACATTTACATCAATTGACTTTAGGTAAAGCATATTTCCTTCTATAAAGAGTCTTTGTTCATAAGAACAAAGACCAAGATTCCCTGAAGAGGAAGAAATTCTGTCTTCAGACTGCAACATTGAAATTCTGCCTGCGTTTCTAGCTTTTGAACTCAAGACGGCAACATCAACTCTTACCTAAGCCCGTTGGCTTGCCTTAGGATTTTAGACTTGCCAGCCCCCACAGTTGCATAAACCAATTTCCTAAACCATCCTGTTGGTTTTCTTTCTCAGGAGCACTCTGACTAAAACAAAGAGGGAAGGGACTTCAGGGCTAATACAGACCATGGTAAAAATCTGCTTGTCCATGGACCACGGCATGAAGGGCTACTATCTTGCTGTGTGTGTGTGGCTTCTACAGTGAGACTCATGGAATGGGAAGTCACTTGGGAGGATTTCCCCAGCAGATTCCTGGCAGGAAAGAGATGGCTCATTCCAGGAGTTTGTTGAAGAAACTATTTCAGAGGTCAAGGGGTAAAGGAATCAAGGTGGTGGTGAGCCCAGTGGGGAGCATCAGTGAAACCTGTTAGCGCCCTGGGGCCTGAAGGGACAGAGTGAGTACATGAGATCGATGGGAAAGGCCTCTCCTGATGGCACTTGGGGCTACAGGCAGAAAAGCGCAGCCAGGGGCAAAACTGAGGGTTGGCACAGAGGATGTGGCCGGAATAAGTGCCCTGGCCTTTCCCTCCACTCCCAATCTCCTCACAGTGCCTCCCATTGGCTGAGCCCAACTAGAAGCCTCAGAGCAAGGAGGCTCATTGGTGACATTTCTGGAGCTAGACTCCTGGGATACTAAACATGGAAGAAAAGAGCAGAGAATTTGACTTGTTGGGGGAAGAAAGAAAGAATAACCAGGTTGCATGGGAATCTATCTCTAGAGAATACACAATAATCGATTCACTTTTAATACATTATAAGCTTGAGCTTATTAATCAAAGAAAAGGAAACAAGTTTTCTTAGTGTGATGCAGTTACTCTAATTGGCAAGTTAGTAGGGGGATGTAAATATATCTTCTTTGATGGGGAAAGAGAAGCCTTTGCTTCTCCAGACTCTAGGGATAAGGTAGTTGGCTTAACTCTCATTCTTAGCCAGTTAGGGGCAGGGGCTCTTAGATGTAGATCCTGCCCTTCTTCCTCCTTCTCCCCTAAATAGCCAAGTCCCCATTTCTTTCCATAGTCACACAGCAACACAGTGTGAACAATTTCAGAGTCATGCTCTGGTATAAAGGTTTGTCATTGGCACATCACCTCATGGATAGAAATCAGGCTCCAGTTTTCTGTGATTAGACAAGGATTCAACCTTTCAAGTGAACATTTGATTACCTATGGGTTACCAAGTAATAGCTTTAGAGGACATGGGAGTAATTTACGATGCTAACTTCTTTTGACTTGCTTTAAAGTATGGCTCTTGAATTGAAATGTTTAAGTTATCCTGAACACTGTGTCCTTAGTGGGTTTTTTACAATCCTTTGCTGTGTTGCTGATTTTCTAGTAAGTCCCAGTATACCATCTCTATGCATATGAACGAGTGTGTGAGTCAGGATATGTCGGGTACTTATTGAGCAGTTACTAGATGCGGGAAATGCACTAAATTCTGGTCAGAACAGTCCCTGCTTTCTGAACTTGCACAGATGGGCCAGGGAGACAAATATGCCAACAGTAGCTGCAGCGTAGTAAGAGCAATGGCAGAGGTGTGTGCCAAGGGGCAGTATCATCCCAGACCTGAGACACGGGCAAAGCCACCCAGAGAAGGAAGCATACTCGAGGAGCCCTGAAGGAAGACAGAGCTAGCCCTGTGGCCAAGGGAGGACCTGAGCATGGCATTCTGGGAAGGGCAGGTGGTCTAGCCTGGAGCAACAGAGGGTTTGTGAGAGGGAGGCAGGAATTAAGTAGGAGCTGGTATCCTATGTTACAGTCTGGATTTTATGGTGAGTTCAGGAAGGGTCCCCAGTGTCTTCTAAGTATGGAAGGACATGACAGGATTTTAATTTTAAAAAGAAAAAAGATGTGTGCAGCAATGGGTAGAGAATGAAATGGAGGGTGGTGGGGTAAGACTGTAGAGAGCAGGCTAATGAGGAGAAAGTTACACCAAAGGCAATGAGGAGGACAAAAACCTGAATTAAAGCCATGTTCAGAGGGATTTGTGGGGGCAGGTAGGAGAAGGGGACAGAGTGTAAAGACATTTCCAAGATGCAATCACAGGACTTTGCGAGAAGGGCGAATATGGTTCTGACTTGGTCAGCACAAACAATGAAGGAGGAGAGCAGGCTGGTGGGTGGCAAAAAGGTCAGCTGTGTGGAACAGCCAGTGGCACACGCAGTGGGGGTGGCCGGAAGGAGCAGGCTAGGGAGACCCACAGATCAGATGTGGGGATGGCCCTGCAGTGAACACTGTTAAGGGTAGAGGGCAGAAAACAGTGGTCGAGGTTACCAAGGGCGATTATAGAGGGTAAGAAAGTAAGACAACAGACGATGAGAAAGTAAGACAGAAATGAACACACTGTTCTCTGCTCTTGCGAACGTTTTAAAGAGTTCATTTAAACTCAAAAAAAAAAAAAAAAAAAAAAAGAACAGATGGAAAAAAGAGAAACGTTTCATGGAGTTGGGAGTTCATGGAGTGAAAATGTTACAAAAATGGGAATTCATAGCCACAGGGGACAGAGATAAATACAGAGAGGGATATTCAATAGCATTTGGAAATTAATGAGACACTGGGAACTTTGGCCAGAGCAGTTTTATGTGGTGGTGGTAAAACTGAGCAGTGAGAGGGAGGGTCAGAAGCAGAGAGAAGTGTAAGCTATTTATTCAAGAAATTTCACTGAGAAGGGAATGAGAGAGATGGAAATGGGAGCCCAGGGAATTGCCTTTGTTTTTTAAGGTAGAGCTTGGACATGTTGTCAGGATAAGGGCAGAGCCAGGAGAAAGGGTGAGATTCTGGATATCTGTGATACAAAATAGCCCTTGAAAAGGTGGAAATGTGAGAGAACTTCAAAAAAGGTCATGAAAAAATGAAATTAAGAGATAAAAGTAAAAATAAAAACCTTATTTCTCAACATAAGCTCCATCAAATTCAAGATTCTATTTAAAGTGATGATACCAGACATTCAGTCTATTCCTAAAGAACCGAGGGTCCTGGGAATGTAACCATGTTGCTGCCCTCTTGTTTACATTATTAACTGAAGATAAATGGGTGTATTTTACAGATGTGTTTAAGATTAGAAAACAAAAGGAAGCCAGAAAGGACCAAAGCAGTATTATAAGGTGGATGCCTAATGATTTCCCAGTAAAACTCTCCCAGAATTGTCCGTGTTTGGTGAGCATGAGCATTGTTGTGGTGGAGAAGGACTGTCTGGTGATGCTTTCTCTGATTTTTAATTTATTTTTGCCAAAACCTTGGCCAACTTTCTCAAAACAGTCTCATAATAAGCAGATATCATTGCTCTTTGGCCCTTCAGAAAGTCAACAAGCGAAATGCCTTCAGCATCTCAAAAACTGTTGCTATGACCCTTGCTCTTCACTGGTGCACTCTTGCTTTGACTGGACCATGTCCACTTGTTGGTAGCCATTGCTTTGATTCTGCTTTGCATTCAGGATTGTATGTATAAAGCCATGTTTCCTCTTTTGTAACAATTCTTTGAAGAAACGTTTCAGGATCTTGATCCCACTTGTTTAAAATTTCCACTGAAAAAAAATTTCCAATTTTCTGCTCTGGTCTGCTGCAGCTGATCTGAGCACCATAGTTTTGGCACTCATTGATTGGAAAGCTTGCTTATGTTTAATTGTTTGTTCAAAATTTTGAACAAAATTTAATTTTTTTTGTTTAAAAGTGGAACCATTTGAGATGTCCATAGTGTTGGCTGTTGTTTCTGCTGTTAATTGTCACTTCTTTGCAATTAGGGCCTGAACAAGATTAATTTAATTTTATTTTTTTGCAGTTGGGTGTGAATAATTTGCTGCTGTGGGCTTCCTCTTCAATGTTGTCTCACTCCTCCCTGAAACAAGTTATCCATATGTAAACTGATGATTTCTTTGGTGGTATTGTCTTCATAAACTTTTTGTAAAGAATGGAAGATTTTACCATTCTTCCACCAACATTCACCATAAATTTAATGTTTGTTCTTGCTTCAATTTTAGCAGAATTCATATTGCTCTGAAAGGGACTTTTTTCAAAATGATATCTTATTCTTAGTGTCCCAAACCTGATTCTGCTCAGACATGCTGTAACATGTTAGTATCAGTTTATTTCAGCGCAAAATATGGTTTGAAATCCATCCATAGATTTCTCATAGTATGCATTTTCTAGAAACTTTTTGAAGACCCCTCGTAACAGATAGGAAGCACAGGTGAGAGCCAGTGAAGTAGGGGATGAAAACAAAGAGAATCTCAGAGTTTCCAGTGGCAGAGGCAGAGCAGCTCCTGTTGGTGAAAGTTTCAGGTGTGGTTTGTAGAAAGCGTGTGAAGAAACCCAAGGAGCGGTGACTTGTACATGTGGACACTTCAGGATCCAAACACCGAAACCAAAGTCTGTAGTGAATGTGAGTGAATTAAGGAGAGGAGGGTAGAAAACAGAACACAGGAAAGTTAGAGGGCAACACAGCCTGAAGACCTGAGTCTCAAAATATTTAAGAGACTGAGAAATCAGGAGATAAAGATAAAGGCAAGCCCAGTCCTCCTCCATGTGCACAGCCCTTTAGTGGATGTGGAACGGGCACCACCCAAATCCAGCAGGCTCATGAGGGAGGCAGGTAGAACTAGATTTCAGATGAAATTATTGAATCAGTGAAGGCAGGTTAAGAATTGGCTTTATTTAAAAGTAAATTTGCAGTTCTTTAAAATTGAGAATTCCAGTGGTATGTTCCTGCTGCAGATATTTACCATAGTGAATTCTCACGGTAATATCATTCAAAATGCAGAAGAACTTATTAAAATGTGCCTTTAAAACATGATATGAGTTTACTTAATGCAAAATTTAAAAATCTTATTTTATTTATATAAATAAATAAACACATACAGTCTACTATTTATTATGTTATATTTCATATGTGAAGTTAAAGGTAGCATTCCAGTGAAACCCCATCATAGTCTCATTAATTGGCTTGTACCTATGTATATAGTTATATATTTATACCTATACCAATATCTATAACCTATGCCTATACCTACCTATTGCTGCCTCTGTGTCTCCAGTTTTTATGTTAAGAGGAATAAAATATTCTACAATGTGTATTAAAATGTTATGAGGTAAAATCTTGAGACTTACCAAAGTTAAGTTATTTTTAAATCTGGAATTTAAAAATGAAAGTTTGGGCAAAAGTCCATTTGCAAATAGTTGAATGTAATCACTCAGCTAGATTTTTTACCTAAATCATAAGACTATGTTGCTGTGCAAAGACCTTGAAAGACCAAGAAATGACGTAAAATTTATGATATAATTTTCTAAATGACCAGCCATCGCTTCTTTAAGAAATGCTATCTTCATTTGTAACTCTCAGGATACCCTGAAATTTATAATACAAATAAGATTTCTGTGGGTATTGAGTCCACAACCCACACATAACAGCCCAGTATATCTTCATTAACAAGAAACATTTCTATTGATTTCATTTTGCGATGTTTCATATTACATATAACAAATATGTATGGTCATCTAAATGAATTATTACAATCCAATTTGAAATGATTGCATAGGGTTATTGTATTATCTCTAGGATGCTTTAGTCTCTGGGTGTCAAAACTGTTTTTATTTAATGGAATAACATGGCAAAGTTAATCAGAGTAGGTTAACCTCTCTGAAACTGAAGGTCACATGCATTTACTCTCAGTTGGAGGAGCTTTCAGTTTTGAACTCTCACTGTGGGTGGGTGAAGGTGGAAGAGGGGAATAACCAGGAGAGGCTTAATGCCTGTGCTTCCTCCAATCTCACCAGCATCTGTTGCCTTACAGGACTCTTCAATAACTGGATTTTTGATTAAAAAATTTCCTGCAAGGAAAATAAAATTAAACAGGCAATAGAAACATAATAAAAAATCAATACTGCAGTTAACATTTCTATTGTACATTATTGAACAGCTTGACTTCAGGCTCATTCAGCTTTGCATACACACACCACTGCTCGGAGTTTCTGACCAGAGTTGGGGTGAAGGAGAGCAATTGCAAAGAAAGAGCCCTGTTCTCCAAATTATATTTAGAAGAAAAATGGTGCTTGCTATGACATGAGTTCTTTTGCTTTTGGGCTGAGGGCACAAAGGCAGAATCTTTCCTTTTGCTTAACTAACATTTTACACATAGAAAATACCAAGACTAGTGCTCACTGAGCACATCGAAACTTGCTTTCTGTTTCAGAGCAGTTTCTGTAAGGTTAGGCTTTTGCCTTAGTGAATATTTTGTCTTTTTTATTTTTTTTTGTCTTGTTACAAAGGCACTTGCTTGCTCTTGTAGGACTTAGATGCAGTATTACAGAGGCACTTGCTTGCTCTTGTAGGACTTGGATGCAGAGATGAATAGCTGGAAAAACATCCAATTAAAGGCTGAGGGGAAAGCATTGCCTGTGAACTAATTCCTCTAAAGTTCCAAAGTTCCTCTAGACTTCTGATAAAGATGGCCAACTGAGATAATTGGTAAAGTCCCCTTCTACTACATAAATAACAAAAACATGAAAATCCACAGATGAGCTGGAGGGCTGGAAAGGAAAGATCTCCAGGTGCCGAAACAGGAAGGCAGAGCTGGAGTAGAAGAAGGCCCGGGGACTCTGGGTTAAGGCATCTACCATGAATCTGGGCTATAACTGTGCTGACAAGGAGTCTAAGCTACAAGATCCTTGAGTGGTAGGAGGTGGGACTGAACTTCCAGCAATAAAGATTGTCCTGTCATTGAGATGGGGAATTAAAAGCTCCACCCACCAGCCCCAGATGTGGGCTTTGTATTCCATATCTTGGGCAGAAAAAGAGTTACTTGAGGGAAATCAGAATGCACAAACTTCCACAATGTGTGAGTATGAGACTAAATGCACATAGCCAGACTCAAGCCAAGACATCTCATTAAAAACCAATTTAGGCTGGGCGCGGTGGCTCACGCCTGTAATTCCACCACTTTGGGAGGCCAAGGCAGGTGGATCACCTGAGGTCAGGAGTTCAAGACTAGCCTGGCCAACACGGTGAAACCCCGTCTCTACTATAAATACAAAAATCAGCCAGCCATGATGGTGTGTGCCTGTAATCCCAGCTACTCGAGAGGCTGAGGCAGGAGAATTGCTTGAACCTGGAAGGTGGGAGGTGGCAGCTGCAATCAGCCGAGATTGCATCACTGCACTGTAGCCTGAATGACAGAGCAAGACTGTCTCAAAAATAAAAACAAAGCAAACAAAAAACAGTTTAGTTTAGCACAGAGATGATGTAAAAATCATCTGGAGCTGGTGGACTCCACGGGGCCTGCAGAAGCCAAAGTTAAACTCTCCCATGGGATCAGCCCCGTAACCCAGGTCATATAGGCGGAATTTCTTCAGGAGCCAACATACAACAGAGGCAAGCTTACATCATGCACACTGTGCAAACCGGTGCATTCTTATTTCCCGCAAGTAACTATCGGCATTACAAACACACAAAGGCATTCACCCCTGAGAGAGACAGCCAACAGATACAACAAACGAAAGCTTCCACAAGAACTGCAGATGAGAGTAAAGTCTACGGAACTGAAAATAAGCGTGATGTAGATGTTCAAAGTGACAACATGAGGAATAGATTTTATAGCATAAGATGAAGGAAAAGCAGGTGGGTTTGAAAAAGAAACAAAAGATTGCTAATGCAATTGGAGAAATATTTCTGAAGATAAGCTGAAAAATCCACTTGGACTACAGCTCCAAGAGATAAAAAATACACAAATACAAGATAAATTGAACTGATAAAAATAAGAAGCTCCGAAATACAGCTAACAGGATTTCCAGAAGGAATGTAGGCAACGAGTGGGAGAGACAATATTTTAAAAAACTGGTGGAGAATTTCCATAGTTAAAAATCATTAGACCAGTTTTCAGCAGCATCCTAAACCTTGAGAAGGATACATATTATTAACCCACACCTAACACACTGTAGTGAAACCACAGAATATGCAAGATGACATGAAAATCTTTAAAAAGCGTACCTAAAAAAGGAGCAGCACTCAGACCAATGGCACACTTCTTGTTGGCCAAGACAAATGTCAGATGGCAATTGAATATTATTTTCTAAACAGTAAGGGAAAAAAACTCTCAATTTCACATCTGTATTCAGTTAAATGATCACTCAAGAGGCAGTAGAACTTTCCCCAGCAGATTTGAGCCTGAGTTGCCTGAAGAGCCTCTGGAAAGGAGGCTCCTCATTTCCCCTCTTTTCAGTCTCCTCAAAAACCTCTCAATAAAATAGTTTCACTCCTCGCTCCATAATGAATGAAGGTAAAACAAAGATACTTTTAGACATGCAAAGACTTAGAGACTCACTCCCTGAAAGGTCAAATGCAGTAATGAAATGTTAAAAGAAGGAGATGGAAGCTGGAAGGACTCAGTGGACAGCAAGCAGCAAGGACAGTTAAGAAACTGGGGGAAACATTTTGCAAATCTACTATAAGAATAATACCAATATCAATAATATTTGAAGAGTTTTTAAAAATGAAAATGATTAAGATACTGAACAATAATATCACAGATGGTAGAAAAGCCGAATTTGGGTGCAAGTTAAAGAGGTCTAAAATCTTTATCTGTGAAGATAGTAGAGATGTTGATTAGCTTCAGATTATAAAAAATAATAGTAAATTATGCTTAATATCATATTAATGAAAGTATAAAATAATTCCAAAAGAAGAGAAGAAAAACAGAATTAAAACAGAGCAGAAGGCAGGAAAGGAAAAAGAAAAAGGGAAATTATAGCAAAAATATATCCAAATTAATGATCAATAATCAGAATAAATGTAAGTGGATTAAACTCTTTTTTAAAAAAACAGCAGACTTTCAGACTGAAGTTTCATTTCTTGAGTATGCTGAGAGAGCCCTGTGTTTCTTCATTACCCTGTATCATCACAGGAAGTGGTCATTTTTGAAATGACAAGAACAATTATTTATACATCTACTCTCAGGAAATAAAGTGTTACCTGGTGTGTCTTTATGAGGATACTATTACCACATACCATGCCAGTGTCTCTCCTCTAAAATCATGATGGTATGCCTCCAGGAGCAGGGGTGAGACAGTTGATTTTGATAGCTCTACCCAGGTCTAGTGAACAGAGAAAGGCTGAAGATGCATTGCATTTATTTCTACGTGGAGTACATGGAGAGATGCCAAAATGCAGGATGAAGAGTCAGATAATTCACAACATGGTTGAATGGCTTCATTCAGAGTGCTGATAACTGGATCAATGGCCACACACAGAGAAGTTTCCAGTGACAAAAGACTCTAGAGGTTTTAATTGAGTTTTGGCTTAATAGGATGTGACTACCAGATCAGCTAATGTGATTCTAGAAGGTGATGATGGATGTGGATTGTCCATAATAAAGGGTGTGATAGCCCCTATCTACTTTTATTAGAGTACAGCTGGAAGAATAACTTTAGTAACACATCCTCAGAGAAACATTGATAAACAACGATAGGTCAAGAGGTGTCGACCAGATGCTTAAGAGTTCATCAAACCCTATAGCATGGATACTTGAAGAAATAAGAAGGGTGCCTATCTTAGAACCGACAAGCCATTTATCCCTATATATTCCACTGGGTATCATGGCACACGGGGACTTGACCTCATCCTTATAGCTTCAGTGAACAGAAATAGAACCACTAAGAACTTTGTAGCCGAACTATTAAAAAACGAATGAACAGTTACAGGAGGTAGAGAACTTCCTGTAACAGAATGTGTTCAAGCAAAGGTGAGGCCAGTGTTCTGTTGCCTGCATTACAAAAGATGTATATGCTGGGTCTGGCGTTCAGTTTTTAGGCCCCTATCTCCTCCTAGGATGTTTATGTTATTTTGCCCATAACACTTTCAGTGCATATCCAGGGTGGGGTTGATGCCTTTTATATCCCGCTTCTGACTCCCTCTTCAAGCCACTTGTGTACTTGTGATGCTGATGCAATAAGATGAATCCTGACAGTAATCTAGAGGAGGGAAGAAAATGCCTCTTTGAAGGGGATGCCTTCATCTCAGCTCAGGACATCACGACCCCTGTGAATTACCCAAGGATATTACATAATTCCAAGGAGTTCCATGGAATTAGACTCTTGTATCAATGGTAGGGAAATTAGTATTTTTAACAAGCTTATAAGCTTTCCAGGTGGTTTTCATTCTCCCTAAAACATAAGAATAAACCCCACCTCTGGTGAGTAATTGACTTGTTTTTCTCAAACTGTTTCTGTTATGAAATCATTAGTAGATGACATTTTCATACACACCATCTCAGATGTGTTTGATGCTTATAATAGACAATAAAATAAGCAAAAGTTATATGTAAATCACATTTCAGTTGTAACTTCAGCCTTGTTCTTGCTAAGGTTAAGGCTACAATAGGCTCAGACATTTATTGTGGACTGATATAGTCATTGATCTATTCATCATCATCCATCCATCCATCCATCCATCCATCCATCCATCCATCCATCTTTTCATCCATTTATTCCTCCTTGCATCCATTCATTCATCCATTAATTTATCTACTCGATCATTCATTTATCCACCCATTTATCATTCATTCATTCATCTATCCCATTCATTCATCCATCCATTCATCCATCTATTCACTTATTCACTCATCCATCTACCCATTTATCATTCATCCATTCGTTTATCCCCATCCATCCATCCCCATCCATTCATCTATCCATCTACTCATTCATCATCCACTCATCTATGTACCCATCCATCTGTTTGTTCATTCATCTATCCATCCATCCACCCATTCATCATCCATCCATCCATCCATATTTTCATCCATTCATTCCTCCTTGCATCCATTCATTCACCTATCCATCTCTTCACCCATTTATTATTCATCCATTCATCTATTCCCATCCATTAATCCACCCATAGATCCACTTATTCATTCATCCATCTACCCACTTATCATTCTTTCATTTATCCCCATCCATTAATTCATCCATCCATCCATTTATCTATCCATCCATCCTCATCCATTAATGTATTCCTCCACTCATTCTTCATCCATTCATCCATGTATTCATTCATCTGTCTGTCCATTCGTCCATCTATCCATCCATCCACCCATTCATGATCCATCCATCCATCTTTCCATATATCATGTATCTATTGAACTCCTACTATTCTTTGCAGCATGTGCCAGGAGATAATGAGAGACTTTGTGGGAGATGGATAGGGATCAATTCACCCCCAGAGTTACATTGGCTCTGCCATTCCAGCAGTTTTAGCTTTCACTAAGAGACACACTGACGAAAAGTGAGCTCTTTGGAAGTGTGTCCTTTTGCTGATTTGCCCTCCACTGGGGTAGCACAGGTGCAGTAGAAAAGCCAGAAGCATTGATAGCAGCTAGTAGTGGCTTTGAGTCTCCTGTATGGCTTTTGATGATCTATATTAGCCTCTGTGAGATGGTTTCCTCATTTTAAAAATTGGAATGATAGGAACAATAACAAAGTTAATGTAAGTATAAGTAAAGGGTGTTGTACAATTTGAAACTTTCTATAATAGCAGTGTGTGTGCGCGTGTGTGTTTGTGTGTGTGTAATATACATACAAATATCCAAGTTTAGGTTTCCCCAGAAACAGATTCTGAAGCAAGAATTCAAGTTCAGCAAGTTATTTTTGTGAGAAACTGGAGCCTCACCCCCTCAGGGGACTCGCGTAAACAGCATTGAATATGAATTTCAGATTTTTACTACCTCAGGGTGTGTTTACCTACAAACTCCCATCAGTTACTGAGTAAGAGCTGGTCCTGGAGTCATTAATTTCCTGTCAGTTCTAACCCACAATGTCTATGAGAAGATCGGGCTCTGGTGGCCAGAGAAAGCCTTTTGACAAAGAGGTGCAGGTGCTGGAATTTGGAATTGGGGCCAGAGGCACTGAAAAGAGAAGGGTCACAGGAATATGGAAGGGCACTTGTGTCTACTGCAGTTTGTGTGTGAGTGTAGGTGTGTGTCAGCCTCAGACGGGGATTGTACTAAGTGGCCTTTAATTACACAGAGCCCACAGCTGTAGACAGTAGTCAGGCAGTAGGCAGGATATGGGTAAACAAATGCTCCAAGGTTGGATGAACATTTGCCGTCACTACTCTGGACTATGCACTGGTCCTGGCCTCCTTCTCTGAGGTTTCCAGGTATTTTGGCTACTGCTCAAGCACTGACAGCTCGTTTTCCAGCCCTGTCTTTGCAGCTTGGTCTTTCTTCTTGAACCGATAGGTTTCTATAACTTCTGTTAGAACATGTAACCTCTCTCCTCTCCTTTCTTTGAGAGCCTTGGCTGGTGCGGGCCTGACAGCTATTTCCAGACAGTGCTGACAAGACAGACACATCTCCAGGTGGTTCAGATCTGTTTCTGATATTATTAACAATCCAGTGCAGACACATAGCTACAAACCAGATATGCCAAAAAAGATCAAATCCTCTTTTCATGTATGCATTCCTAGTATAAATCTTAAAATTAGCTTTCCCCCCAGACAGCAGGGTTGGGATCCATTGGGGTAAGGACATGGCACGTGTAACTACGGACACTTGCGGTGCACAGTCTGCTCAACAGAGACCCCTTATTCTGCTCATGTGCTTTCTGGCCCCACAGCCACAGGGTTTGGGGTTAGACCCTAAATGGAGTTCTGCCTCATGAAGACGACAGCTTCTGGAATTAAGTGAAAGAAGACATGAGCCTGTGTCACCGTCATAACATAAAAGATTTCCATTGACCCAAAGGGCTGATGGAGTTTCAGTCCCGAACCCTGAGTTCATCTGCTTTGCCTTCATCTCCTCTAGGGACAGGTACAGCCAGCAGAACAAAGGCTAGCCAGGGTCATTCATATTAAAAAAGGTGAACATGGAAATGACATTGCAATGGTGCATTGCTCCTCCAGGGTCACTCTTGTGAGGCTGGGAGTGAAGAGTCTAGGGCTCCTCAGGAAGTTCCTGTGGCAATCTGGTGCTTGTCTGGTGCTCAGTTCACACATTGTATTATAGAAATAAACACATTCTGTTTCCTACCTGTCCAAGTGCATTGTCTTCCCTGTCTAAGTGCATTCCTCCTCTAAGGCTTGTCTTGGTCCACCATGCCACCATCCACCCGAAACCATGAACTCAAGAGTCAAGCCTTCTCTTTGTCCTCATCCCACATTCTATCAGCTAAATAAATAGATTATATCAGAGTAGGATTCACTACAGGTGTCCCTCTGCATCCCTAGGTTCCACGTTCATGGATTCAACCAACTGCACAAGGGAAGTAAGGTACTGTATTTGCAGCACGTGGAACCCACAGATATACTGGGCTGACTTTTCATCTCCTTGTGCTCCAGGGGGCCAACTTTAGGATTTGAGCATCCTCAGGGGGTCCTGGAACTCATTTCCCTGGTAAAAGAGATGACTGTCTATGTGGGTGTAAGTGGTGCTTGTAATATTTTTGGAACTCTCCTATGTGCTCTGAAGGAGGATATCAATAGATGAAGACAGTCTCTGACCTCGGAAGAATAATCATTTATGTGGGGAGATGGGACAATTCAAATAACAGGAACCAATGCAAAACACTTGACTATCACCTAGAACCCCAGGTGGGGATGCATACAGAAGAATGAGGCATGGCTTCTGGTGCTGGCACAGAAAGGTTTTAGGAAATAGGGGATGTGGAGTTGCTTCTTGGAAGGTGAATTGAGGGACAATTGGAGTGATGTCACGGAGGCCTGAGGGTGCTGGCTTGGGACACTGCTTGCTAGTGTACATGAAGTACTTGAATAATTTATGTTTTATGTCTTTATGAAATTGGAGGTGGCAGTACCTGGTAATGGTTAAGAACACAGGCTCTGTCGTTTACTAGTGTGGGGGTGGGGGGGGCACCGTGCCTCAGTTTCCCCATCTGTAAAATGAGTATAATGAGAGTGCATATATTATGGGGACTGAAGGGGTGAGTAATAGACTCCTGCCTGGCCCACATTAAAGGTGAAATTGCTGCTGTTGTTATTGTTGTGATTATTATTAACTACATAATCACACAGGAAGAACCTTAGAGGTTGTCTGATCCAGCTGTCTCATTGTTCAGATGAGAAAACCCAGGCCTGTGTGTGGGAGAAATAATTTTTTATTAAAGATCCCTCAGCAAGTGGCCAGCAGAGATGGAATTAGAGCCCTGGGCTCCTGACTCCCCGTTGGTCATTTGTCTATGTCAAGACTAGGTAACTGTGACCCTTTACCTTATCTTTAAAGGAGAAAACAGAATTTGGTCTGAAAGTATCTAATATGTAACCATATTGTTCCCAGAAACCAAGATCAATAATTCTGAACTGTATCAAAATGCCACAAGAAAGTAAATGATTCCACAACTTCAACCACAACACTGGGAACATCTAGCTTTTGCAAAGCACCACACTGTGGGCTGGGGAAGGATAACCGCTGGTGGTTTTTCCCCTGTTCTTCAGGAACTTAAAGTTGTTAGAGAAAAGACAGGGCAGAAAGAGCTTCAATAAAACCAGATGGGCCAGGTGCAGTAGCACATGCCTGTAATTCTAGCACTTTGGGAGGCTGAGGCGGGTGGATCACCTGAGGTCAGGAGCTCGAGACCAGCCTGGCCAACATAGCCATATATATATGTGTGTGTGTGTGTATATATATATATATATAAAATATGTATTTATATATAAATATATATTTATATAAAATATATTTTAGTAGAGATGGGATTTTAGTGTGTGTGTGTGTATGTGTATATATATATATATATATATATATGCTAAATATATATAAAATATATTTTAGTAGATATTTTATATATATATGTAAATTAGCCTGAAGTGGTGACATGCACCTGTAATCCCAGCTACTCAGAAGGCTGAGACATGAGAATTGCTTGAACCTGGGAGGCAGAGGATGCAGTGAGCTGAGATTGTGTCACTGAACTCCAGCCTGGGTGACAGAGGGAGACCCTGTCACAAACAACTAAACAGGACAGCAGAACTTCCTTAGCATGTGCTGTTTCATAGGCTGTCTTAAGCATTCTACATGTATAAGCTCATTTAATCTCACCACAACCCTTTGTGGCAGGCCGTACCTATTTTCCGGATGAGAATGCTGAGGCTCAGAAGTGTGTTATTTAGCCAAGGTCACACACACAAGAAAAAGGAGGAACTGAGACAGAGCCTTGATATCTGCCTGGAGTCTGTGCGTTTCACTCCAGTATAGTGGTGTCTTTAGCTAAAAGTGTCAGAACACTGGATTCTGCTTTTCCAATTGTTGCTAAACGTTCCCTCTTGATGAACTGTGCCTTACATAAAGTGTACAGATCTTTAGCATGTCCTTGTGGACTTTCACAAAGCAAACACATCGATGTAACCAACAACAAGAACAAAACCTAGAGTATTATCAGTGTCTCAAAGCCTCTCTCTGTTTTGACCATGAACTATTATTGTCTACACCAGTATTTCTCCACCTTTTTTCATTTTCTTCCCCCCGTGGAGCTTTTTAAGACATTGTTTTCTTTCTCCTGTGGATTTATAACACCACAGATACACTGTAAATCTGTTTATGTATCCTAGGTATATCTGTGCTACATGATTAAAAAGAATAAGATTTTTTTAATGTCCTCCCTAAGACCACGTCTCATTTCCTTGGGTACCATATGGCCCCACTTTGGGAAAGCATGATCCAGAGTGGGAATTCCTGGGTATGGAAGCAGAGGACACAAGGGGAAATTTCAGGGGCCCTAAAATCTGCCTGAAGTGTACACAATACTGCCCATCTGTGCATTTTTTGGAAGCATTCCCCAGTGTTGTTAAGTCTATAAAAAGGTTAAAGAAGGTATCAGGTTTCTGGCACAGTGGGAGCCAGATCAGATTTGCCCCCATAGGCTTGGTTAGCTGCAAAATAAGCTCCTTATTTGGGGGTAGGGGGTGGTCCTGTTTTGATAGACTCTTCTCTCCTCTGAGCCACCCCACAGGCACTGTCCTTCCAGTCAGGGCTGTCCATGCTCTGTGCAACTGCTGTCCTTGTTGGTGTCGTTAAGCATGTAAACTGGGGCACAGTAAAATTTTAAAGCACTCATTGGGCAAACAGCAATTCATTGAGCAAAGAGAAACCAAACCAAATGAGCAACCAAACCAGAGGCAGTTCATGAGTGCCACTGAGGGAAAATGGGAAGGCTTTTTTTTTTCGAGACTAAGTCTTGCCCTGTCACCTTGGCTGGAGTGCAGTGGCGCTATCTCTGCTCACTACAACCTCCACCTCCTGGATTCAAGTGATTCTCCTGCCTCAGCCTCCTAAGTAGCTGGGAACTACAGGGTGCCACCACAACCAGCTAACATTTGTATTATTTATTTATTTTTCATAAAGACGGGGTTTCAGCATGTTGGCCAGGCTGGTCTTGAACTCCTGATCTCAAGTGATCCACCCATCTCGACCTCCTAAAAGTGCTAGGATTGCAGCGTGAGCTACCATTCCTGGCTGGGGGAGGCTTTTATAGATGAACACAGAAGTAAAGCAAAGAGAAAATACTTAATTGGCTACAGTTATACAGTTGCCTTATTTGGTCTATCCTGCTAGAGAGTCTCTCTTTTTATAAGTGTGTTAGCTGTTTCCGATTGTCTGGGCTTAAGTTTTGTTTTTCTTTAATATAGACATTTACAAGAAATAGCTTAAATTCAGTTTTGCTTGTGTTTGCAAATCAATGAAAGTTAAGGCTTTGTCTGCTCAGGGAGTCTTCAGGCCCAGTCACCATTTAAATTTACTCTAACAGTGGCTACACTAGGTTCCTGTGCTACATAACAAACTGACCACACTTAATGGCTTAACACAATATGTATTTATTATCTCGCAGTTGTCATGGTGCTCTGGTCTATACCCAGCTTACCTGGTCCTCTGCTTAGGGTCTCAAAGGCAGCAATCAAGGTGTTGGCTGTGGTGCTCAACTCGTCTGAGACCAGGGTCCTCTTCCAAGTCCACTGGTGGTTGGAAGAATTCAGGTTGTTGTGTCTGTAGGACTGAGACCCTCAGCTCCAGAGGCCTTCACCATTCCCAGACACACGGACCTCTCCATAGGCAGGTTGCAAGGCCAGCAGGGATCTCTGTAGCTATGATGGAAAAATGGAGTAATAGACATCTATACATCAAGGGCAGGGGATTACATGAGGCATTGCCTCTCGGGAGAGAAGCAGAAAACCTTCTTAGAACCCTACCACCATAGTGTCTGTCTCCTAGGCTCAACCAAATTAAGGTCTTCTTCAGGGAGAGTCTCTCAGGTGAGCTATTTCTGGAACATCTGGGTTCCAGATGTTTCTATTTGAAAAAGAATCACTTGACAGGTTGTAGTGAGAAATGGGAGTTAATGGCTGTTAAGATGAGAAGGGCAACTGGTACATAATAAGCTCTTGATAAGTGTTAGCAGTAATGACAACATCATTGCTGGTCTCAGTGTCCATTTTGCACGTGGGTATTCTCTAAACCAGCACCTGATGACAGGTGGCTTGGGCTCAGTCTCCTAGCACATTCTTCTAGGGACAAAGTGCCTTCTTAGGTGGGGGAGATTTTTTTTCCTGGGCTCTATCTCACTGAGAAATGGACACGTGACTCTGTAGTACTATAAGTTGATGGTACCCATAGGTTGAAGAATGGTTTCCACATTCTCTCAAGAAAGTGGAAAAATAGGACGCACTGTGATAGAAGCCAAGCCAGAGATGAGCCAACTTCCCACAATGCCTGAGAGAAGGTTCCAGCACCTCCCGCTGGGGTCTCAGGACTCAGCCTGTCCTTTTGAAGACCCCCTCCTGATTCTGTGATTTTCCTTCTACTAAACCCCACACTTTGCTGAAATTGGCCAGAGTCACTTTCTGGTGAAAAGAGCTGCAAGTTTCATGTTACAGGAGTCTCACTGAACACCGGCCGTGATAGATTGACAGCTGCTGGAAGATAGGGAAGATGATGGTTCCACTGGCCAGTCTGGTTTCTCCTTAAGGGAAAGATCTAGCACAGCATGTGTTCAGAAGAGCTCTCTGTGCAGGCCAAGCAAGCTGGGAATAAATATGTCTGCCTTTAGTTATTTCACCCAATCTTGGAAATTTCTAAATGAGTTAATTGAAAAGTGGGTTATTTAGGCTCCTGGCATTTACACTGGTCTAGTATTAAGATGTTGCTGAGGTGTATAAGGTATCAGTGAGCCTTGAGTTATTAAATACTCAAGGTTAAAAAATTGATAAGGCATGAAAAATATAAAGCAAGACTAAGTTCTCATGGGAAATATTGATTATATATTTGACAGATTTTTAAAAATAAATGCCCAAATTCAGATGCTCAGGTCAAAGAGTTGCCTATCATTTGTACCCAGATGTTTTCAACTAGAGCAATATCTTGAGACCATCTATGTGCCAGTCACTGTGCCCAGTGGTATATTTGTGCCCAGTGGAAATAAAACACATGTGCTTCTTGCCATTGTGGACCTTACAGTTTGATGACGAAATGTCTTTTAAAGTTCCTGAGTATTTTTATTTTTATTTTTATTTTTTTCCCATTTATTTTATTGCATTTTAGGTTTTGGGGTACATGTGAAGAACATGCAAAATTGTTGCATAGGTACACACGTGGCAGTGTGATTTGCTGCCTTCCTCCCCATCACCTACATCTGGCATTTCTCCCCCTGCTACCTCTCCCCAGCTCCCCACCCCTCACCATCCCTCCCCTATTTCCCCCCAACTGACCCCAGTGTGTAGTGCTCCCCTCCCTGTGTCCATGTGTTCTCATTGTTCAACACCCGCCTATGAGTGAGAACATGCGGTGTTTGATCTTCTGCTTTTCTGTCAGTTTGCTGAGAATGATGGTTTCCAGGTTCATCCATGTCCCTACAAAGGACCCAAACTCATCGTTTTTGATGGCTGCATAATATTCCATGGTGTATATGTGCCACATTTTCCCTATCCAGTCTATCGTCGATGGGCATTTGGGTTGGTTCCAGGTCTTTGCTATTGTAAACAGTGCTGCAATGAACATTTGTGTGCACGTGTCCTTATAGTAGAACGATTTGTAATCCTTTGGATATATACCCAGTAATGGGATTGCTGGGTCAAATGGAATTTCTATAAATTAGTTCCTGAGTATTTTTAAAAATGTTTTCTGTGTGTGAATATTTTTTGTCTCTTTAGACAAGATTTTTGATCTCTGGCAGCTAGTTATAAGCTGCTCAGTAGCATTTTTGAATAATGTACAACCAAGCATTAATGGAAAGAATGAGACAGTGTCAAAGTACTGTTTGTGCTTGAAAGTTCACTTTCTGTAGTGTATAACTTTAACCAATCAAGTATTTTATCTTCTTTTTTTTGGAGGCGTGTGTTTTATTCAAGGCTTGTCAGTCTCCCTCCTTCCTGCTATGGGTGAGGCAGGAGGGATGGGTAGAGGGGGAGGGAACGGGCTAGGAAGGGGCGGACTGCAGCTGCCCTTTGTAAACATATTCCAGTGCAGTGGCAATGGTGCGTATGTCCAGCTTGATGCTCCGAGCCCAGTTCTCCACATCCCCAATTTCTTTGGGTGCATGGTTGAAGTTCTCCACCATTCCAATCCATTGGCCCGTCTGCTTGGCAAATTGGGCAGCCTGCACCTGTAGGGTCTTCACCTCATGGTCCAGATTTCTCTGGTTCATGTAGGCCTGGGCTACACCCACACTGAGGTGATCCACCAAAGCTTCTGTCAGGCAGGTTGCTGCAGTGATAGCCTCTTGCCTCCTCTTCTCCTGCAGCTCCTTGTGTTCATTCTGTTTGGCCTGGTGTTCTTTTAGCAGGCGGGACAGCATGGTGGTGTCAGCCTGGGGGCTGGGGACGCCGAGCCCCCTCCGGCTCCGGAAGCTGGAATGCACACCTCCAAGTAGTTTATCTTTGCTTTACTTCTGTGTTCATCTATAAAAGCCTCCCCGAGCCAGGAATGGTAGCTCACGCTGCAATCCTAGCACTTTAGGAGGTCAAGACAGGTGGATCACTTGGGGTCAGGAGTTCGAGACCAGCCTGGTACAGTACCGCTGCAGGAATCATCTGAGAGAGAATGCCAGCAGCGGTCACACAAGTGAATAGGGACATGGCCCCTTCCTGTCAACCGGAGAAGCACAACCTGGAGTAGACAGTGGACGATGCAGCAGCAGAGTCTGCCCCCCTGCCCCACCCTTCAGCATTTAAGGTCCTACTCAAGTCTGCACAGAGGACATGAGACTGAAAACAAGATGAGATTGAAGGTTGGCAATGGCCCATCATTAATTGCCTCATCGCTTTCACATTTTAAATGACTGGAAAGGTGTGAAATCTGCCCAAGACACTGTTAAGGAGTGTAAAAAGGAAGACTCAACAGAGCTAATGGCTGGTGGCAGAGGGGAGTGATTAGGAGAATTACAAGCATTTTGTGTTTGTAACCTGATGTTTTGAGACTCCTTGATAAGCTGCTTACAGTCCCAAGAGTTCTTTTTTTAGTTTAATAGTTACCAGGCAGGAGCAAAAGTAACTGTGGGTTTTGCCGTCACTTTTAATGTAATATTTTGTTAGTTTGCTCAAGTGGATAGAGACACAAACAATGGTGAGCAGGCTTGTTTGCCCTTCACCCTCTCATTTTTTATCTTTAAGCCTGTTGGGAAAGGCTAAGTTCAGCAGGACTTCCCCTGAAGACTCTTAGGATCACAGATTTGTTTCTCTGCCATGACTTACAGATGTCAGATTGGTCCTGTGAGTGCTGCTTGAGAAAGGAAGGGATAGATCAGACAATAAATCGGGAATAGGTTCTCGGGGCATCTCGCCTATGTTTCAAAAGGGATGCCTGCAGCTGCACTTTCTAGACATTTTATCTCAGGAGTAAAAAGTTTGGTATGAAGGAGGAGGAAGGTCACAGGATGATGGTGTGGGAGACAGAGAATGCAGTCTGAGGATTGGGGGGCTGTGGCTTCCCCCAGCGCTTTACTCTCACTCCATCCTCTCCCTAAGCTGCTGGGACTGCTGGCTGTGCCACTGGACCTCCTCCTGGATGAATATTAGGGAGAGGTAAGGAATGTGGGTCAGGGCTGGGGGAGACCTCTGGTGAAGGGAGAGGGAGGGGGATCCTGTGTTTCTTGGCTCTATTTAGAAGACACTGGGGCAACAGTTTTTAAAGTTGAAAACAGCTACTATATAGATATATGTCTATTGAGTAAAAATATTCACAGGTGTATACATTTTTTTGAAACGTCTTTTGTTTCAAAATGTTTAACTGTTTTTATTTCGGAAAGGCTTATGCTTAATGCAGCCATGCATTAAGAATTGGGAGACAGTTGATCTCCACATCTTTAGCCTTTTGCATCTTCAGATGAACTTGGTTTTCCGACAACCCATTGCAGATCCCATCTTGAGTCACCCAGAGAAGTTTTATTTCAGCAATGTGATACTCTTCTTGGAGGCAATCTTAGGACAAAGCTTTTCAGTAGTAGCCATGTACTGGGGTGAGCTTAAAGCTAATGGGAGTCTTAGATACAGTGGCATGCTTTCAGTACACGTCAAACTAATGATGAACTCTACTAAGTAAAAGAAAAGTGATTCTACTGAATTCCCACTCAGAATATGATGTCTTTACTTATAGCCAATAAGATTTTTGTTGATGTTTGGGGAGGTGGAGGAATCATAATGACAGTATTCAATGTATAGATGATGGAGAGAATATGTATTTTCACACTGGCACACTTAGTAAGAAGTAGAGAGGCTTCATTTGAAAGAGAAAAGTGATTAGTTAGTGAAC
Source organism: Sapajus apella (assembly GCF_009761245.1). Lineage (NCBI taxonomy): Eukaryota > Metazoa > Chordata > Mammalia > Primates > Cebidae > Sapajus > Sapajus apella. The sequence continues at coordinate 10,227,720 of NW_022436948.1, forward strand.
GTAATGCATTTCACAATTTTAGGGAACCAAATAAGGAACTGATTTGAAGTCCTACATCAAAAAACAAGAATACTGTGAGACTGAAATTACTGTTCAACTATAAGAAACAAAATTGCCCATCTTCAAAATATGCAGAGGATCCAAGTTGCAACTAATCCTGAGTTTCAAATCAATAGGGTTTAATATTTCACTGGCAATCATAGGTTGAAATCAATGCTGTCATGGCTCTTTGGGAGAATAGAAGCTTATGAAACAAAGGAATTGAAGGCAATCATCCAAGGATGAAATAAAAGAAATATGCTTTGCAAGGACTTTTGTGGAAAGGAAACATATGGCAACTCACAACCCATCCCCCAAGACCCGTTCCTTCCAGTTTCAATATTAGGTCCTGGAGGCTCAAGAAAATGGTTCCAGAGATCAAGTCAGGGAACAAAATGGGGATACCCTCACCCTGCTGAATGTTTGAGATGAGCCGAGTGGTGGCTTTTTTGAAACTGGCAATGTGGAAGTTTATGCTGATAAACCATGGCGTCTGCATCAGTTAGCTCATACTGCATAACAAACCACCCCATGATAGGGTAGCTTAAAACAATAGCCATTTGCTTCACTCATGAGTCTGTGGATTGGTAGTTTGGGTGGAGCTTACCTGTGTGGTTTTTCTCGTCTCGGGTGACTTCATTCATGTGTTTGTAGTCAGCTTCTGAGTCAGCTGGACTGGCTAGGCTGGGATGGCGAATGACGGGACAGAATATGATGAGATGGCAAGTCTCTGTTCCAAGCAGTCTCTCCTCTTCTAGCAGGTTAGCCTGGGTTTGTTCTCAGGGAGGCTGAGTACATTCGAAGAGAGGAGGTAGAAACATGCAAGGACTCTTAATACCTAGGCCCCAAACTGGCAGACTTTCACTCCCACTTCATTCTCTTGCCTAAAGCAAATTATAACAATAAGCCAGATTCAGGGTGTGGGGAAATAGACTCCACTTCTTGATGGGAAGAGGCACAAAGTCATATTGCAAAGGGTATGGCTACAGATGGAAGAGTGAAGGATTGGGGCCACTTAGGAGTCTACCTACTCTTACCATTAGTCAATGCCTCAAAGAGCATCAGACTTACAGTTGGCCACTGTTGGAAACACCCACTTTCCTCCTCTGGGTGGAGGAGATATCTCAGACTGGAAGTGCCTCCTGATGTGCAATTTTAACCTTTGTGCAATTTTCACACCACTTTATAGAGGAAGAAAATGACAAGTCATATGGCTTTTTCCGTCACATTTCCAGGAGAGGATCTGAAGAAGAAGGAGAAAGAAATAGAACAGGATCTTTTTTGTGGAATGAAACATGGTGATTAATTTTTAAATAGTTGGTGCTCAGGGGAGGCCATAGCTGAAATTATGACAGAGGAGAGATAGAAGTGTAGCAACAATCTCTGAGTGCTGTTGGGGTTTAAGCCACTGGAGGTGAACTGTACATCTAAGCAGCTGGTAATGTCTGGGAAGTGCCCCGCATAGACACACAGCTTGGGGGATAATGTTACTTAGCCATGGGCTGGGACCCTGTGTGATGGCTGAGACCTGTAAATCCCAGTGATGTCAGCCACCACTGGTGGGTGGATTACTACCATCAAGGGCTAGGAGGGGTCCTCCCAAAATTGAAGGGGGTGAGCTCAAGGAGGGTGCAGGGGGTATCATCTTAGCTCACCCTGCTGCATGGGATATGCACTCATGCCTGAAAGGTAAAGTGTCTTTTTCATGACCCAGGATGACAAGCCATTTGTCTGGGTAAGAGGAGAGAGGAACCTAATTGCACTGCTGGAGGCATCCCCAAGGTCGAGTGCCCCGCTCTGAAGTGCCCACCTGCTTCACACCCTGCCCCATCTTTCCACCTTCTTGTTCCAAGTGTCTAACTGACCTCCGCCTGGCACCTGTAACAGACAGACCTGAAAGAGGCCCATGACCTCTGCATTGCTCTAACCAAAAATATGGTGATGGTGAGGGAATGGCCTTTCTGTGATCATGTTACCTTACATGGTACAACTGATGGAATGTGACTCCTGTGCCAGGACTATGTCTGCAGGTGACCACAGGCAGAAGAATTGGAGGCTAGACCCTCATAACAATGAGGGTGACAAGGAAGGTGGGAAGCAAAGATCTAAACCATCAGGTTGCCAGGTATGGGTAGAGAACAAAATTCCTTTTAAATAACAGCACAGACAAGATGGCATTTCAAATGGCTAACTATGGGAGAAGATGCAGGGTGACCACCTTTAGTGTTTCACCAGGGCTGTACCTGAGCTGCCTGGATGCCTGAACTGGGAACCAAACATGCATTCAGGTTGAATGCTACCTGCTTTGTGAAGCCTTCTTTGATCACCTCTAACTCAACTTAAAATTAATTCTTACCCTTTCTTTATCATGTAGCCCTTTCTTTCTTTCTTCTCTTTTTCTTTTAGCAACAGGGTCTCACTCTGTCACCCAGGCTGGAGCACAGTGGTACCATCATAACTCACTGAAGCTTTAAACTCCTGGGCTTAGGCAATCCTCCCACCTTAGCCTCCTGAGTAGCTGGGACTACAGGTGTATGCCACCATGCCTGGCTAATTTTTAGATTTTTTATTATTTTTATAGAGATGGGGTCTCACTATATTACCCAGGCTGGTCCTGGACTCCTGACCTCAAGCAATCTCCCAGCCTCAGCCGCCCAAAGTCCTGGGATTACAGCATGAGCCACCTTGTGTGGCTTCTCTTTCTTTACTATAATTTATTTTATTATAATCTGTTAAAATATAATCTATTTTATCTTCTGTTTAGATAAAATTACTTATGTGTCTTTAGAGTTTTAAGCTCCTCCAGGGAACACAATGTGATGTGGTCATGTTTACTTTTTCACCACACCTGCTCTATGTATACCTTGAAATTATAATTGGCTAAGGCATATGTGTTGAATTTAATCAGCAGGTAATACTTCTGGCAATTCCATTGTCTACATCTTTGCACATATCAAAATTATTTTGTCCTGTAAAATTACACAAAACCACTTCTCTGAAAAGAAGTGTTTCTCCCACCAGCCCAGCCTGTGAATCCCCTTGGTGCTGGGAACTTAGTCACTCATGTGGCAATCACATGTTTATGTTGCCCTGAGACTTACTCGGCACTTCTGTAACTCTTAATCCATGTAGAGTGGTGAAGGTTGTGTTTTATCATTCTTCCTATGTCAGCTCTCCAAATATGAGAAGATTGCCACCTTGCCTCTCCTTGGCTAAATGTCACCAACCACATGAACCATTTCCTACCTTGTATTATAGCCACACCTTTCCCTAGTACTTTTTTCCCTCCTCTGAATTTTCTCTTATTTGTCTTAAAATGCAGCGCCCGGCCTGAACCCGGGTGTCTACCAGTCCACCAAGCAGTGGGATTGTAACTACTTTTGGAGGAGGCCCTAGGCTCCTACTAATGCAGTCCAGAATCCCTTAGGTTTTGTTATTGGCTACAACATACTATGGGAGCATGTTGTACCAGGGGGCCAGGTCTTTGTTTCATGAACTGCTCCTAAGCCAAGGATCTCAAATCCTTTTTTGTGTTGTTGATTTTTGGAATCAATTAAAGGACTCCAGATTCGTTTTGAGTCACACACTCATTCCAATTACATTTCTTCTCGATGGTTTGGGGTCATTGGTCTAGCAGGGTGAGAGCATTTTGGATCCTAACCCTTTTGTTTAATGTGTTAGCAATCCCTCCCATAGGATGTCATTCACCGTCCTAACAGGTGTTCCTCCTATCCCTCTGTTCAAGTCACCCATGAGCTTGCTGAACAGAACAGGGCCAAAAACAGAGCCCTGTAGTACAAGGCTAGTTTTCCTTCCAGGCTGACATCATTCTATTAATCAACACTTTGATGCATTTGTTCAGCCAGCTGCAAATCCACTTAGCTGTGTCCTACTCCCATCCCCATTTCTCCATCTTGTCTATAAGAATATCCTGAGCAACTCTGTCAAGTGCCTCGCTGAAATCCAGATCCATGATTCCCCCGCCTGTTAACCCTATCAGGAGAGGAAACGAGATTCGATAGGGTGATTTGTGGAAGAGCCTCTTGGCAGTCACTGTTTTCTCGTCCCCAAGCTCACAAAGATCAACCTGCAACGATTAGCTCTCGTGTTCTCCCAGAGATCAATACTAAGCCCCCTGGTTTGTATTTGACAGAAGGCTTGCATCTCTTCCTCTGCCGCTGCTCCCTCTCTATCTCTAAGCCCTTCCCTTACACCTCTTAGAAAATTTGCCTACCTCAGGTTTTCAGGAATATATATTCTTTTTCCTGCCTTTTTTTTTTTTTAAACTCATCCTTGAATCTTCTGTCACTTTTCACATTGCTGATAATTTCTGGGGACGTCTCTTACTGCTTTCTAGCCTCCATTTTCTCCTTCAGGACAATAATGCCAGTCTCACCTAATCCCCAATGTCACTAGCAGAACCAAATTTTAAAATGTGTATGAAAGCCTCTTACACAATACCCAGCATTAGTAGTGGATAATTGTTATTTGAATAAACTGCAAAGAACTATATCAACAAGAAATCTTACTATAGTTACAAGTGAAATACAGGCAGGTCATTTTTCTACAAAGCTAAATAAATTGCATTTTGAGTTGTGTGCTGTCCTAATTTTTGCAAAGGTATTTTGTTCATCAAATAATTTAGATCTTCATTCTGATTGTCTCTTTAAAATTAGCCTTCCCTCAGATCAGATTTCATAAGAACCTAAAGTTCTGTTATACCCATTGCTTAATTATATTTAAGGAAATTTATGATTTTTTAAACACAGTTTATACAAGAATTTTTTTTCTGGTTAAGGTGGATAAATTGAACCAGATTTTTTGAGCCAAATATTTTGAACAAAATATTCTGACCCAAATGGTGTGGTATCTGAGACCTTAAAAATAATTTCAGCTACAGAGAGACATTTATGTTTCATTTACATTTTTTGAGACAGGGTCTCACTCTATCACCCAGGCTGGAGTGAAGTGGCACACTCACAGCTCACTGCAGCCTTGACCTCCTGGGCTCAAGTGACCCTCTCACCTCAGTCTCCCAAGTAGCTGGGACTACAGGTGAGTGCCACCATGCCCAGCTAATTTTTGTTTGTGTAGTTTTAGTAGAAATGGAGTTTTGCCCTGTTGCCCAGGCTCGTTTTGACAAATTCTGGGGCTCAAGTGCTCCTCCCACCTCGGCCTCCCAAAGTGCTGAGATTAGAGGCATCAGCCACTGTGCCTGGCCAAGAACATTTAAAAGGTGAAGGAGAGCTATTGGAAAAACACTTCTTAATGGAAACGTAGTTTAGATAATAAGCTTTAATTATGATAGTTCTACTGTCAATTGGCAAATTGCCCAGAAGTAGCAATGATATCTCTGATCGCTGTCAAATTGACAGATGTCTTCACCCAGGCTACTCAGAGTACAATCTTTTCTATGCTTGAAGTAAAATAAGTTTTGGGTTGGAACAATCTAGGTCAACACTCTTACTTTACAAGAGAGGAAACTGAGGCAGATAGAGGCTAGGTGACCCAGCAGGGAATGGCCAAGCCGGACCTCACAGCCAGGTTTCCTGACTCCAGGCCTGTGCTGCTTGCAATGGTTTGTAGCTGCACTGATGGGTTTGGGAGCTGTCCACATTCTTATTTTCTGAAGTCTTTTTATTTGGGGTGACTGGTTGTAGGTCCTTTGCTTCTTAATTCATTGGATGGTCGACAGGAAGAAATCCTTTGTGGAGCTGTCATCCACCCTTTTCCTGTCATTTAACTTAGTCCTTGGAAACATGAAGCTTCAACTCTGTGTTGTCTGGTGCCCAGGGCAACGTGGATGCTGAAATGACAACACACATCTCTTTGATGCACAAATTAGAGTTGATTGATGGAAGGCCGCTAATAAAGTGTCACATCTTATAGATGTGGATGGGCCACGGGGCCAGTGATAAAGTGAGACTGGTGGGCTCTGACATACACACATCCCGGCCGTATTATTGACAGTGGGAGATAGTATTGATCCAGCTGCCAAGATTATTCTATTATGCAATTAGAATATTAGATTTGCATTTTTAATTCCTTTAGAAGAAATTGGCCTGGGGAAATTATGGCAGGAAAATATTAAGATGGATTCGGCTTCTTTGAAAATAAGAACTCAGAAGAAGCTTTTAGGAAGATGCAGTCATTATCAGAGAAAAGTTTTACTCATAAAAAGAAATAACAGTAAAGCAACAAAAACACAAAGCTATGCCAGTTTAAAGGACCTATGGAAACCTATTTCACCTGAGTAGAAAAACAAAACCAACGTGCCCTAGAATGCAGTGTAGACCCACCAACGGTGTTCAGTTACATTCTTTGTGAGTATGCAAGCACGTTACACTTCGGGTTTCCGGTCTGGGCAGATTTCCATCTTTTTTCTGACTGAACAGTGCTGTGTTCTGACCCTTGTGTTGCAGCTCCATTTCCTACACCAGCTCAGCCTGGTTACTGGTGTCTTTTTAAGGAACTTGCTTTCTGAAGTGGTTTCGATGAAGGCTTGGCCCCATAAACAACTATAGTCCTCTTTCCTCCTGACTCATAATGTTTTAAAAATTATAGATTTAGCTTATAATTACCGGAGAGGGAGTGTTTAAAATGTGAAGTACTAGCAGATGCTTTTAAAACTCAGAGTTGCCTTTTTCTTTTTTTTGGTGTGTGGATGTATTTGCCCCATCAGGGCTCTCCAGGCCCAATCTAGGCTCCAAACCATTTCTGAGTCCTTGGTAGAATTTCTGGGGAAGCTAATGTGAGGTCATCGTATAAGAAATTAAAGCCACAGTTAAATTACAAGCCAGATGCTGGTGTGTTTAGTGTCCAGTTCAGCATACTTTTTCTGTATTGGGCCAAATAGTGTTTTGGGTTTTGTGGGGCCACTCCAGTTCCTATCTTAACCTCTCTCTAATTTGCTCAGCCCACTCTACAAAGCCAGACCATGGTTGAATTTAGTACACAGGCCAAACTCTGCTGTTGCCCGGTTTGCTGGACAGTATGCACGGACCATATTCTTCTTTCAGACTATTGGTAAAGTGTCTTCTGCTGAATGGATACTCATGATTTCAAGGGGAAAACTTGGCTTCCATCCCTTGGAGCTTCTGGTCTAGAGGGAAAAGAAGATATGCAAATAAACTACAATAAAACAGGATAATTGGTATAAATAAGGGAAAGACTTCAAGCAGAGGGCATCATATTGATACCACTACCTCCTTTACCACCAACAAAAATACCATAGTGACTATTATTTACTGAGTGTCTACTAGATTTCAATGCCAAGAGTTTTCCATAATACAATGAGAGAAGGAGGTAAAATCTGCATAGGGAAATTCAGAAAAGATTCCCAGAGGTCATTGTATTTGAGTTGAGGTTTGAAGAAGTGGGAGTCTGAAAAAAGAAAATACATGTAAATCATGTACAAGGTCATGGTCTTGTCTGTCTGTGCCTCTGCTCAACAGTGGCTTATGAGTTTAAGTCTGCATAAGTCAGATGATGGACTCGATGCCCAGATGTCATGTTGGCCATAGAGAAGCATAATCAGTAGATTCTTCAGGAAGGAGCTAGGACTGAGACACAAGTATTACTAGAAGTTCATTTTTAATCATAGATTTGTTCTGTTTACTCACTTAGCAAACAAGTATTAAGCCCCTGGATGTTCTGGACATGGCCTTAGGTGCTGGGATCATTTGGAGGTTGAGAACACATGGTTCTTGCTCTCCAAAGACTTGCAGGGGAGCCCATAGGTAGATGCCATTGTAGGAGGAAGTAAACTCACTAGAGGTTCATGGGCATAGGCAAGGAGTGTGTGTGAATGTGTGTATATATGGAGAGATAGAGGTGGGAACAGAATTCCAGCACTATGTGAGAATTACACTAGACAACCTTTGCTGGTCCTACTTGAAAGTGAGCTTCTGTTTTTAGTCCATTTTGTGTTGCTATTAGCTGAATACCTAAGACTGGGAAAATTTTAAAGAAAAGTTAATTTAGCTCACGATTCTGCAGGCTGTGAAGTTCAAAGCATGGCTCTCACATGTGCTTGGCTTCTGGTGAGGGCTTGTGAGCTGCACCATAACATGGTAGAAGGTCAAAGGGGAATTCACCATGTGGGAAGGGGACCCAAATGTGAGAAGAATCCTCCCTTTGTAAACACCTGCTCTAATGCAGCTAACGCCTTCCTGCAAGAACTAATCCAGTCTCATGAGATTGAGAACTCACTCATGACCTTGAGAAGGTGTTAATCTATTTAGGGGTGTGTCGTGCCCAAGATCCAAACACCTCCCACTAGGCCCCACCTCCCAACACTGCCACATTGGGAATCAAGCTTCAACATGAGTTTCAATGTAGACAAACCATAGCAGTGTCAAAACTCCCTCTGCCTTTCCCCTATAAGGATACCCGTCATTAGATTTAGGACCCATCCTCAATCCAGGATGATCTCATCTTGAAATCCTTAATTATATATGCAAAACTGCTTTTCTCAAATAAGGTCACATTCACAGGTCCTGAGGGGTTTGGACATAGACATACCCTTTTGGGGGTTGCTATTCAGTTTAGTACACCTGATAAATAACAGCCCCTGGGATGTTTAAAGACCATAATGGTTGCATCCAAGCGACATACTATGTAACACGCAGAAGAAACTCCCAAAGTCTTGGAGTGCATCCGTTTAATTCTCTGGGAAAATGAAGGCCCATCTGTGAAGCATAGCTTCAGAGTGACTTCAAGATGAGGGGCCGGGGCTGACATGCAGGAGCTCACAAGAGTCAAGCAACATTTCTTCCTGAAGCCGGCTTCTTCAAGTAAGGCTGCTCATTCAGCTCACAGTGGCAGTATCAGCAGAGTCACCCTGGAATCCACAAGACAAAGATGAATGGAATAAAAATGTAGTACTCTTGGTTTATCAAATGATTCTACCTAATGAATCCATCACATTCAATAGAAACCACATTAGCAATTCCTGGTATTGGTCTCATCCACCCAAAATCCCCGGAGGTCCACCCCAGTACCCACATGATTCATTCAAGGGAAAATAATACACTCTTTAAATATGTGTGTATATATACTTGTAAGTGTAAAATGCCTAGACAAAAGAATGTAGAGTAATACAGACTCTGGTGGTGAAGAGACCCTTTTCCCCCTTAAAGTATTAGCCAAATGGCTATCGTACCACTCTGCAGAAAAGCAAGGTCCTAATCAGTTGTTAGAAAGGCATCATGGCACTCTGTGGCTCTCCAAAAATGTTTGATTCAGCTTTCCGTTCTTTTAATAGCTTTGGCATATTTTTGGTAATTTCTGCAGCTGTATTTCTGAATTTCTGGAGCTGTGTCTTTGCTTCCTTGTTTTAAACAGCATGACTGGATCCCGAGTCCCAATAATTGTAATGCTTGTTAGGTTGTGCCTTTAGTTCAGTTCCACAAACATTAAGCACCCACTGTGAACCAAGCTCCGTGCCAAGCCCATGGATTAAGACAATGAATGAAATTATTTAGATGTAAGGTAGAATATATGTGTGATCTTTTCCTCTGAATATACTAAGGCTTTAGTCCTCTGTATATTTGTAAGACACATTTTAGATGTATACTTTTTTGAATGATAATCAAATGAGGGAGCAAAGAGCTAATTCAATTCTCTGAAACTTTAATTCTGAGGTCCTTACTTCCTTCAGTCTTCAGTCAATAGGAATAAAATGCTGTAAGCTCTTCTGTCTTGGACACTTGAAGGCAGCACAAGCTATTAATACAATGATGTTGCTTCCAGTGTACAGCACTATTAATTGGGTCTTTGTTATTTTCTCTATAGGCCGAAGCTTGATTTGGGTGTCAGCAAGCTAAAGCTCAGGCACATCCATCTTTCCTCTAAGTTCTGCCATTCTCCCACCCCCACCCCCAGCCCATCAATGTATCAATACTGCTGCTCTTCCTTAGGATTCTTGTAAAATGGCAGAGAATGGTAGAAGCGCCTTTTCCTTTCCTTAACTTCTAGAATCGGTGCTGTCCAGTAGAAATGCGATGCAATGCAACTTTAAATTTTGTAGTAAAGAGACAGATAAAATTAATTTTAACAGTGTAACCCAACATATCCAGAATATTATACTTTCAATGCACAATTAACATAAAATTATTAATGAAATATTTATGCTTTTTCACATTGAGGGTGCAAAATATGGTGTATTTTTTACATTTCTGGCATAATGCATTTTGGAGCAACTACATTTCAAGTACCCAATGGCTATGTGTGTTTGGTTCTACGACATTGGTCATGGAAGATACACGTGAATAGTTCCGGATTGGCTTTTGCATTTGATAAAAGGGATAGATCGAGTTTTTTAAAAGAAGCAGTGAGGAGTTAAAAGAAAATAATTATTTTGGGTGAAGTTTAGGACTATGTTGCCTGAGAAGAAAGAATTTATGGCAGTTTTCACTGTAGAAATATCTTCAATGTTGAGTGTGTGTATATGTGTGATATATGTAGACCCGTGCATATAAAAATAATCTTATGTTTAAATGTTCTTTCAATAAAGGGCCTGAATTGATAACTGACTTAAGTATGTACTGATTGCAGCTAGGCATGATGGTGCACATGTATAATCTCAGCTACTTGGGAGCCTGAGGCAGGAGGATCACTTGAGCCCATGAGTTCAAGACCAGCTTGGGCCACAGAGTGAGATCCCATCTCCAAAACCAAAAGTATATGCTGATTGCAACTCTGGCTTAAAATCAATGAAAGGCTAATAGTACAACTGTTATGGACATTAATATCAAATAAGAATAATTATTCAAAATTATTAACTATTAGAAAAAGTTTAAAAGATCAGGTTACAGATAGCCCACTGGGAATTTTGCATAGCTATGCTGATGCATCGTCCATAACTCGTCATACAGGAACTGGTAGTTTAGAAAGAGAAAGAAAACACAAATCTACTTTCTGAGGCCCCGAATTTACCATATTTTCATGTTTATTATCCAGGATTTTCATACTAATTTGGTTTGGGGTATTAATTTGGATAGTATTATCCTTATCAATCATTATTTTGCAATGTTAATGTGCTAAACTCTTTAATTTTACATGTGAAAAATCAGGGTGAAAATAATGAATCGAGAGGAAAATGTGTACCTATGAGTTCCTTGGGGAGTTACAAGCTCATATAAGACATACAAGCATAGACACAGCAATGACCCAAGCCCTCTTGCATTCCTTCTCTCACCTCCAAAGCAGATTGGATCCCTTTGTCCTGATTCTGCTGTTAATCTGAAATGGCTTGCTCGTGAATGTGCTTGAACCAACTCAGGAAACTGAGGCAAGAGAAGCATGCTTATGGTCACACAGTCAGTTAGGGGCAGACCTGGGACCAGAACTCAGGACTCCTGACTCCTACTCCAGTGCTTTTAACACTGAAATCATGGAGGGGGATGACACATAAATACAATTAATGGCTTATCAGTCAGAGACCCCAGCCCTTCTGGAAACAAAAATCCAGCGTAGGCTTTTCAAGCAGAGGGAATTTAATAAAGGGAATTGGTTACACAGGCGATGTAAGAGCTGAGAAACCACCAGAGAACCACCAGTTAATCAGTAATTTGCAATAAGAATATTCTACTGCCACCCCTTGAGCTGGAGGAACAATGGAAGGATGAGATATAAAAACTGCGGGACTGCCCAGTGTGGGGTCACCATGGCCACAAGGTGGAGACTGCCTGGCTGGAGCTGGGAACCCACAGTAAAGGGCTCTCTGGTGGGAGCTCAGCCCACAGAGAAGATGTGGGCACTGCTGGGGGTCCTGTTCTATGTGGCCTAAGACTCTCTAGTCTTACCATTGCCTACTATTGGCTAAAACTACTTAGAAGCCAGATAGCAAGAAGTGTGGGGAATGAAGGTTTCTGTGACACAGAGCAAACTCGGGCAGGAACTGGGAGAGTAAATAGACACCTGCTGCTACAGAGGAATAGCCTTAAAGAAGGGCTATGGCTTTGCAACAGATTCATTCGCTACTTATGTTTTAAAACTAATTTTGGAAGCAGTTTGTGCATCAAATTCACAATCACTTTGACAAGAGGAGATGCCAGCCTAAAAAGCTACCTTGTTGTAGATCATCAAGAGCTGATCATATGCGTCTTCCCTTTGGCATGACGTTGGTCCATCCTCATTTAATTCTGCTGGAGAGGCTGGGCTTCCAATCTCTGATCCAGATCCACAGACTTATTCTTGGGCAATAAATGGTTTCTGCCCAGGGCTTCCTAAAAATTGCTTCTATTTGTTTTGCAATTTGGAACAACTGAAGGTGGACCCTTGGAAATAGGATGAACCAGAATCAGGACTGAAAAGATGTTTAGTTTTTGTTTGAAGCAGTGCAATACATTTAAATATTATTTTTACCATTAAACAATGCGTTGGCAGAACAGAGTTAATCTATCCCAGGCTTGTGGAGGGGAAGCTACTGAAGCCTATGGAAACATTAGCCTCTTTTGATCGGGTCTTCACCATGTGTTAGAAACTCTCTTAGATGCTTTGCATTCTTAACTCACTTAAGCCTCACAATCTAGCTACATTTTAGAAACAACTATTTCCCCAGTTTCCAGGTGAGGACACTGATGATCAGAAAGGTTTAGGTAACTTGGCCAAGTTGGCAGATGGCTAGTGGAGGAGCTGTGTTTGGAATCCAGGCAGCTTGCCTGTAGAGGCCAGGCTCTTAACCACTAATTTGTGCCACCACCCAACCTATGTTAGCTGGTGTGCAGATCAGCCTTGGGATTCCCTGGGGTCCTAGACCTGATATACTGGGCTCTGATACCCAGAAGGCTCGTGGTATTGGCAGGGGAAGCTGCTGTGAAGAGGTCATGAGTGCCACATTATTTCAGGGCACTTAGTTGCTAATTGCCATTTAATCACAAGATGAATATAGTTCTTTTCTCCTTCCACCCCAGTGCCAGTTAGATGGTAATTACTTCTGAACTAAGTGCTGAAGATGTGGCTTTGTGTGGAGCTGGAGCTAAATGCTAGGACTCCCCTTTGGAGCACCACATTCCTGGCAGAACTTGTTTACCCACGTGGCTCACTAAAAATATCCCTTTCACAGCAGTTGGTCCTGTTTCTTCCAATTTCCCTTAAATGATTATTTTTTTCTTAGAAATGTTTCAAATTTAGGCTTTATATTTGGGAAATTAAACAACCCAAATTTTTCTAGAGGTGATGTTATGGTTAAGTCAGTAACTGAAGCAGAAAACTTTGCATTTGGATAGTTCTAAATTGAATATGAGTTAACTTAGGCAATTTGCTTCTTCAAAGTCTCCGGAATACAGCTGTTGTAAGGAGTGGAAGAGGGACCACTTCGTGTTTTCTGTTGTTTAAACTTCGATAAATATAAAACCAATCATATGGAATATCTCTAAATATGGAAATGCAATCTCATTCTTTTTTGAGAATTTTTCCTGCAGGTGATTTTAAAACAGGTCTATAGGATGTTATCTGACTTTTCAGAGAGGGCAATAAAAGTGAGCAGGTTAAATAACTTGTTTAAAGTAACTCAATTAATGAGCACAGTCCTTGTTTTCTGGCTTCTAGTCAAATGTAACAGGTGATACCTGAAGTTAATAAACCTTCAACTTTATAACAACCTAATCAGCTTTATTCAGGCTTAGAGCAAGTGTGCAGATTCAAAGTAGGTAGTATGAGCAATAAAACAGTGAAACATTGGGAAGCATGGAGTCTGTAACACCAGTTTTGTCTCTGCATGATCTATTCAGAGGTCTTATGGATGTACGGACTCCTCAGGTGTGTTGTGGAGGATGGAGCCATGACAACAATCCCTAGTGAGGTGGTAGGCACATTTTATTTATTTGTTTGTTTGTCTGATGGAGCTTTGCTCTTGTTGCCTAGGCTGGAGTGCAGTGGTGTGATCTCAGTTCACTGCAGCCTCCACCTCCTGGGTTCAAGAGATTCTCCTGTCTCAGCTTCCTGAGTAGCTGGGATTACAGGCACCCACTACTATGCCCAGCTAATTTTTTTTTTCTTGAGACGGAATCTCACTCCGTTGCCCAGGCTGGAATGCAATGGCACAGTCTCGGCTCACTGCAACCTCCGCCTCCCGGCTTCAAGCAATTCTCTTGCCTCAGTCTCCTGAGTAGCTGAGATTACAGGCATGTGCCACCATGCCTGGCTAATTTTTGTATTTTTAGTAGAGATGGGGTTTCACCATGTTGACCAGGCTGATCTTGAACTCCTGACCTTAGGTGACCTGCCCACCTTGGGCTCCCAAAGTGCTGGGATTATAGGCATGAGCCAAAGCACCTGACCTATTTATTTATCTATTTTTGTGGGAGATCCGAGTTTTATTGTTACTCAAATCAGTCTCCTCGAGCATTCAGGTAGCAGAGTTTTTAAGGATAACTTGGTGGGTTGGGGGAAGCCGGTGTGCCAGGAGTCCTGATTGGTCAGAGATGAAATCATAAGGAGTTGGAGCTGTCTTCTTACACTCAGTTTTTGGGTGGGGGCCACAAGATCAGATGAGCTAGTTTATTGATCTGGGTGGGGCCAGCTGATCCATCAACTGCAGGATCTGCAGAATATCTCAAGCACTTATCTTAGGAGCAATAGAGGGAGAGTCAGAATCTTGTAGCCTCCAGCTGCATGACTCCTAATCCCTAATTTCTAAACTTGTGGCTAATGTTAGTCCTACAAGGCTAGTCCTCAGGCAAGGAGATCTGTTTTGGGAAAGGGCTGTTACTGGGAAAATACATTTTAACTGGCTGTTAAGGTCTTCTTTTAAGGTTTTTATGTCGAGGTTGTCTATGTGCCTTAAGGAAAAAAAAAAAAACCTCAAAATTTTAGTGTTTTTACACAATAAGGCAGTGATTATTGAACTTCAGAACACCCAAATCACCTAACTGCTGGGCCCCACTCCCAGAGTTTCTGGTTAAGTCTGAGGTGGGGCCTGAGAATTTTCATTTTTGACAAGTTTCCAGGTGATGCTTGTGCTACTGGTCTGGGAAACACGTCTTCAGAACTAGGGCAGAAAGGGCTATTGCTTCCTCTCCTCACAATCCAATCAGAGTATTTCCAGCTGGGGCAACTCTTCAGGGAGACCCTCCTCCAGGTGGTGACTCAGAAACAGGCTACTTTCCTAGATGTTCTGCTCTTTCCTGAGATCTGCTCTGCAGTCAGTGCTTAGGTCCAGGAAAAGAGAAGGCAGGAGGGATTGTGCCAGAGGTCTTCTTTGGGACAGGCCTGGAAGTAGGATAGATTATTTTTGCTTATCTTCCACTGGCTAGAACCCAGTCATGTGAGTCTAATTTAACTGTGAAAGGAAGATAGGAACAGTCTATCTGAGTGCTCAAGAGAAAAAGGAAACTGAGGTCAGTGGAAAATACAGCCATTTTGGGCGCACCTAACTTTACGAACATTCTCCTCTTGACTTTTTTCCTCCACCTAAGACTTTGTGAAAATATTTCTCTGTTACTGATTTTGGAAGTTTAGTGATGTTCCTTGACCTGCCTGGAAATACTCTTGAGTACTGGCAGCTGGAGCTGGGTAAAGCAGGCAGTCCATGCTCCTTCCATGGATGAAGACTCTGATAGCAGCTCAGTGATGTGAAGGGTTTACCTGCACTGGAAGTGAGATCAGATAGAGAATTGGATTCCCCTCTATGCCAGGTTTCAACTTATTGTCTCTCAGCTTCAAATTCATCCTTCTCTGCTCCACTTTGTGACACTGGAACTGAACCTTGTCAACATTTCTTAACCAGCTGGCTGAATGTTAATGTCATCACTAGAGGGTGCTAGAGAGGTATAGTGCCAGGAACTTCTCTGCTGGATTCCGGGCTAGGCTAGTTACTGTCATTCAATGCAGTAGCACCTGGCCCAAGCAGCTGAGCCCCCAGCCCTGCCCTCAGGCTGTGCTCTCCCCAGCACTGGTCACTTCTCAGAAGCTCCTTCCTGCCCACAGCCTCCTACCACAACAGAGGGCCTGCTTTTGCAGACTACGCCATGTCCTTGCTTTCCAGAAAGCTTCTCCAACAGCAATTTGTGAACTCCTATGGCAGCAAATAAAAATTGGAAAAAAGTGTTGACCAAAAAAAAAAGCAGCTAAAAAAAAATTGGCAACAAAATTTTAGATAAAAATCTCTAATAATGAGTTTACCAAGAGTCTTCTCCTTGGAGTTCAACTCTTACTATTGTGTTGCATGGCCTCTGAAAGGGGGCAAATAACCATGAAGCCGAGGGAAAGAAGCACTTTGCAGACACCAAGGATACTGACCTTTGTGCCATGCAATCTAACTGGTTGGTAATAAAGGGTGGAATGGTGATCTGCGTTATTCATTCCCACAAGGCAGACTCGGCATGAACAAGAGTAACATTTGGCAGAAATCTCTGAAAATATCTGAACCTCAGCCTCAGTGGAGGTAGAAGGCCCCTCTGCTCATCCTTGGTTCCTTTACATTTTCACTGTCTTTCAGCCTAGAAATAATAGCTGCTCTTTTGCTACTTCCTTTAAGGTCTTTTTAAAGTTCTTTTTAGTAGTTGCATTAGTCTGTTTTCATGCCGCTATAAAGAAATACCTGAGGGCCGGGCATGGTGGCTCACGCCTGTAATCCCAGAACTTTGGGAGGTTGGGGCAGGTGGATCACGAGGTCATGAGTTCAAGATCAGCTTGACCAACATGGTGAAACCTTGTCTCTACTAAAAATACAAAAATTAGCCACGTGTGGTGGTGGGCATGTGTAATCCCAGCTGCCAGGAGGCTGAGGCAGGAGAATTGCTTGAACCCAGGAGGTGGAGGCAGAGGTTGCTGTGAGCTGAGATCATGCCACTGCACTCCAGCCTGGGGGAGAGAGCAAGACTCCATCTCAAAGAAGAAAAAAAAAAAAAACCTGAGACTGGGTTGTTTATAAAGAAAAAGAGCCTTAGTGAACTTACAGTTCCATGTAGCTGGGGAGGCCTCACAATCATGGTGGAAGGCAAAGGAGAAGGAAAGGCACATCTTACATGGTGGCAGGCAAGACAGCTTATTCAGGGGAACTGCCCTTTATAAAACCGTCAGATCTCATGAGACGTATTCACTGTCACAAAAACAGCACAATAAAAACCCACCCCATGATTCAATTACCTCCCACTGGGTTCCTTCCATGATATGTGGGGATTATGGGAGCTGTAATTCAGGATGAGATTTGGGTGGGGACACAGAAAAACCATGTCAGTAGCTAACCACCTTTAATAGTTGACAACTATTTGTGTTACATTTTCCTTGTTAAAATAGCTGGGGTGATGGCTGTCTCCTGACTGGACCCTGAGAGGTATGCCATATTTCTGGTAATTTCTATTGTAGAAAGGCAATGTTGAACATACTACTTCTGAAATTAAAAAAAGCAGGACCAAAAAACTGTACATGCCCAAAGCCCTTTTCTTTATTTTTGCCCCTCGTAATGTCAAATTCCTCCCCTGAGAAGGGCTGATGTTCCTATCAGAGACCCAGCAGGAACTGAGTGAGATGGTCTTCAAGCCTCGGACTTCTAGATTTTGCAGTCTAGAGTCTCAACAGCCAGAGGACTCCAGACTTCTTTGGGGAAGTCACTGGGTAGGACTCTATTTTGCTGGGAGCATGAGAAAGAAAGAGGAAACACATGTGTCATCAGAGACCAGAAACCAATGTTGCTTTTTCAGCTGTGTGCTTCCGTCCCCGTCCTTGGGTGAAACCATAAAGCCAACTGTGAGTAACACTGGGCCTTTTGCCTTGGCTTGGTCCTGCTGCCACAGCAGCAGAAAACCCATGCAACCTAAAAACATTCCCAAGTGAAAGTTTCATAAACAATACAGGATCTAATTTTAGGCCACAGAAAGTAGAAGGTCAGCATAGAGTATTGACAATAATAATAACTCCAGCTAGCATCAGTTCCTTATTATGTAATCTTTTTCTTCTTCTTCATAAAGGATGGATACATCTAATGAAAGGTTGAGGCTAACCTGGCTTGGTTTCTTTTGTACTAACTTGTCTTTCCGGAAGGGCCCCAACAAAGGTGAGACATCAGAGGCAGGCATGCCTGCGAATGAGATCCTGTGAATGCTTCTTAATAGGAACCTTCTTTTCTATTCCCACTACTTCTGAAATTTCACCATCAAAGCTTCATACTTGGTTACGTATAGATTCCCCCACTTCCCCCTCCCACTTTTAAAATTGAAGTGAAATTTGAATAACATAAAGTTAACCATTTAAAGTGAATAAGTCTGTGGCATTACGTACAATCACAATGTTGTGAAACCATCACCGTTATGTAGCTCCAAATCATTTTCATCACCCCAAAAGGAAATCCTGTAGTCACCAAGCAGTCACTTCTCATTTCCTCTTTTTCTAACCCCTGGTAGCAACCAGTCTGGATCTATCTCTGTGGATTAGCCTATTCTGGGCATTTCATATAAATGGAATCATACAGTACATGGCCTTTTGTGTCTGACTCCTCACTTAGTGTTATGCTTTCAAGGCTCATCCACCTTGTGCCATGGGGCATGTCCATATGGATGGATAGACTATGGCATGTCCATACCAAATTCTTGCCAATTGATTTTTAAGTGATCTCCTCCAGGGGAGGAGATAACACATAGGACGACCACTACCTTAGTTTGAATGAGGTTGTCTGACAAAGTTACTTTGGATTAAACAGACTGGTGAAAATTGCAGGGTAGAGAAGACTCTCAAACTAGAGAGGGATGATGAAGGCATGAAAGGTGGGGAAGCTGCCTGCAATTTAATGGAAATCTGACACCAGTTTGAGTTCTAGGAAATTATTCCTAAGCAGCCTCTAACTAAATACAACATTGCATTGCTGAGCATAGAATTAAAACATGCACACTGCTTATTCTCAAAGGTCAGTGTGCCACAGAGGATCTGGATGAGAGAAGAGCTGCCTTCTCTTTATCTAAAACAACTCTGGACCAACACATCACTAGATTTGCAGAGCACTAGTTGCAGAGTATATAACCTTGTCAGCCCCGAGTGCGGATATCAGCATTGCTGGCCGAAGCCGCTCCTATGTGACTGCCTGGTGATCATTCTTCAACACAGAAGCATGGCCTGTACTGAGTTGAGTCGAGTTCTCACTCCTAATGTGGGACAATAAAATCCCTTTGGAAGGAAATTGTCCAAGAGTCAAAGGAGACAGATATCCCTCTTCATCTTCATTGGGAGTTAATTTGCTGGCAATTATCGTGTCTTTACCATACACTTAGAATCACATTCATTTACACTCCAGGAAGAAGGATGACTCTTTATAACTTTTTTATTTAAATTATTGATGCTTAAAATCATGAGCCATTCATTTCCTGCTTTCTCAGCGTTGGTAATTGACTAGTTCAGGGCAGGTGTGGGCTGAGAAAGCCATGAGGAGTGATCGCTTCAGAGGCCATGCTGTTACTTTTGCCCACAGATGATTATCAATCATAGAACATTCTAGTCTCTGCTTTAGGAGCACAGGTGGTTCTCTCTGCACAGCTGTTTTCTCTAGAAGCCAATGCCAGGGTTGGGGCGTGGGCTATCGAGGTACGTGCTGAAGTACATATAGATCTTTTGCCCTGTCTGCCCTTTCCTCTGTGTGCCATTTAGGCACCCAGCCGGTGGTAAAATCTTGTGCCAAATTCTGCATGTAAGTGATCCATTCTTAGGAAGACCAAATAGAAACAACTACAAAGGAAGGTTGGGCAAAGGTAATTTACATTAAGCAAGATGTGCAGCTATGAAAATTTTAAAAGCTTAAATTTCAAATGATGACGCTTTGAATCAGATACATCATTTTACTAAAAGGGGAGTGTGGTGAGGGTGGTATGGACCCCTACTTGTCAGAAACTCAAAGAAGAATAACACACAGTACTGAACCCCAATAAATGCACAAATGTATGAGAGGACACAGATTTTTTTTTTTTTTTTTCCTGAGATGGAGTCTTGCTCTGTCACCCAGGCTGGAGTGCAGTGGCACAATCTTAGCTCACTGAAACCTCTGCCTCCCGGGTTCAAGCAATTCTTCTGCTTCAGTCTCCCAAGTAGTTGTGATTATAGGCACCCGCCACCACGCGCGACTAATTTTTGTATTTTTCGTAGAGACGGGGTTTCACCATGTTGGCCAGGCTGGTCTCAAACTCCTGACCTCGTGATCCACCCATCTCAGCTTCCCAAAGTGCTGGGATTATAGGCATGAGCCATCGCGCCCAGTCGAGGACACAAATTCTTAAGCATTGAGTCATGGTAGAAATGGGACGAGTGTTGTAATCAAGAAAGAACACATAGAAGAGGGAATCTAGAGGTGGAAACTGTTTATTCTTTTGGGAAGGAAGTGGGGGATGATGAGAATGCCAGGGAGGTGACATCTGAGTTCAGGCTGGAAGGGTAAGAGAGGTTTGTCAGGTGGAAGACGGGGAGAGGGGATTCCAGGGATGCTGAAATTAGAAGACAGCAGCTGGCTGTTGGAGTATTAGTAAGAGGCTGGTTAGGGGGCAACTGAAATCTTTCCGGGAAGTTGGTTGATGGTAAGGCATTGATGGTGAGAATGCTGAGTAAGTCTGATTCAGACAGACATTTTAGAGATAAAAGTGATGACAATTAGGGAACCAATGCAGGGGTTTAGGGAGAGAGAAAGGAGACAAGGATCATTACAGCATTTCTAGCTTAGGGGACCAGATGGACACTTACACCCTTACCGAGACGGAGAAGATTTGGGGAAGATAATGATGCATTCAGCCTTGGCCAGGGCAAGTTTGAGCTGTTTTCGAGATTATCTTGGAAGTGACAAGTGGTCAGCTTAGGGGTTTGTGACATGCTGGTCAGGATAGAAGGCAACTCTGATGATCCATAAGTATTAATACATTTTATTCTAATTTTAAGTAAATTAGCATAGTTGGAATAGGCGTTAGAATTTCTGTCATTTATGCCTAAAACTCTTATTAATGCGTTCCTCATCACCATTTTTGTTTTCTTTGGTTGAGAGGCATGAAGTCTTTTCATTAATATGTTAATACTTTAACCGATGATGTATTATGCTTCTATTTTTCTTTGGTTTCTGAAGAAAGGGGCAATACATTTAAATGATACACTAATATTATACTAATATATTGTAAATCTCTGCAATGTCATTTATGTTTGTTTAGCCAGTATAAAGTGTTACTTAAAAATTGCAAATATGCGAAAGGGAAGCACCTAAAGAATTACTTGTCAATAATTTTCTTTTTCTTAGTGAAAGACAATGGGGGTGGTCACTAGGAAAAGTAACTAGTAGCCAAATGACATTCATTTGTGTGTGTGCTAATGGGGGAGTGGTTGTTGATTCCAACTGGACTGTGCTTTTATCTGCCTCTTTGCTTATGAGCATTCTATGGCTCCCCGTGGCATAAGGGATAAGGTCAGAAAGCCTCAGGCTGAGCCTTTCAAGTCTCCACTGATCCAGACCCCCTTCACCTCTTCGTAGTTATCTTCTATAATCATCACTTATAAAAAAATATCTCTGTTCTAGCTAATTTGGTCTTCTTACCATGACCCAAGTATGACATGGATCATGGTCATACTCTGCTGCCTGCCTGGGTTCTTCCCACTCATCTCTCTATGCAAAGCCCTTGCTAGTGCTCAGTGCTGATGACTGTTTTATCCGACAGATGACGTCAAGCCCATGGCAGTTTTCAATGTGATTTGACCCTTTTTTTTTTTTTTTCGAGAGGCTCCCTCTGATTGCAGAGGTTGAGGAAGGGATACTGGTTGAAAGCACTTCAGGAGGCCCTTGCCATGGTCCAGGTGAGCAAAGAGGAAGCAGCAAGCTGGATTCTAGGGGAGAGGAGGCAAATTAGACTAAAATTTTCCAAGCTGTGCCCACCAAGCCAGTGATCTCTGGTTGCTGTTTGGATTTCTCCTGTAGATGACAGTGAAGGTGGGAAAATGGGGAAAAAGGAGGAACGATTAGCAGGAGTACAAAAATCAAATCCGGTCTGGAGCATATGCGTTTATGGGGTCTGGAATATCCAGGTGGACTTGGCTGTTCTCCTGGCAGCGGAGAGCACCGCTCTCAAGAGAAGCCAGAGACAGAGATATAAAATAACTATGAAAAGCACCACAAATATTTTCATGCTAATTGTGGCTTCTAGAATCTTTCAGGGGGTTTGGAAATAGCTTGTTTTTCACATATTTTCAGCATTATTCTTACAATCTTATTTTTAAAATATGGTTTGCAGTATCTATGAAGAAAACGCTTGCTTAGCAAAGCCTAACCCATCTTAATCACGAATTCCAAATGCATGGCATCAGAATTATAAGAAGTTTTATATTATATAATTAGAAGAAGATTCCAGTGTTTAGTTCATTGACTCTGGAGCCATGTTATAGTCTTGTTATATTTGATAATGACACAGCAGACATTCTATCAGAACTTGGATATCTCAGAGAGATTCCAAAATGCTTTAATCTTGTCACAAATCAGAAGCAGCTGTTTCTTTTTTGTTTAGAAAAAAAAAAAAACTCAAGTTTGGATGGTCCTCAAAAAAAAGAAAATATGTCTTCCAATCTTAAATAGCAAATTCTGGGCTTTTCAACTGACAGGTGTTTTCCATCAAAAACCTCCCACCCCATGTTGATTTTATTTCTTTAGACTTCTCTCAAACTGAAAATCGCATTTGTGTAATGAACTTCATTACATGCACTTAGGCATTTATAACTAAGGCTAGGCAATATATTGAGATTTTTACACACTAAGGAAAACAGATAACATGGAAAATAAAATTTAAATACTACTTGCCCTCTCTGAGTGGCCGGAATAACTGAAGAGAGAAATGCTATGCTCATCAGTCAGCAGAGGACTCCAAGCCTCAAGTGCTGAGCCTACAAACCTTCTGTAGGTTTTTTGATGACAGGGAACTGCTGTAGTAGAAACTCTAAAACTAACAAGAGTATTAGCTTCATTGATTTTTTTTGAAAATGGGAAAAGGAAAAAAAAAAGTGCTCAGCTAAGTTCAGGAAAGAGATTTAATACAACTGTCTTTTAATAATATTAAGTTTCCTAGAATCAATATTTTCTCCCTCTCATATTATACTATGGGTTGCTACCCACCAGTTGCTATGTAAGGGAATGGAATCAATACAGACTTACCTTCTTTGGAGACTATTTCAAAGACCTGCATAATGGCGCATAGATTAGGAAGAATGAAATTGAATTTTAAGTTCACTGACATTACGCTATCATTTTCAACTGGGGGGATGTAGATTGTTTCAGGGCCCACGAGACCCATGGGATTCAGGATGAGAGAGGCCAGCCACGGATGAACCCACAGAACTCCAGAGACAGCAGCTCCTCTAGGATTCTTTAACAAATGTCAAACACAGGCATTTGGGCCACTCTTAAAATAATCTTCAAGCACTCTAGGGCGTACTTCATGGAGGGTAATGGTGGTGTATTATTTACAAAGTTTAGCATAGCAAATTTTCAATCATGCCAGACCAGGTCTGTGTTAACTCAGACTCTGATGTGGTGGTTCCCTTCTACTCAGATTTTAAATTTTACTTTATTTTGGGAAATTGAATGAGTATCTCTAAGTCAATAGGAAGAACTCTTGCATCACTGCAACGTTTTTACAATTGTTAAAATGATATTTTTCATTAACATTTATGCAAAATAGTTAATAATACCACATTTTCCATTAACATTTATGTAAAATAGTCACTAATACCACAAAAAATCAAATATCATGAAATATATCAAAACAACTCAAGTTTTCAGACAAGATGGGGTGTGTTCAGGGTGGTATGGCTATAGATGAAACAAATCCAATTTTCAAAGGGGGTAAGGCATATTAGTTTTTGAGCATTGATTGATAGTGATGCTAGTCTCTTATAAGGATGACCAGAATAAAATCTGGATGTTTAATGTGATGCTGATATTTACAAGTAACTTTTTAACAGCAATCTCACTCTTGGGGTTTATTCTAGAGTAATGAAAACTTATGATCACACAACAACTTATACATAAATGTTTACAGCTGTTGTATTTAAAATTGCCAAGATCTGGAAATAAACCAGATGTCCTTCAACAGTTGAATGGTTAAACAAAATAGTATATCCATACCATGGAATACTATTCAGCAATAAACAAGAACAGACGATACACATGATGACTTGGATGGGTTTCAAAGGCATTATTCGGAGTGGGAAAAGGCAGGTTCAAAAGACTGCATATTGTATAATTCAATTTCTGTGACGTATTTTGAAAATATCAGAATAGATCTAAAGAACAGATCAGTGGTTGTTGGAGCTGGGGCAGGGGAAAGGGTGCTGAAGCCTTAACTCCCAATGTGATGGTATTTGGAGATGGGGCCTTCGGAAAGTCAAAGATTTAGTCTGAGGTCATGAAGGCGGGGCCCTCATGATGGGATTAGTACCTTTAGAAGAAGAGACTTTAGGGAGATCTCATGGTCTCCTTTTCCCTATGCCAAGTGAGTATCTGTTTACAAGCTAGGAAGATAGCTTTCACTAGAACTCAAACTCAACAATGCCGATAAATCGATCTTGGACTTCTAGCCTCCAGAACTGAGAAAATAACTGTCTGTGGTTTAAGCCACACATTCTAGGGTGTTTTGTTATGGCAGCCTGAGCTGACACCACCCACTCTGCAAATGTCTTCATTCAAATGTACACTTATTTCCTAAGTACCCACCTTCCTAAATAAGTTTGCTGGGATTTTACACAGCTAGGGAAACAGCCATCTACGTGTTTTCTGCTTTCTCTCCCATCACGCTATTTTGTCTGAGGAATATATATCCCACAGGTTTTACAGGTAGAACCCAAATATATTCTTCACATTTCTCTGACTTCTAGGGTGCAGTTGTGTGCTTGAGGAACTTTAGAGAGTCCCAGCATTTTGGCAAGTGATATTATTTAAAGAGATTGGTTGATTATAGCAGGAACAAAGCAAATGACTGCACAGCAGGACGTTCCGTGGGAAGCAGGGTTGTACTACTCTGCTCCGTCTATAGGCAAGCTGATTTCTAGACCACATTCCACTCCCATCTGGTTTCATCTGCCACATCTTTGTGGGCAAAAGAAAAAATGCCTTACACGAACAGAAAAACCACGTTAATTTTGGAGCTCTCAATATAGTCAATTAATTGCAATTGACCTCCCAAATCACAGTTAATGGATGGTAGTGTAAAGAAAAAAAATCACATTAAAAAATGACCCAGCCAATGATAAATTACAGTACCAAACTGTAATTTTGGGTACCCATGATTCACCAACGATATCTTATTTTTGGAACAATAGCACAAGTTCCTCAATGGCAAACTGCTGCTGATAAAGCAATTTTCCTTGCTTTGCTTTGTTTTTCGTAACAGGCAAGATGTTCGTAATTCTAGTGGGGGCTAATGGACCTGTCCCTTTGGAGGATTGGGAGGATTGTTGCACATTTTCTCTAGACAACTAAAATTCTGCATCTAGTGGAGCTTCCATTTTTAAAGAATGAACTCTCTGCTTTCAACAGAATTTTATTATGGAGGAAAATGTTGATGGCCAGGTGAATCCTAGGGAGATTGGTCATGGCCCCCACCCACGCCGAAGTTCCCTCTATGCTCTGCCTAGAAGTGCAGTGCTACCAAAATCAACGATTAATGGTTGGAAAAGTCTGAAAAATGGATATCCCTTTGACCTTTCTAAGGTTTGTCATTAGTTGACATACCCATTACCTCAAAAATCAAATGTGTTTGTCTAAACATTATTCTGATGTTTACTCTGGGCACTAAAGGGCAGACAGCTGACCACGGACACACTGACAGTGATCAATTCAGCCTTGGATCTTGTCACTTTCCCTGTTTATTCTGCTATCAATCTCCCCTTTGCCTGCCACCACGGCTGCTTTCTGCTGCTCAGGCGCTTTTCAAACTAACAATAATCCAATTTAGAATTGATCCATGAGAATGTGTGGTCAGTAAGCAAAATGACAAAGTCTGCGTGCAACTGCTGACCACAGTTGGAGGGTCTGTCTTACACAAGGCTGAAGGCAAATTTTAATTAATTAATTAAATGCTAACGGCACTTAGGCCTCTTCCCTGGGGGTTCTTTATGCCGAACCCTCTAAGTTTCTGTGTTTTAGAAAAGGAGGAAACCAGGCACTCTGGCATCTGCTAGACCAGGTATCTTCTTTAAGAGTGCTGTACAGGGAAAGTTCCATCATGGTGGGAATGGTCTGTATCTGTGCTAATCAATGCGGATCCCCGAGCCACCTGTGGCTCAACTTGAAATATGGCTTGTGCAACTGAGAAATTGAATTTCAAATTTTACTTAAATTTAATTCATTTAAATTTGAAGTTAAATAGCTACATGTGGCTATTGGTTCCAGCACTGGTCATTGCTGTTCTAGAATGTTGAGATGTTCGTGGTAAGATGACACCTGGTGAGGTTGTTTAGAATGTCATAGTGTATCAGGAGGCCACAGCTTCTCACCTGGTCCAGCACAGCTATCAACCGGGCAAGAGAAGTGAAAGAAGCTATTCAAAGGCTCTCCTACATCCTAAAGGCAATAGCGTGTTTGACCAGGACAGCCTTCCTGGTTCATGGGAATGGGGCTCCTTCAGTGGCCAAGATGGCCTTCAATTCAGTGTCTCAGTTGCACAAGCCATATTTCAAGGTAAACCACAGGTGGCTAGGGGCTCTGCATTGGACAGCACAGGTATAGATCATTCCACCTTGATGGAAAGTTTCCCCACACTGCACTCTTGTGGAAAATACAGTCGGGGTGGCTCCTGCCCAGCAGAGGGTGCAGGACTGGACATCACCAGGGAACAAAAGTTGGTTTCTTTTCTTAAAATTCCCCCAGGGCAAACCTTATTCTCAGCTGCATTCCATGTCTAGTTTCCAGGACAGAATGCTCCATTTGGTTCTCAGTACCAAGTGGCTCTCAGTACTTAGAATATGCCTACGTACCTTCTTGTTGACTTTCTCCTTTGGTTTTTGGGTCCAAAATTAGCTGGATCCCTGGATCCTACATTCCTTGCCCCTTCCCTCAACTTTAAACTCCATTTTTGCCAAATCAAACAGTGGAGAGTCATTTGATGAATTTCTTAAAATGATTTGCAAAGGTTACCTTCAATGAATAAACAGTTTAAAAGCTAATTGCTCATAAGATTATACTCATATATTAACATTTGGGAGTCTTTTAAAAATCATGAAATCAGCTTAGCTTTTATCTCGAGATACGTATCTGCCAGAAAGCGTGATTAGATTTAAAAAACACATTATTTCTTATTTGAAATTCAAAGTTTATGGGGGAAATTATGAGCAAGTAGAAACACTTTATGAGGGCTGTGGTATAATCAATGCAGACTTAAATGCTGTAGCAGATAACAATTGTCTTAGAAGGAAAGAGGTCTGGATTTTTTCTTGAGAGAAATCTAAAATTATAATTCTTGCATTATTACATACCAGCAACAACAAAGTAAATACAAAAGCCAGTTATCATTTACAAAAAAGAAATAAAAATATTTTTTAAACATCTTAAGGAAGAAAAAACTTTAATTTTGGTCATTTAAAAAATTTAGCTGTATGTGACACATTGTAAGAATGTGACAATGGTAATAAAAGGGTAAGAAGGCCTTTGAATTAAAAAATAGAAATTTAAAAGCACGTGTGCTATTTATGTAGTCATTCATGGTTTTGCTGTCTAGAGACAGACATAATACAATATTTTCTTATATGTCCTTCTAATATTTATTCTATTAAAAAAATCTAAGTAGAAATGTCATGAATATACTATTTTTTCTTGCTATTGAACTTAACATTGACGTTTTTCACTTTATTTTTTGATATTGCATTTATTTTCCATATTTGCATATTTTTCTAAATATAATTTTTTAAAGTTAAATAATTAATGGAGTGAATATATGTGATTTTTGTTACTATTACTTTTTGTGTCTTGGATTTAGATTACTTCTGATTTTTTTTTTTTTTCCTATTAAAAATAATGCCTCTCACTAGTCAGGATGGTGTTCCTAGGCTTCATTCTCAAAAGTGTTATTCCTGCATTGGAGAGTATAAACATCATAAGGCTCTTTGCCAAATTGCTTTCCGAAAGGATTATACCAAAATATTAGCAATATTGGAGAGTACCTTTTCACAGTGCCCTCATCAGGAGTGGATATCATTTTTCCAAAAAAAAAACCTTGTTAATTTGATAGAGGTCAAATGTTACTTCATTTTTATTTTAATGTGCCATTCTTTGATTGCTAGTGAAGGAAATTGTTTTCCACACATTTGTTGATTGTTTAGAGTTTCCTTTTTGGAGATTGCCTATTCACATCCATTGCCAATTTATCTATTGAGGCTTCAGTATTTTAAAACTCAATTTGATTAAGTTTTTAAGAATATTACTACTTTGTCTGTATAGTATCCCCTCTGACTATTTCCCCCCAAATAAGATGCCTTTTAATTTGCTTCTATTTCTTTATTTTGGGAAGAATAGATGCTTACATTTATAACATAGTTAAATATTCAATGTTTTTATTCTAAGTTTAGTAAATTGTACCTCCTCCAGTGATGGTAAATATTTATTTCTATTTTTTCTTGATTTCTTATTTATTGATATTTCACATTTAATTTTTAAATTCCCTTGAAACTTATTTTGGTGACTGATTCTAATCTAAATATATATATGTGTGTGTGTGTGTATATATATGTGTGTGTGCGCGCGCGCGCACACACACACACACACACACACACACACACACAAGTATATATATGCCAATTGGTTGCCCACCCCAAGGCTGTTTATGAAATGACTTACCCCTTTTTCATTCATTTAAAATGTTTCTCAAAAATAAATAAAAGCCATACATTACATTTTTTTAAATTTATAAGATACTTGTTTCTTGATTATTTTGCTCTGTTGATTCCAGAATTAGAACATCTTACCATCAGTTTGGACCATTGGTTACTAGCAGACAAGTCCACAATTCTCCTAATGTTCTTTTATAAAAAGCTGTTTTGTTTTATTTTGAGTGTGTGTGTGTGTCATGGGAGGAGTAAGTGTTGATTATCAATTTTTTAACTTAATGTTTTGAGTCGTAATCTTTCTGAATTCTTCCAGTCTCTCAAGACCAGTAGCCTTTCTTGGTGGGAAGGACTTATCCCCTGCCTCATGTCCACATGGTTCCATCTGTACTTCTCTTAGAACATCATTACTTGCAGCCCTGTATTATACTTATTTGTGGCCACACCTTATTTTTATCTGATTATATATCTATAGTAGGTTGAATAATGGCTGTCAACGATGCCCATACCTAATCTCAGGAACCCATGTATATTACCTTACATGGCAATAGAAACTTGGGAATTTGCAGATCTGATTAAGCTAAGGATCTTGAGAAGGAGAAATTATCCTGGATTATTGGGCTGGGCCCTGAATGCCATCCTAAAGGTCCTTGCAAGGGAGAGGCAGAGGGAGACCTGACTATAGGAGAGGAGAAGGCTGTGTGACCACAGAGGCAGTGATTGGAACCATGTGGCCAGGAGACCAGGACCGCCTGCCACCATGACACTGGCAGAAGCAAGGAACTGATCCTCCCCTGGAGCCTCTAGAAGGACCCAGCTCTGCTGACATGTTGATTTGAGCTACTTGAGACTTATGTCGGGTTTCTGATCTCTAGGACTGCAAGGAAATAAATCTCCCGATGTTTATATTCTTTCTTTCTTTTTCTTTTTTTTGCCACTAAGTTTGTGGTCTTTTGTTACAGCTGCAATTGGAAGCAAATACTGCTATTTTCCACATCCCAAAGGCAATAGCATGGTTGGCCAGAGCACCCTTCAAGCAGGGTATCCGGAATTCTCTCTTTGAGTCTGGGTTTTGCCTCTCCAAGCCTTGGCTGCTGAGTTAGTGTCAGCAGTGGCTTCTGAGTTTGCTCTGCTCTTTAGAGTTTGACCCAGCTCAGGATCCAGGAGCAGGACTGACTTTTCACATAATCTTTTGTCCTCTGGGTCCTTGTCTTCATGTTTCAGTCTTGTTCATAAGTGAAATGAAATTTAGCTCATCATTTACATGTCTCTTTGAGAGGAATTCAAAATCGCTACAGCTAAGAATTCTACTTTATAGTAGTTACTTCCAGGATGATGGCTGAAAGCCACAAATTGAAAAGAAATGAGTTCGTGAGAGAGGCTAGAATGAGTAAATTGATATAAGTTTTTACTAAATATCATATCTGCAGCTTTCCTATTCAATCAAGAGAAAGTGAACCTACCTTCTTAGAAGTTAACAATACTATAGCTCTATATGGCATATATTTGTTTGAACAAATGCTTTCCTAAACTCAGTTTATTTTTCCAATATCTTTGTAGGTAGGAGGAGAAAATATTCATTTTTCTTAACAGGAAACAGAAGACTAGTAATGTGGAGCCATTTACCCAACATCTTACCTATTTATTTTATTTATCAGTATATTGATGGTCTGCAAAGGCTGGGCATTGTGCTAAGTTGGTAGTGATTTAAAGATAAATGAGACACAGTCCCAGCCTTGAAAGATGTTGCAGGAATCAGGATATGCAAACTAGGAAACAAACAACTAAAACATACTTGGAGAGGGGCTCACTCAGGGAGAGGCATATAAGGATTCTGGAGGGGCTGGCGTCAGCAGCATGGAATGCTATCATTTTCAACTTTTTTGCACTTTAGAATAATCCCTAGGAGCTTTCAATATACACTCTAATATGGATGCCACCCTAAACTACGGGAATCGCTATGGCTGTGTGCAGAAGCCCGAATCTGGTGGGGTCAGATAAGATCAGATAAGCAAGAGGAAGAAGCTTGCAACACATAAGTGGAACTGCATACATACATTCATGCAGCTTCAGGGAGCAGCCAACATGGGTGCTGGCCTAATGTAGGATGCATAGGCTTTGTAGTCCACTCTCTTATTTGCAGTAAAGCTTATTGGCTGGAATCCTGGAGTAAATAGAGCCAAGCAGGAGCTACCATTTCTGGTTTTTCCAAGTCACTTCCTATGCAGGGCTTTCCTAGCTGGTGGAGACACATGATTGGGTGATACCAGCGTGAATCCTTTAGCTTTCCAATACACATGGAGACTTGTTTCTTCTATCTGTTTTAAAATAGAATAGGGGGAATTGAAAATGTGATTACTTTGAGAGATATTCTATGTAATTGTATTTTTGCTTGCCATTTTCTTTGCCTAGTTTCAGTAGTCTGTTATGGATTAAAGTTCTTGTACAGGGAAAAATTTATTTATTAATGTAAATAAACTCTGTATTTCTATTAAGAAATACTTTATTTTATCTTAGGAAAACATGAGCAAATCTCAAGTGCTCTTTAGTTCCAACCAACTCTGTCCCAGTTTTCTCAGTCATTTTTGAATCCACGCATGTACACAAATCTCTGCATACATACTTCTATCCCATTCAATGGACATCAGTTTGTTGTTAAGATAATAACCTCTCAGGATGGTCTCCTCTGATGGCCTGGTCAATACATTCATAGAATGTAATTAAACCGTATCACATCCATGACAGAAAATTGATGACCTTTTAATTATTTCAAGATAACTGTATATGTAATCGTTTTCTTCTTTAACTAGAAAGAACAGTATATTTTGAATACATTGAAAGCTGAATCTAAATATTTCTTTATCTTCTTTGTAAGCTGTACTTCTTTGTTTTCTTTCTGCAAGACATCCTTTTGGGAATGCTTGTCACATGATTAAGGAAAACAATTTAGAAAAATTGGTATTAATATTAATGCAAGAGATAATATTTAGGATAAGGTATTTAAGAGGCACTTGCTGATTATCAGAATTAGGAAATATCTATCAATACTACAACAAAATTTATATTGTAGGTCAGCTCACAAAAATCTTTAAGACTTCCAGGTGGGAAATATATGGTTAAATAGTTTTTTTTTTTTTTTTTTGAGATGGCGTTTCACTCTTGTTGCCAGGCTGGAGTGCAGTGGCATGATCTGGGCTCACCTCACCTTCCACCTCCCAGGTTCAAGCGATTCTCCTGCCTCAGCCTCCCATGTAGCTGGGATTACAGACAGGCACCACCACACCCAGCTAATTTTGTATTTTTAGTAGAGATGGGGTTTCTCCATGTTGGTCAGGCTGGTCTCAAACTCCTGACCTCAGGTGATTGCCTGCCTCAGCCTCCCAAAGTACTAGGATTACAGGCATGAGCCACTGCGCCTGGCCAAGTAGCTTTTTAAAAGAGTTAAAGTAGAGTGAGGCTGCTTATAAAATGAAAGTTAAAGAACAGAACTATCTCCCAAAACAAAAGTTGTGTTGTAACACCCATTTATTGTATGTCACTTTGGGTGACACAGTGTGATCATTACAGGATCCTTATTATCCAAAGCAAATACCAAAACTCAATGTGTGATAGGTATGAGTATTCTTGTGTGGATAATGGAACATAATATTTCAAATCATAACTATTTCACAGAATTAGGATGGCACGACTTACATGATTTCTAGTGTAGCAGATTTTTCCCATTTTAAAAATACGTGTTTTATAATTCCATTGAATAAGAAAATTCTCAACTTTTACACAATGGATATGGTAAATAAAGAAAACCTATCCAAATGGGAGTATTATTTTTGCAGTTTGGCAACACCAGACTGTTTCAGCTCTACATATAGGCCAGAAATGTAGAAAACTCTGTTCTCTCACCATCTTCCATTAAAAGAAAAGAGAACTTGTGCTACTACCTGCAAAATTAACTGCTTAATCTTCCACTGAAATTCCAGTCAGCAAAATTAATGGGAAGTGGGACAATTTCAACAGAGAAACCCTGTGGTGAGTGGTTTTGATTTATAGCTGGACATATTAAATGTATAAGTTATGCTAGAAGCCACTCTTTACTAGATATATTTTATAAGTAAATTAGTATAGTGACTCGCACATGTTATATTTAAAATTTCCCTTTCTTTAAAAAATGTTGCAAGCCTATTCCTTGGCATCACTTGCATCAGATTCCTGCTTTAGAAAACAGTTTGGAATTTCACAGACCTTTTCTTTAATTTTAAAGCAGACTTTAGGGATAGTCAAGGTTTGATATGGTGTGACATGATTTCTTGATTCTTTATTGTTAGGACTGTGTGTGTTGATTTGGAATATAAGCAACTTGTGCCAGAGAAAATACAGGCCGGTTGCCATTACACTCCTCACAAAGTGGGGTGGGTGAAGGCAGAGTCATAAATGGATAGCAGGCCTCCTCCCCTTTAGACTCCACAACCAGAACATAAGATGTTTAAGGGCAGGAATAGATTGGATTAAAAAAATTATTACTAATGAGACTATGATCAACACTTGTTGTATCAGAGATCCTCAAATACTTGTTTACTCTGCTTTTCCAGTAAATCTTTCTTGAATGCTTGACACTATTGGGAGCTGGGGATTCAAAGTTGATTAAAAAAGGATTTCTGTTTTTAAGAAGCTGACAGTTGAGTGTGGGAGACTGATTTATTACCTAATGAAGTGTGTATAAGAATAGAGATTTATACATTGATAAACAGAGGAAGGAATGATAATCCTTCTTAAGAGGAAGTGGCATGTATTCACATAGAAGGTGATATTTGAGTTGGGTTTTTAATGCTTGCATAGGTACAGGGGTTCATCAACACTTTTCTGGCTTGCTTCCCCAAGGGTAGTTTGCTTCATAACTGAGTGACTTTGACATTAATGAATATTTACTGCATTCTTGTAGTCACCCATGAAGTCTTTATTTTATTATTTTGTTTTTTATAGATAGAGTCTTGCTCTGTTACCCAGGCTGGAATGCAGTGGTGTGATCATAGCTCACTGCAGCCTCGAACTCCTGGGCTCAAGCAATTTTCCTGATTCAGCCTCCCAAAGAGCTGGGACTACAGGCATGTGCCACCATGCCCAGCTAATTTTTAATTTTTTTTTTTTTTGTAGAGATGGGGTCTTGCTATGTTTCCAAGGCTGGTTTCAAACTCTTGGTCACCATATCTTAATGGATGGCAGTCACTTTTTTTTTTTTTTTTTTCATGAAAATAGCTGTGCTCAATAGTTTA
This sequence comes from Sapajus apella, assembly GCF_009761245.1. Lineage (NCBI taxonomy): Eukaryota > Metazoa > Chordata > Mammalia > Primates > Cebidae > Sapajus > Sapajus apella. Next base: position 10,261,787 of record NW_022436948.1, read on the forward strand.
AATTTACAGGCATTAAAATGCTGGTAAGAGAAATAAGCATAGAGATCTTTTTTGAACTTTCCATTGTTTGTAGCTTTTAAGTAGTCAGTACAGGATAACACATCACCAGCTAAATGATGAGGAACAACAGCTAAAATGGATTAAAACATCATTTTATTCTGTGCTGTAAATTTCTTGATTGAAAAAAATTATTTTCAGTGACCTAATTTCCTATGTATATATATCAAATGACATCTGAATCAAGATAAAGCCTTAACCTTTTCCCATTTCCTGTTGTAAAACTGCCTGAATCTGACATCTTTTTAAGTGGAGTTGAAATTGTTTTCACTTGTGATGTCAGAATTCGCATAATGCCCAAATTGATGCTTAGTGATATTTATCTTAAAGACCTCATTTTCTAAGATGTCTCCTTTTCTTTTAAGGAAGACTAGAATTCCATTTTTGGATTTCCCTAGAGTTTAGAATAGTCGCTTATAACAATATTCCCTACTGATTATTTGAATCTCACGTTACTGGTGACTAAATTTCAAACAAGAAGTGACTGCAGTGCAAGCCTTCAGCCTGACAAATAATCTTAGCTCAAAGGCTGAAGAAGTTAAAGGTGATGACAGTGTCCATGTTCCTTCCTGCCTGACTCTTTCAATAAGTACTTAGACCCCACCTATTTCTCACCATTCCCCAAGCAACACAGGCTCTACAGCACATGGTCTCGAACTATTTTCTCAAACACATGTCATGGCCCATCGTGAGTATATTCTCATGTCCATTTACTAATTCTTCATTCAAACAATTATAGTGAGCATCTATTGTGTGCCAGGTATCATCCTAAGCAAAAGCAGTGAAAAATCAGTCAAGAGTTTTGGCTCTCATGAAAATGGATGTTAGGAAAGTAAAACAAAAAGAAGATAATTTGGGGTTGCCGTAAGTATGATAGAAAAATATATAAAATAAAATGGTGATGTAATGAAGAAAGGAGATACAAATCAGGTACAGTGGCACATGCCTGTCATCCCAGATACTTTGGAGGCTGAGGCATGAAGAGATTGCTTGAGTCCAGGAGTTCAAGGCCAGTGTGGGCAACATACCCAACTCTAAAACACTAAGGGGTTGTAGGACAAGAGTTCATTTTAGACTGAACGACCAGGGAAGGCCTGTCTGAGATGCAGATAAAGGAAAAAGGTTTTGGCAAGAACCTTCCAGGCCAAGAGAAATTTGGGCATAAAAGGCCCTAAAGGATTTGTATTAAAATAAAAAGGCTAATGTGGCTAAAATCTAAAAACAGAGAAAAATAATGCAAGGCGAGGGAGACAAGGGCCAGTTCTAATGGATGTTGGTAAAGGTGTTTGATGGGCTACATTTGGAGGTTTTAAACAGGTCAGTGATGGGGTCTGGATAATTCTTTCCATTGTACAGAGAATGAGTGGTGTGTGGTAAATGGAGAGGCAGGGACTCTAGCTGGGAGGCAAGGCAAGTGTGCTGGTAAGAGATGACAGGTGTTTAGACCAGGATGATCATAGTGGAGGGGAAGGGGGCTGAACTGGCCAGGGAGGTGCTGTGGGCTGGAGGTGACAGGACTTGTGGGTGGTAGCTTATAAGGATGAAGAAGAAAGGAAAAATCAATGATGGCTCCACATTTTTGACAAATGGGTAATTGGAAATAAGTAGCCTGAGGGAGGCTGGGCATGGTGGCTCATGCCTGTAATCCCAGCACTTTGGGAGGCCAAGGCGGGTGAATCATGAGGGCAGGAGTTCGAAACCAGCCTGGCCAACACAGTGAAACCATATCTCTACTAAAAATGTAAAAAATTAGCTGGGTGTGGTGGCAGGAGCCTGTAATCTCAGCTTTTTGGGAGACTGAGGCAGAAGAACCCCTTGAACCTGGGAGGTGGAGGTTCCAGCGAGCCAAGATTGCACCACTGCACTCCAGCCAAGGCGACAGTGCGAGACTCCATCTCTAAATAAATAAATAAGCAGCCTAAAGGAAGGATCTTCTGAATAGAAATCAGGCATGTTGCTTGCATGAAGTCTGTGAATACTTACTAGTCATTTGGATGCAAATATTAAGTAGGATGTTTGATTTACATTTCCAGGAGCTGAGGGTATAAAATTAGGAGTCATTGGCCTTTAGTTGGTGTTTAAAGTCAGGGTGTTGGATGAGATTTCTTCAGACCAGAGTATAAAGGAATAATTACGGAACTCAAAAAATGATTACAAAATCAGAGGGTTAGAATACAAAACAAAGAAAAATGCTGGAAATTAAAGTACTTCGGAAGCAAAAATGCTCCATAATAAAACTAGAGGAAGGCAGCTAAAGCAGCATATCACTAGAACACTATTACTTACTATTGTCTCAGGAAGAAATAATAATTAATTATAAATAATTCTAGAAACATAAAAAGTTAATGTGAAAAAGCTTCTCATGCAGAAAGTCTTCAGGTGATTTGTAGAACTTATTGGTAAATTCTACAAATAATTTCAATTTTATGTTGCCTTGAGATACAGTTTTTATTATTATTTAGGTATGCAAAGTCAACAGATTAGGAGGCAACTGCCATTGAACAGATAGTTTGTTACTCAAAGATCTCAAGAGAAGGGGACATGCCACACTGTTGGGGGCCACACAGGGAAGCACAGGGGTTGGTCAGGAGGCAGAGGAAGAGGGGAAATCTTCAGCAAGAACCTTTTATGGCTTTTATTAAAAGGAATGTGTGAGGCAGGGTAAATAGGTTTAGAATTGGCTAGTTTGAATAATTTCAGTGGGCTCTGGAGCATAGGAGCTGTACCTGCTTGTTCGGTGCTTAGCTCTGGGGTGATCAGGGTAGGTGGATAGTGACCTAGAGTGTGCACGAAAGGCAGTGGTTGGGGTTATGGGCTCTGGATTCACTGGTTTGCATTTGAAAGGCAATCTTATGGGTGCCTTGTTTACTATCTCTAGGAATAGACAAATATGGGGAGGAGCAGTCCCTCCAGGCTTAGCAAAGCCTCGATTTCAAAACATCAGGACACAGAAAACGAGAGACATGGTTACTATATACATAAACTATTCCAGAGAATTGAAAAACTTAGCTATTGTAAACTTGATACTAGATCTGACAAGAATGAGAAAGGAAAGTTTCATCCTAGATTTACTCATGAATGTAGATGCTAAAATCATACATATCACCTGTGAATAATAAAAGTTGTGTTTTTTTTGGTAATAATTTTTATTTATTTAATTTTCTTTGCATTTTTCTAGCACTTGCTAGAACATCCACTATAGTGTTGACAGAAGTCATAATGCACCTGAATCTTTTTGCCAATTTCCCAAGAAAAGCTTTCAATGTTTTACCACGAAGCACAACATTTACTATAGTTTTTTTATAGGTTAAGAAGGGCTCTTACTATTCCCAGTTGGTTAAAAGTCTTTTTTTTTTTTTTTAATGTGAATGAACATTGAATTTTATCTAATTGTTTTTCTGCATCTATTGTATCTATAATGATCATATAGTAAAGGTAATAGAGGTATATATATATAGACATATATGTATATATGTCTATATATATAGATATCTATATCTATATGATTAGCCACATCAACAAATTTAATTTGTTGATGTGGTTAATCATATTAATTGATCTAATATTATTCCAACTTTGCATTCCTAGGATAAACTCAAATTTATCATAATGTAATTTTTTTCTATACATTACTAGATTCAGTTTGCAAATAATTTGCTCAGAATTTTGTAATCTAAGAAATGAATTTGGTTTAATTCTTCATCTTGCAGATTTTAGTTTCAAGGTCTAGCTGAATTTTATCTAATCTCTAGAGGGTTCTTGTAGTATCAATATTATTTCTTCTTTACATTTAAAAAAGCTTACAGAGGAAGTCATTTGAACCTGAAGTTTTCTTTGTGGGAAAATTTATATTTTTATTTATATTACATTGACAGATTCAATTTCCAAGATAAATATGGAGCTATTTATAGTTTCTCTTTTTTCTTGTGTCAGTTTTGGTAAGATGTGATTGTCAAGAAATGTGTTCATTTCATCTAAATTGTCACATTTAGTGATATAAAATTTCTCATAATATCTTTTTACCAAATTTGAAGTTCAATTTCCTGGAGGATGCAAGGCAAGAACTGTCTATTTCAGGCATGGGGAACACCACATGCAAAGGCCTGGTGGTAAAAGGAAGTGTAGCATTTGGGGAACGCAAATCTATTAATTAGAAAGTGATGACAAATAACAACAATGAAAGTCATTGTTCTCGCCCCCAAATAACTTACAGCCTTTTACATTGAGACAATGCTTATGCTCATTCAAATTTCAGGAGAACAAATATGTGACTGAATTTATGCCAAGGTTTATATGGTGGATTTAGATTGTATACATGAATGACAAAAGAAATGCAAATTAAAGAGGATAAATTAGTAACATTTTTTAGTGGGTTAAAATTGAATATGTTTTATGAATTTCTAGGTCAAATATATCCCTTGCACAAAATAAGTATGTCTACCTCACTCAAGGAAATTTGATATAAATTCACACACTGTATTAGTTCATTCTCACATTGCTGATAAAGATATACCTGAGACTGGGTTATTTATGAAGCAAAGAGGTTTACTTGACTCAGAGTTCCGTATGGCTGGGGAGGCCTCAGGAAACTTATAATCACTGCAGAAAGGGAAGCAAACGAGCTTCTTCACATGGTAGCAGGAAGGAGAAGAATAAGAATAGGTGACTGAGGAAGCCCCTTATAAAACCATCACTCACTATCACGAGAACTCGCCCACTATCACGAGAACAACATGGGAGTTATTGCCCCCATGATTCAATTACCTCCCACTGGGTCCCTACAACAACATGTGGGGATTATGGGAACTACAATTCAAGATGAGATTTGGGTGGGGACACAGCCCAACCGTATCACACACTCTAAGAAGCATTCAATTCTATGTGTATGTCACTCCTTAGCATGTTTTCCTTTTGGCCAATAGAGTCCTGGAATATTTCCTATTTTTTCAAAACATGTCTTTCTCTTCTGAATACTAAGTTAATAGTTTTTTGGTGCAGTAAAACTCAAAACAACTTTAACCTGCATCTTTGCCATAAATCAATACATTTATTACACAAATATTTTTGGTGTAATATTCGTGTAAACACAAATATTGGTGTTTTAGAAATGAATAAGAGTTGCTCAATTGTGCCAATGTGAGGTTACAAGTAATTTCATTAATAACATGTATTTATCTAAACTGGCCAGCTGAAAGGAAATGATCTATTTTACAAAATAAGTTAGTTTCAGTGTTCTGAGCATTGAGTCTCATGTCTGGCTTTTACATGCAGGACTAAAATAGAAAGTTTAACATAGTTATTTAACTTATAGTTTTTAAAATTTTATTTTTAAATTGACAAATAATGAATTGTCCATATTCATGGGGTACATAGTGATGTTTTGATACATATGCTGTATCGTGATCAGATCAGAGTAATTAACATATCATCTCAAACATTTACCACTTATAAATTTTTTTAATCATAGGAAGCTAAGCATAACAGTCTGACTTTGCCTTAAATGATGACAAAGTACATGAATATTCCTGAACCTGTGTTAACCTGCAAACCTGGATAGACATGAGTGCAGTCCCCATTGCTGGGTTTCTTGCAGAGCATCAGTATGGTCAGAAATAAACAAGTAAAAGAAGGTAATGAGAGTAGTGAATTCCTTTTGTGAAGTAGACTCTGTTTCATAAGTAAGGATGATCTCAGACAAAAGTTAGAAGGAGGCCATTAAACTCCTGTTGGTTAAACAACCATTATCCTAGAATAAACAATCATTCCAGAATGAAAGCAAAATAAAAGAAGATTTTAAACAAGTACTAGATGAATTTGCTGCTCACTGAAATAACTCTAATGAGTGTATTATACTTAGGGAGAAGAAACACAGTAGAAAAGGGGAATGCAGGGGAAACTGTAGATGAGGCTGGAAAAGGACAGCCAGATTGCTAAGGGCCATCCCATCTGGGATTTCAACTTGATCTTTATAGCAAAGGCTATAGAATGTATTTAAGTGTGGGAGAGTCAGTTGCACTACTCACTAAATAATGATTGCCAGGCGTGAGATGAGGAGGAAGAAAGGCTGGTTAAGTGGATGTGAATGTTGGCCATGCAGGAAATGATGATGACATCTCCCAGGCAGGGCAAATCGGTTCTAGAGGTGTGGAGACAGATCCAGAGGGTTTACAGATATTGTCAGGGTGACTGGATAAGAGGGTTGAGGCTATGGCAGTTGTGAGGATGACTCAAGTCTTTCCCTTGAGTTCTTGGTGGTAGCGTTTACTGGATTGAGAAGAAGAAAGGGTTCAGAGGAAGTGGTTCGATTTTGAATGCATTGAATTTCAGAGGCTTGTGAGACAGGTAAGCAGAGATGGGCTTCATAAAACCCCCAAAAGCTGGTGTTATTAGAGGATTTAGAATGTTTCAGTCTGATGGTTATATGGTGATATCTCTCTTTCTTCTTTAAATTATATTCTTCCAACTACTAGTGAGGTTCACAACTTTTAATTTGCTTATCAACCACTCTAGTTTGCTCTTCTGTCAATTGCCTGTGAACTGCCTTTGCTAGATGCTGTAGGTTGTTTATTAAACACTTTTCTCCTTTAATTTTTGTGAAAAGTGACCCAATTTAGTTAAAATGTGAGGAGACAATGTACTAAGAAAGGAAGACAGGTCTTCCGCATTGTGATGAGCAATGGTTGATGGTCATCAGACCTATTTCTTTATTTTATTTTTCAATTGACAAATAATAATTGTACATATCCATGAGGCACATAGTGACGTTTCAATGTATATCATGTATAATTATCTGATCAAGGTAATTATCATATCCATCATCTCAAACAGTTATCATTTCTTTGTGTTGGGAACATTCAACATCCTCCTAGTTATTTGAAACTATATATTATTGTCAATTATAGTCATCCTACAGTGGTATAGAACACTAGAACATATTTCTCCTATCTAGCTGTAATTTTGTGTCCTTCAACAAATCTATCCCTATTCCTTCCTTCCCCAGACCCATTTCTGACCAAGAAGACCTGAAAGAAAGTCTCTTTTGTAGCTATTTGTGTTGCTCATGTCTTCTCCAGTATTTGGCTTATAAATTTCACTCTATTTACAGTGCCCTACAGAGATTTCAAATATTAATGTAGCAAAAAATGTGTCACTGTTTTCTTTATTATGTGTCATTTTTTTGCCTTGGTTTAGAAATGATTCCCTGCCTTGGAGTTCTAAAACAAATCTCTATTTTTCTTCCATAAATGTTAAACTTAGAAAACCTTTTCAAATTCATCTGGAATTTATTTATTTTGTAATTGGAATGAAACAAAGTTGTTTTTTCCCAAATAGATAGTCAACCCAGACCATTTTTTGAATAGTTTATTCTTTGCCCATTGGTTTATATTACTTTCTGTCATACGTGAGATGCTCAAGTGTATGTTGCCCTATTGTCAGTCTCTCTAATCAGTTCATCTGGGCTATTTCTTTACCTCTATTTCTTTGCCCTAGTAAGTTGTAGGTTCTCTTGAATTTTCTAAGTAAATAATCATATAGCCTACAAATAATGACAATTTTATTTCTTTCTCTCTAATGATTATATCAGTTATTTCTTTGCCATGCCTTATCATGCTGGCTAGGATCTCTGGAACAATGTTATTTATTTATTTATTTTTTAAATAGAGACAAGATCTCTCTATGTTACCCAGTCTGGTCTCGAACTCACGAGCAAGTGGTCTTCCCATCTTGGCCTTCTGGAACAGTGTTAAATAGAAGTAACTAGACTAAGCATTCTCATTATGTTTCTGACTTGCTTTGTTCCCTTTAGGAGAATGCTTCTAATTCTTGACTATTTAAGTAACTTGTATAGATTCCATCTATCATATTAAGTGAATTCCTTTCACTCTTAACTTGTTTAGGATACTTGTTTTGTTACCTTGCAAAACGCTGAATTTTGCCTTTGTGCTTTTTTGCATCTACGGTAGTGATCATATAGCCTTTCTCCTGTAATGGGCTATGAATTATAGTTGGAGATTTTTCTAATGTTAACCTAATCCTTTATTGCTGGGATAAGTATACGTGGCCATCATGTATTTATTTGTCTTCTGGATTTTTGTTACCAACAGTTTATTTAGGGTTTTTGCATTTGTAATCATAATATAGATAATTACTCTATCATATATTTTTCTTTTAATATCCTTGTTTTGGTTCCTAGGTTATATCAGCCTCATAAATTGAGGTAGGGAGCTTTTTCTGGAATAATCTGTGTAAAAGAGAACAGTTTGTGGAACATACCTGCAACGTTATTTGGTTCTTCACACTCTGTCTTTAGCATTAAGGACAGGAAGGGCCACGGAGCCTGCTGTATTGTCAGTGGAGGCTTGGTCCTCAAACCACAGCTGATCTCCTGTCTTTGAAGTATAGGCTGGGCTATAAGGATCCTGTATTTCACCTTTTTGGAGATGCTTTGGGCCTTGGGCTCCATTGTCCCATCAAGGCCCAATGAAACACAGACTTAAGACCATCTCATTTTTCTGGTTGAAGGAATTTCAGGAAGCCAAGCAACTAAAGTGAGATGTAACCTAAAAAAAAGTACATAGACGTAAGAGATTTTGATGTCTATTTTCTACCCATCCCAGTAGGAAACTGGAAGCTCCTACCATAGTTAGGACATATAATTAACCTGCTGAATAAAACCTTGTCTTCATTTCTCCCCGGGTTTCCATTTTGCAGCAAATTTGGGAAAAAAATCCAATTTCAGAGCCTTTAAGAAGCTAAGTAACATATTTATTTTTTCTCTTGGGAAAAAAATGTCTCTTATCAGAATTCAAGTTCCTCAAGGGCATCGGCCCTGTGTATTCCTCTTTGAATTCCTAGCAGCGGAAACAATGTCTGGCATGGCACAGGTACTTAGCAAGCGAATGTGCATTTGAGATGTTTATTGTCCAAATTACTTACAACATCAGTGTCAAAATCAGGCCAGGAATGAATATCCTATTTTTAAGGGAGAAAACTAATTTTATTTCTATTTGAAACTAAAAGTTCTTAAACAAACAAACAAAATGATGGAAAACTAAGGAGTTTGAGAACATTGTTAATACCTATTTTATCACTTATGCAGTATGTAAGTTTCTAATATTAAATGCTCTTTGCTTACATTCACTGCCTGCATTTCTTATCTTGGCCTTTTGGTGTCATTCTGAGATTAATCTGAAAAGCATATTAAGCAAGGGTGAAATTATTTCCCTGGCTTTGGGTCTTTATTCAGTCTCTGATTTGAAGTGAAACTTATTATGCCCACAGTGAAACTTCTATAGCTAACTTTTTCAATTTCATCCTAGCTTTGTGCTTTATGTGATTGGGAAACTTTAGGTATATAGAGAACCAGTGATAGTAAAATAAGCCCTTATTTTTATGTGTAGTCTAGAAAGAGCTTTTCCTGAAATCTTTTTATTAACATATATGAGAACTTTTAGTGAAAGCAAAACCAAGATTCTTAAGCTATACTGGGGTCTGATTTGTTTTCAATGATCTGTGAAATGGAGGTATCTGCTTTCCATGGGGCTGCAGAGAGATGATGAACTTCCTAATGCTTCCTCTTTCTGTTCTGCGCATGGTCTGGTCACCTATGAACAAGTACAAAAATGCTTTGGACTTCAAGCCCATCGCCAATCCCAGGGCCAGACATATGTTTGCTCCTCCCCTTCAACTTGCAAAAGATTGCATGTCTCAAGAACTTTTCTCTTTTCCATCATTAATTATATTTTTCCTTCATTCATCATTTTAAGGCATATGCTTAACAAAATAGACATTTTTGTGCTGTAACAAATAAGTGAATAAACAAATAAAACATAAATGTTGACCCATAGGGTCACAGGTGAGAAGCATAAGTTATGAACTCATTGCATTTGGCTGTTACTATGTATGCTGTGTATATATATGCATTACTATATGCCCTGGAAGTTCACAATTCCTCATTCCCGAGGGCTGCATTTATTCTTGGGAAAAGGAGCTGTACTAGTTTCCTGAATCTTTAAATAACACTATCTGAGATAATCATTGTATTAACTCTATTGCCCATGGTATGTCTGCCACTTGCTGGGGACTTGAGTGGTTCAACTTCAAATTTTGTGGCTAGAAAAACACAGAAGATCTATCTTTCAAAATATTCCACTTTAATTTTGATCCTATCTGAACAATATAATAAAGTTTTAAAATAAACTTATAAAATTTTTCTTTTAATGTAAACCAAATTAAAATTTCATCCTGCAGTTGGCTGCTTTCCATGATGTGAGGTCAATGGGGTTAGTTATTAACTGTGATGCATCTGAGATCTTCCCCATGCTTATAAGCCAATGGATTGGCCTGCCACATGCCATGGATGCTGGCAGATGATATGAGGCCATTATATCAGAGACAAAGGCCTCTCTTTCTTTCAGCACAACAAGCAGCATGAGCATCACTGTGCTGGTTCTCTTTGCCCCCTAGTCCCTTGGGCATGGTTCAGTGAGGCCTAGATATTGCCTACACAGTAAGTGGGTTGGAACCCTGTACTTAGGGCACTCAAATCTTATAAAATGGGAAGTAAGCATACCTTCTCTTCACTCCAGAGGGAGGCGTTGTCTCTACAGTCCAAGACTGCTTTTCTATACAGACATCCTTGACAAGGTATTCCAGAACAAAGGCTAGCCAGTGACTCATTTGTAAGGTGAGTCATTGAAGAACAGGGTAGACTATGCTTTCAGAGCTGTCCCGCCCTGAGAGGAGAAAGCTGAATATTTATCCTCCAACTCCCACTCATCTGAGCTGAGAGCTGCTCAGGGACATTAGCTTTCTAGCACCTCCAGCCTCCTAGTGGTACACTGTAAGGGTGAACTCCATAAGGGAGGAGGCTGGGAGTTGTCTGTGTGTATAGCAGGTAAAGAGTATCATGTCTGAGTATGATATGGATGGTGAGTGCCTGGGGACACTGTTGTAACACTGATGCTATCTTCCACACTCCACAGTTTTAGTTTCCTCCCCTCTGTTGCAATAGGAGAAGGACATGAGATTTAGGAGGAGCCAGGGATGGAACGAAAGGATTTGCATTTGTGTCCCTGCCCAAATCTTATGTCAAACTGTAATCCCCAATGCTGGAGGTGGGGCCTGGTGGGAGGTGATTGGATCATGGGAGCAGTTTCTCGTGGTTTAGCACCATCTTCTTGGTGCTGTTCTTGTGATAGTGAATGTGTGAGTTATCATGAGATATGGTTGTTTAAAAGTGTGTATCCCCCTCCTCTCTCTTCTTCCTACTCTGGCCATGCAAAGTGCCTTGTTTCCCCTGTGCTGTCTGCCATTGTTGTAAGTTTCCTGAGGCCTGCCAAGAAGCAAAAGCTTCTATACTTCCTGTACAGCCTGCAGAACCGTGAGCCAGTTAAACCTTGTTTATTTACAAATTACCCAGTCTCAGGTATTTCTTTACAGCAGTGTGTGAACAAACTAACATACTGTCCCAATATCATGCATATCTTTTTCCCCTTTAAATCCATTGTTGAGTTGTTTGGTCTATTAGAAATGCCCATAGGCCTTACGTAGCCTGTGCAATATTTTCAGATTTTTTTCTTGTCATTCCTCTTAACCAGCTCATTGTTCAACTGCATACCTGTAAGGGGCAGGGGGAAGGAGCAAAATACCAAATTCAAAGAAGTCGGCTTAGCTATTTATTAACATCTTTGAAAATATTAAGAGAAAAAGTGGGAACTAATTGCTCACATTTGTGTTTTAAAATAACCATGTCTTTTGTTCCTGATCTTTGTGACCTAAGCCTTGGAAAATCAAGAGTTGGTCCTAAATGAAAGAGTGTGTCAACAATTATTTTAATAACAAATTGAGGAAATGCAGGCACAAGTCTTTCATCACCTTTTCACCACAGTTAGACGTATTTGCTCCCTCTCTGACAGCCCCTTCATGTTCAAGCTCTCCAACTGCTTTAGAGTCCAGGGTGAAAAATGAAACTTAGTTCCTGCTTTTAAGAAAATGAGACAAGGCACATGACATATTGACAGGTGCATTTCCTGGGAGCATAAAAGTATTGAGGATTTTGAGGAAAAAAATTATGTAATCTTGGGCAGTGAGAAATCCACTAACTCAGAATCCTGGATAAATTTAAAATGCTGGTGAAGTGCATTGATGTATTAGGGCTTGAAGTGGGGGGAAGTATTTGCCAAGCAAATTAAAAGTATAAACAAGGGAAATTTTTAGTCTTCACAAGGCTAGGGGCCAACAAAGGTTTCTAAACACATGTAAGACCATGTTGTATTTAAATGCTCCTGTGAATCAGTGAGTGTTCTAATTCCTAATGACTTATAAAAATCTATTATTGAAACCCTTAAAAAATTATCCAAGACATTCTGCTCTTTCCCTTCCTGAGGCCCTGTCATCCTTGTTTCCATATGAACTTGAAATTAAGCTGAATTTTATAAAAATGTTTCTCTGCTTCAGACTTTTCCAAAACTTTCTGCCCAATTAGGGGAAATTAATGAGGTTTACTGCACTTGGTGTTGATAATTCGTCACCAGCAGACAGTCAGACTTTGTTTCTCCCAAGTGAGTGTTTGAAAGCAGAGAGTTGTTTTCTTAACTTTCCCAAAGTTTAGGAAAACACAATTCTGAAAAGATTGTTTCTTATTATTCCAAGTGTCTGCCACCTTCTGTCTTTTAGTTTGCTTTCTTTGTGCGTTCCTGATGGGCTCTGAGTCTTCCACCTATAAACCAAAAATAAAATTTGAATTCCCCCCAGCTGATTGAAAGGACCTTCTCTTGGCCAAAGGGACTCCTTGAAAACTGAGTTCTCATCCATGAGGGGATAGGAGGTTGGACATGCCTCATTATACTTCTATGAAGGTTAGTATTGAGGGTCAATTTGATTGGATTAAAGGATGTAAAGTATTGATCCTGGCTGTGTCTGTGAGGGTGTTGTCAAAGGAGATTAACATTTGAGTCAGTGGACTGGGAAAAGTAACTCACCCTCAATCTGGGTGGGCATCACCTAATCAGCTACCAGTGCAGCCAGAATAAAAGCAGCCAGAAGAATATTGAAGGACAAGACTGGCTAAGTCTTCCTGCCTTCATCTTTCACCCATGCTGAATACTTCCTGCCTTTGAACGTCAGACTCCAAGTTCTTCAACGTTGGAGCTCTTGGACCTTCAACCACAGATTGAAGGTTGCACTGTTGGCTTTCCTACTTTTGAGGTTTTGGGGCTCAGACAGGCTTCCTTGCTCCTCAGCTTGCAGATGACCTATTGTGGGACCTTACCTTGTGATCGCGTGAGGCAATGCTCCTCAATAAACTCCCCTTTATGTATACATCTATCCTATTAGTTCTGTCCCTCTAGAGAACCCTAATACAACCCCCTCCCTCACCACCATGAGGCTTTCTTCCCCAAGGGCTAAACAGAGACAAGCCCTTTCCAAAGACTCCACCACTGACATCAAGCAACTGTGATGCTCCTTCTTTTATGCTGGTAAGAGACCACCAACCATGAAATGATTCTGGATAGTCTATAAAGAATGTGCAGTAAGGGTTTGTATGTCCTCTGCTTCATGTTTAGACTTCAAAGGACTGAAAACTCGATCCTCAGATCATGCTAGTACCACCATTTTTTGTTCCTTGGACACATGGAGAGGCAGGAAGCTCAATTGCACATGCACACGTATCTCTTCTCATAAATACTCATATCTCCTCCTGTAGTTTATTGAATATGTATATTCAACCACCCTACTCAGAATAAATTCCTGTTCTTTTTGCTCCTCCCTAGAAGTGCTTGTTTCTGGCTTCTGACCAGAGGTTGTAAAAAATATGACATTTGAGGAGAGTATTAAGAAAGGAGCCAATTTACACCATATATTGAATGTTTTCTTGTGTTACTTACAATGTCAAAATATTTGGACCTGGAGCAACAGCAGACATATGGATTGAACAGAACGTTCCAGAAATAGCTCAAAATTTGTAGGGAAACCATGCATTCATGAATAAATGAAACATAATTCAATAAATTATGTTGATCCAACTTACTACCTATGTGGATTAAAAATCCCTCTCTAAATACCAAAAAAATTTCAGGTGGACCAGAGTTAACCATAAAAACCATTATATTACTAGAAATATATATATATAGAAATATATATAGTATATAAATATATATATAGTTATATATATATATATATATACACACACACACACACACACACACACACACACACACACACACAGTCAGCTCTTCATATCTATAGGTTTTGCATGTGTGGATTCAACCAACCTTGGATCAAAAATGTCTGGGAAGTAAAAACCTGTGTGTACTGAACAGGTACAGATATTTTTCTTGAGTTTATTCCCTAAACAATATGGTATAACAGTGATTTGCATAGTATTTACATTGTATGAGGTATTATAAATAATGTAGGGATAATTTAAAGTATAGAGAAGGATTGAATAGGTTATATGCAGATATGATGCTTTTTTTTTTATTCAGGGACTTGGGCATCCACTATTTTGGTTTCTGTGGGAGGTCCTGGACCAAAGCCCTCAAGGGAGACTGAGGGAAAGACTGTATGTATTTTTGAAAAAGTTGAGAAGTTTGTAAACATGACATAATAATCAGAGGTAAAATAATGGAACAGATTGATGATTTTAGTTACTTAAAAGTTGAAAATTTCTGCATAAAAAAATTAAAATAAGTAAAACCAAAAGGCAAATGGTGAGCCAAAACATTTTCAAATGCATTGGACAAAGAGTGAATTTCATTGACATGTAAAATATTTACAGATCAATTTAAAATAAAAAAGCAAATAAACCATAGGGAGAATAAATAAACAAAAACTGTTCAACTCTTCTCAATATTAAGAAACTCAAATTAAGACAAGCTGCCATTTTTTTTAATGCATCAAATGGCCAACGACAAAAATTCATTTAAAGTTGGCCGGTAACAGTGCTTGTGTGTCCATCGGTTTGATGGGAGTGTGTTAGAACACCCACTGTGTGGGACAGCAACAAACCACGTGCACTCTCTCAGGGAGCACCCCACACCCATGTTCAGTCTCTTAGGTAAAGTGCTATCTTGAAAGATGCCAACTATACCATTTCTTGTAATAACAGACATGTAGTTGAAACATGCTAAGCGTCCATAGGTGAAAGGAGGAGGAAGGTTGTTTAAATAAATTACAACAAACCCCAGATAATGAAGGAGGGAGAACTATGTGCCCTGCTGTTGGAGAGACTGTTCAGCTATCATGCCTAAGTGCGGCCCGGTACAGGAAGACATCTGCAATATAGTCTCTTAGGCGAAAAGTTCCAAAGATCTGTCTTTGATGGTTATTACTGGGATGGAGCTGGGGTCTGGGATAGGGTGGGATGCTTGACTTTATTTCTGTCTCAGTCAGATTTCAATTGCAGGTGGCAGAATTATTCTAGCTGTTTTAACGAGAAAATGATTTATTACAGTTATTTCTTCTATAACGTAAAATATATGTTCCTGAAAAACCTTGTGCTCTTCAAAATTATTAACACAGTCATACAGGTTTATTGCAGATCACCAAAACCTACGTAACTTTGCACCCACAGTATTTGTAAACATGATGCTTGTAACTTTGGGGATGGTTGGGTAATTGAGGCATGAACTGTGTATGATTGGACTTAGCCTCAATAATATTAAAAATGAAAACTTTAAAAAAAGTGAAATGCTGGCAGGTGGATTGATAAAATGCAGATGGAAGCTCTTAGCACAAGAGAAAGAGCAAACGGCCCCTTGCAAGAGCCTTCAAGGTTAGGGGTACCTCTGCTGTAGATGATCAGGTTTAATTTTCCTTCGAACTAGGAAGTATCTTGTAGCCAAGCTAAAGATTTTTCTTTTCCTGCTTCCTTTACTAAGAAACATGTATGAACCAATATACTTGTCATGTTAAAGGGGCATCACCTTCTAACTCCTAATTCTACACGAACTATCTTAGAGCCTTTGAAAGATGCATTGTAGTACAACAGACGGTAGAAAGGATGATGAATGAGGAACATACACAATCATTGGAAGGCCTGGCTGGCTCCCAGGAAGACTCCAAGGACAAGTCTGGACACTGGTCCTCTGGAGAAGTCACTACTTTGGTCAGGATGGGAGTGGGAGGCCACCAAGGAAATTGCTGAGTTAAAATACAAACCATCAATGAATCAGAAAATTAGACCAAGTGATGGATGAATATATCATGGATACATGATAAAGCAAATCTAACACAATTGTAGAATCTGGGTGGTGGATATATGTACATTCACTATATAATACTGTCAACTATTCTGCATGCTCCAAAAGATTTCTGGTTGAAAAAAAAAACAAAGCAAACCAAACCAGACTTGTAGCTTCTCTCTGTAGCTGCTGCTGCTCTAACTGCCCCTCAGCAGGCATGAGGCTGGGAACTGGACACTGGGATGGTGTTTTGGCCTTGCCATGGGTCCAGCTGCCCTGGTCATTGGTATGGGAGAGGAGCTGCAGGAGATCCCTCCTGCCTTCTACTTCATGGGAAGATGGACTCCACCTCTGCCCATTTGCTTCTCCTTTGCGAATCTTGTGTGACTGTATCTAGTTTGAAGAAGCCAGTTTGACTCCTATGTCTGTGAAATGGAATACTGCTCATTAAAAAGTAATTAAATGATTGATACACACAAAATGGGTGAAGATCAAACTGGCTCCTTCCCTTTGATTCAAGGGAATCTGAGAAATGTTGTTCTCAGCTTCCCAGCATCTGCAGTTTGGGGGCACGCAAGAGCACGGCCGTAAGGAATGCCAACCGCCGATTCTGTTCGTCTACCACAATCTGATTCTCTTTTGGGACTGTTTTCTTTTTTCTTTTTTATGATTTTTATAAATAGAGTATAATTTACACACTTTAATGCCCAAAGTTTTAATAAGTTTTGATAAATGTATATAGCTGCATAATCACCATATCAGTGAGAGCATAGAGCATTTCCATTAGCTCAGAAGCCCCATTGTGCCACCCTTAGAGGAAACCACTGTTCTGTTTTCCAGCCTTAGAACTTAGCTTTGCTTACTGTCCACCCCAGAGAAATGAAAGTGAAAAAATGTCCACTAAAAATACATGTACCAGGATGTTAATAGCAGCGTTCTTCATAATAGTTTCAAACTGGAAATAATCTAAATGTTTATCAATAGGAGAATCAATAATTACACTGCAGTATGTCTGCACAGTGGAATACTGCTCATTAAAAAGGATTTAAGCTATTGATACACACAACATGGGTGAAGAGCAAGTACAATGTAAGTTAATTTTATAATTAGTAAAAGAAGTTTTAGTACATTTTGATTCTGGGGTAGCTTTCACTTTTGCTTTATGCATTTCCTTAATGGTTAAGTTATAATAATTACATACTAATTTTAAAAGTTTAAATGCAACATGCAGTAAGCATTGTGATTAATGTTAGTAGGCTATGTAGTAATATTAATATTATAAAATTAATGTTTTAATTATATCTATATTTAAAACTTAAATATAAATAATTTATAATTTAATAATATATAAAAATATTATTTATATTTTAAATAGAAAAGTAAAATCATAGATATATCATTTATTTTGAAGTAAAAGGGATCAGAATATGTCACCCCAAAATATGATGCTTTGGCATATTAATTATTTTGAGCTGAAGGCAATTAAGTAAAGCAGATGTAGGAAGGGCTATCTGCCCCCCTACTTTTCTGCCTAAAAGGAAGGCATAATTTTCCTGTGAGAAAGGTGTTCTCCTGATACCAGGAAGAAGAGAATAGTTGTATCATTAGAGATGGGGAGATGATATCAAGATAAATTTGCACAACTAAACTTTCCTAAAATAACCCTTCTGTTCCATTGGTTTCTCTGATATATTTTCTAGTCACTTTCCCATAATTTACTGTCCCAAATGTCTTAATCTCTTCTTCATTCCAGTATCCTTAGAGTATGAGCAACGCCCACGCCTGCACTCATGCTCACAAGACAGCTGCCTCTGCTCCAATCATTATGTCCTCACATGACAGTGTTTCAGCCAGAAGGAGGAGCTGCCACAAAAGGGCTTTCTCCTCCACAAGTCTCCTCCGTCAGGGAGGAAAACTTTCCCAGAAGTAAAGAACAGGCTTTTTTCATCTCTTTGGTCAGAAGAGAGTCACATAGCAACCACTAAACCAGTCACTGGTTAAGACAATTGGGGTTTTCATGATTTTCTTAGAACAAATAATTCATCCAGAATGACATGT
Organism: Sapajus apella; assembly: GCF_009761245.1. Taxonomy (NCBI): domain Eukaryota; kingdom Metazoa; phylum Chordata; class Mammalia; order Primates; family Cebidae; genus Sapajus; species Sapajus apella. The sequence goes on from NW_022436948.1 coordinate 10,280,089, forward strand.
TACTGCCTAAACAAAATTAGGGTTCTGTAGGCCAGGAAGTGGCTACTCCGAGATATTTCCAAAGTCTATATAGATCAGAATCTGGGGTTATTTCAATAATATCCTGCCTTGTCAGTGCTTGAAGTGTGAGCGTTTAGTCCTGAGGAAATATAGCAGAGAGAAAGGTGAATTCTGGCTTTCAATCCTTGAGCAAGTAACTTCATGTTTCTGAAAGTCAGTTTTCTTATCTGTAAAATGGGAATAGCAATAATCTCTGACATGTAGGATTTGGGAAGAATACTAGAAATAATACATACAGAGCATCTGGCCCGGTATCTGGTGCATAGTAGGGGCTTATTAAATGATATATATGGTTACTCTCAAAAAGCGCAGACAGGCTTAAACCACGGCTTATGTCAGTGAGTCACTTTGCAGAATGCTTTGTCATTCCCTTTAAGGACTTAGAGAACTACGATTTGAAATGCCTACTTTCTATGAGGGGTGGATGAGATTCACGTAAGGCATTTAGAATGCTCAGCACATAGCTAGCCCATGACCGGTGCTCAATGAATGCTCTTTGGAGCCCAGTTGGGAATGATGTGAGTTCTTTTCCTGACAATCACCTGAGCTTGAAACAATGCTGAGAAATTCTCTTCTCCCTACTGCTGGACCCAGCTCACTTTGCCCTTAACTCATGTTTGCTGCTCTGTGTCTTCAGAGAATTGTTCAGGTCTGACCTCAAAAAACAGGGTCTATGAGGGGAAGAGTAAACCAGGGGGCAGCAGGCAGCGAATTAATGCTGACATACCCTAAAGCCCCAGGATGTTTGTATTGCAAGATTTTGAACCTTACTTTTGGCTTTTCCCTGTTTTGAATAATTTGGTCTCTGACGTTTTCTAAGTAGGCAAATCCTCAGACCATAATGTACCGGGACTTTGGCTTTTAGGGTCTCATGCTATATGTTTCATCCATTAGGAAAGAATGGATGCACCCAGCTTCTCAGTGTCCCAAATGCCCACATCCCTGCTGTCACTTTTGAGCCCACGCAAGAAAGATGGGTCTTCTTCCTCCCCTTTCTAGAAATGAGCAAAATAAAGGCCATAGGCACTAGATAACTTCCAGTGTTACCTATGTAGTACTTTGTTGGGATTTGGAATTAGAAATCTGATAGGAAACAGAAGCTTGACTAACATGCACCGGGAACTTCTTTCACTTGTGTTTTTCAATTTCCTGTAAATTCACAATTTGTCTTTATTATATACATAACCAAAGAATTGAAATAAACTCCATGGCATCACAGCATTATTCAGGCTCCCAATTTGTGGGCAAAAAATTATCCTCAAGTCTTTCTTTTGAACAATAGAAACCATCATTCGTACAGCATAGAGATCTTCCCAATTTTAGAAACATCTGAAACCTTGAAAGTTCAAAGCCAAAGGTTAATCCACATCACCTCTGTGAATTAAGGGAAATTAATTTTTATAATTTATAAATGGCAGAGAGATTGAGCCATGGTTGTTTTGTTTTGCTTTTACTTCCTTTATAATCCTCTAAGGTATTGAAGGTAGCTTCCTCCAAGCCCTGAGCTATGTAATGAGTTAGTTTTTGTTTCCTTGGACATTTAAAAGTGGAGGAGCAAGAACTTGGGGAGGGGGTGGGATGGACTGAGGAAAGAGATCGGATAAGGGACTCTGGAGTTTGGCGTTTAACTCAGGACCCCCTTCTTCCAGGGGGGCCATAGTTAGCCTTTAGCCCAGGTAAGCGAGTAGGGGCCATGGCCTCGAGGAAGACATTGTGAGAGGCACTATGAGAGCCAGGGTCTGAGGTGACACAGATGACTCCCCAGGGTAGCCTGCTCTCTAACTTATAAATCCTCTAAGCAATTGGTGGGGATACTGGGTATTGTCTGCCAGCTCTCACTCTACCTAAAGAGAGTGATCTCTTTCTTGGTGCACAGGCCTTGGATGATGGAGCCAGTGCATTCGGACGTGGAACTGAGAAGAAGGGGTATGAGCTTACCTGGGGCTCTCAAGAGCAGATTCAAAGGCAGATCATAGGATGGTACATCTGCTGGTACGGTGGAGTACACAGGGTGACTTGATGGCAAAAGGGAGGGAAACAATCACAAGGGAAGGCCAGGAAATGAAAAAGGAGCCTGGGACAAGAGACCCTCTCCTCCGGCGTGCACCTGCACCGCCTGGCCCCAGTTCCCTCCATGCAGAACGTTCAGCCTGGCCCAGTGGAGTCAGCAGTGGGGCGTCAGTGATAATCCAGCTCTGCCACTACCAGTCCTGAGCCCCTGGGCATAGATTGGACTGTGTATTTTGTGCACAGGAAGGGCTGGTGCGTGGCACTGACGTTTTTGCTTCCATCCTTGTTACTACCTGGAGCCGTCATTAGCCCTCTGGGCTCCTTTATCTCTTCATGGCAATATTGTGCCAAATCCTGCTGATGTTTCCTCTGCGACATCTCCTATTACTACCCAAGCTCAGGGGCCCTTGCTTACTCTTACTCAGAGGACACCACATTCCTTCACTTGGCATTCCAGTGCCCAAGTCTCTGGCCTGGGCCAGCCTGCCCTTTGCCTCCTGTTTTGGCAGAGCCTTCACCTGACCCCCTTCCAGTTATACTAAAGTCCCCGAATTTCCTGGAGGCTCCAGCTGTTTCCAGATTGTTTCTGTTTGCTTGTGGAGCAAAGGGTCCACCCAGAACTGCATCCCACCCCTGCCCCTTAGCTTCAATCTCAGCCCATAGCTCGCTTCCTTTGGGAAGCCCTTTTCTGAGTCTCTGCCATATAAAACTAGCCCCTCTCTCTCTGTGGTCTGTGTGGACTCTTGTATGCTGATAGTACCATCCCTCAGACCCTTTACTTCAAGTATTTGGGCATGTGTCTGATGCAGATGACTATGTACCCTGGAGCTGAGTTCTATTCACATTTGAATCCCCAGTGCCCTGGCTCAGGGCCTCGTACACAGCAGGCTCCCAAGGCTCATTCAACAGATACAGAAACCACCCGAACATGACCTCCGCCTCCTGCTGCGTCCCTGTTATGTCACCCACCAGGGATTTCATGCTGCCACCTCCAGGTGGGGTATTTGGGATTGCCCTCCTTCTCTCTTCCTCTCTAGACTTTAACTGATGGAACATGAACCCAACCAGCAGCTGTATTCAGCCCTGTGTGGTATTAGCTGGCTTCCAGTTTCCTACTCTTTATTGAAAATATGTAGCCCACGGGTTGGCCACATCTGGATGTGTTGGGAACTAAGTAGGCAGTCTTAGCACCCCCAACTGGGAGGCCCAAGCAGGTGGCTTTTCTAGGTGGTGTCACGTTCTGCTAGAGAGCCTGGCCCTTCTCACCTCTGAGACAGCCCTGTGAAAGGGCAGGAAAATGCCACAGGCAGAGCCGAGACACAGTGGCTACACCTCAGAGAGTGCTCCAGGCTCTTGGGTAGAACAGTCAGCCATCCCTGTGTGCATCAGACCTGATCAGATAGGGACCTGATCAGTTCCTCCTCTTGCTTAAAGCCTGGGAGGCTCCCCTCTTGGAGGACATGTGGTGTGCAGAGAGAAAGTCACCTTTGTCTGAAGAGAAGATGTCCCTTAATTGTGGTGCATATGGCCCCAGGTGTGACATGGTTAGGGGAGGGCACACAGCCTGGGTTCCTGCCTCCTCCATAGGGCAGCCCAACCAGCACAGCCCTGCAGTCTGCATGATGTGGAGACAGGCAACAGGATTCTGGAGCCCATCCTGAACTACCCCTCCTCCCTCCTTGCAGCCTGGCTTCTCTGCTTCCGCAGTATCCTCTATTTTCCCTCATCACACTACACTGAAAACGTCTGGTTATGTACCCATTTCCAAACTAGGCTCTTTTAATTTTTTTATTTAAAAATATTGGCTGGGTTCGGTGGCTCATGCCTGTAATCCCAGCACTTTGAGAGGCTGAGGTGGGCAGATCACAAGGTCAGGGGTTCAAGACCATCCTGCCTAACATGGTGAAACCCCATCTCTACTAAAAATACAAAAATTAGCCAGATGTGGTGGCGGGTGCCTGTAGTCCCAGCTACTCAGGAGGCTAGGGCAAGAGAATCCCTTGAACCCAGGAGGCAGAGATTATAGTGAGTCAAGATTGCACCACTGCACCCTAGCCTCGGTAACAGTGAGATTCTGTCTCCAAACAACAACAACTATATATATTATATATAATATATTGGTATATATATTATATACATGTATACATTAGGGCATTTGTGCCGTGTAAGATACGCTCTGGGCCTTATTCTGATGGCTCATTTAATCTTCACAATAACCCAAAGAGGTAGGGACTACCACTGTCCCCACTGTATATTTGGGGACAAGGGCTACTTTATTCCCTCTTTAGTCCCCAGAACCCAGGACAATGTTTGGCACAGAATAAACTCTGGGGATATAGAGGTGAATGAATGAGTGAAAGAAAGGATGAACTGTGTGTCCTGGGGGAGGGGAGACTCCGTGGATGCCCAGCACAAGGAAACAGAGCCTTCTCTCTGGACTTTGCTACTTTCCTTCTTCTTTTCATCAGTTCTCTGCCTCGTACCTTTATTTCCCCAGTCCTTTCTCTCCCACCTCAAAGACACAGATTTAAGCCAGCTGATGTACAGTATTCATTCAAAAACAAAGTCTCTTAATTTGTTAAAGTTATATTTTTTTTTTGTTGGTTTTTTGAGGTTTGGGGAAAGAACCAGACGGGTATTGTCGTCTGTTTGGAAAGTGGCCTTTGAGAACAGGGACAGTTAATGACTGTTTCCACATGAGTCCAACAGGACAGTGCCACGTATCCCCCGGGCACAGGGACAACATTAATTGATTTATTTTCTTATTCATGATTTAAATATGCTAAATGGCCCCTGAGCAGACTCCGAAGAGTTAATATGTTACCCAGAATATGACTTATCCAGGGAGTATTTTACTCATCCAGGGTTCAGTCTATTTGTGCTGCCTATTCATTTTGTAAATGTGATGAATATAGGCAGGAAGACATAGACTAAGATTTGGTTATAAAATGATAGGAAATACTGCTTATTTCAAGAAAAAGTCAATTTGATACCAATCTGCTTGTGTGTAACAAGCATGTGTGAGTCCACATGGATTTGAACATTTAATGACCCCCTTTTCCCAATATTAAAAATTATTTTAAAGTTGAAATATTCCAAGCTTAGTTGTTCTTCCTATTTCTTCACATCCAGAACACCTCTGCATACATGTAAAATATTAGCTTATTCCATATTTTTAGTGCTTAAGTTACTGGGAAATAATTGTCTTTCAAACTGAATCACAGACACTTATTGTTATTTATTTTAAAACCGGAAACATTTTAGAGATATTAGTGTCATACATTCTTGAGAGCTTCCAGAATATATTAGGCAGATGAATATTTAAAATAGTGTATGTTAGATTTTGCTTGTTACCCTTTCTGTAGCTGACGGTCCCGAGTATATCTCTGTGAATTTCTAACAAGCCACCCACAAGTGCCAAGGTTGGTTTTCTTGACTCATTTGCTAGGAAGTTGTCAGATGATTAACACCAAGAACTGCTCAAATTTGGATTATATGTGACTTGTGAGCACAGCAAAGGGATTTGGAAGCTGTTGTTCCTTAGAGGATGATAACATTCCACGGTGAAAAAAGACAAAATGCAGGCCCACAATCCATCTCATGAACGCTTAAGCCAGACGAGGTTTGAAATTCGGAGGTTTTCCGATTTTGGAAGGTAATGTGATATCCGCATCACATGTGCTGTAACGGCCCTGGCCAGGTTCACCCCATCACTCCACAGTCAAAATTGTTACTATTTCTGTAGTCAGCATCAGCGTTCCCATTAGTGAGATAAGGACTGTTAATAGCTATATATCACTTCAGGACGGGTTTTGTTCCCAGGTGAATCAGCACAAAAATTTCGGTTTCCAGAAATGTTTGGATCTCGACATTGTCATAAAGGATTGTGGATACACATATTAAGGCCCAAAATGTTTGTGTTACCAACAGAAACTGCAAAAGTGAGTCTCATCAAATAACCACAGCAAGTCTGATAAAATGCCACATGATGAATTTTATACTTTTAGGGATGACTGGTCAAAGTATCTGGAATCTTTTTCCAGAATTAACTGTTAACTTCCATTTGTTGTCTTAGAATATGTACTTAATTATATTATATTTTAATTTTTGTGTGAGTAAGTAATATACTGGTAGAAATTTTTATAATTGATACACATCTTTTCATGTTTTTGCTCAGCCTTTTATGTATGCATAATTTATTCAGAATAGGCATCTTTTTTCTTTTATAACAAGTGTTTTTCTATGTATTTTACTTTCTTCACAACTATTTTAAACAAGCCCCTCTGAAGCAAGATTTAACACAGAACTCTACTGCTGTCTTAGAAGGAGGAGGCAAAAATATAAAAACAATAGAAATTAGTTATCCTGCCACATGGGTTAAATGCAGCTGTTAATAAAATAGGCAAAGTAGTTGTCAAGATGGTAATCAGGTACACGTCTGCCAGGATGACTAATTTCATAAAATAAAATAATGGCATCAAAATGAATATCAGTTAGGTAATATATTGCTTTAAATGACTGTGGGACCTTAAGCCATTTTATAACCACACTAGACCAATCCAACTCAACTTAAAGAAGTTGTGAGTCTTTTTTTTCAGTTGCCATGGACTCCCAGGTTGAAAGCCATAGCCTGAGCATGCCCAGATGAACCAAGTCCTTAATTGCAGGGGGAACCTAAATATTCTGACTGAGGAGCAGGGACTGAATTAAAAAGAGACACCACATGACAGGATCCAGGATCCAATCAGATTGAACTTGCCTGTCACCATATTCTTATAAAACCCTACCCAAATCTCAGCTCAGGGAGATGGATTCAAAATAAAGCTTTTCTTTTCTTAAAGGCTGGTGCCATAATATTGGCCAGTACACACATTGGGCAGCGAACCCACTGATTACTTGATAATGATTCAACCCCCAAGGCCTTAATTTTCTTGTTTATGAAATGAGAAATTTTATGAAATTTCTAAGCCACAGATAATTTGTTAAGCAGTTTAAAACATTTCCTTGTTAAATAGGTAGTGTGACTGGTGACATCAAACATCGTTTGCCTGCCGAAATATAGTATCCTAAGGATTTAGTGATTATGTTATTATTTATAATTAGAGAAGTGATTTCCAATGATATCATTTCTATTAGAGTTGAGCAAATGAGTTTGTATTTTGGAGACTTGGAGCCCATGTTAATTTGTTCATATGGTTTCCAGGTGGATTTGTTATTGTCAGCTACTGAATTGAAGGTCAAAGAAAAGAAGCAACAAAATGACAATTTAGAGAAAGTAGAGTAAACTGAGACATAAACTCTGTTGAGGAAGAGAGGTGATGTCTTGATGTCAAAATATTAAAGTCTTTTCTTTAGTAACCAATCTGACATCTTTGGGCTTACGTTGAAATTTAAAAAATTCAGCCAAGGACTCCTATAGAGTGACATATATAAGGACGTATAAGTGATATCTTTTATAAGTAGCCAAGGAAGTTTCTATAAACTAGAATTTATGGCTTGTGAACTAAATTCATGTGAAAAAAGAATGATGTATCTCTTAAATTTAAAAAAATGTATTTGTTAATGAAGTTACTAGAATCTTGTATTTAAGATAACTTGAGAATGTCTTGACTACTTATTTTCCTCCCTTTTATTTTACTTCTTGTTCAGAGCTATAGTTTAGTTGTTCTTTCCTCCTTGTCTCTGGGGTAAGACCATCTCTTCATTCTAGAAGTTGCTTTGGTTTTCCTCTTGTGTGAGGTTCTGTGCAACTCAATCTGCATTGACTTTGTGGTGAAGTGGAGCATATTGTCCCATTCTTGTCCTCAGAGGGTTTTCCATGTGGATGGTGGCCATCTTCCTAGTGAGGGAAGATTTCCTCCTTCTTGCTCCCATTTTTGGCTGCACAGGGAATACTGGGAGAGACTGCACCATTGAAATAGAAGCACTGACCTAGAATGCCAACACCAAGCAGGGATAGAACAACCTTGGAGGTTTTTCAGGAGTGTTCTGTCCTTGTGGATGCCATTACTACCCAACAGATACTTATGAAGCATCCAGGCTTCCAGTGAGGTGCTTGACTTTGGTATTAAAGGAGTACAGATTTTTCCTTTCATTGAGCTTACAGTCTACTCTAAAAAATAGCAGTAAATAACATTAAACAGACAAAGAGACAAAATAAGCTGATAGACAAAAATGTAGCTAAAACAGATGCAATAGATGGTTAGATACATAGACAAAAAGTATACTTATGATGCATGCTATGAAGAAAGTGTGCAGGTGGAGTGTGCCTACCTGAAGAAGAAAATATTGAAGCTAAGATGAGAGTCAAGGTTTGGTTGCTCATGGGCTTTCTGTAGGATGAGAGGTAAGACTTCCTTCACCTTGAACTATGACCCAGGAAACACTCCACTTTAAAAATCAGATGAGTTTTTTGGGGTTCCCTCACTGGTTTAGCTCTGGAAAATTTTCTGAGCAAAACTTATTGGCCAAGGTTTCCCAGATATTATTCCTGCCAAAGTCCATCTTTTATTGCTGTAAATGCTGAAATGAGTTATTTGTTCTATTTTGCAGAGCTGGGGAATGGAATAAGCTGTTGTCTAATTTCAGAAGGAAATAGAGACTGAATTTTTAGGCCCATGGTCCTATCTTGCTCTGCTAATTTTTCTCCATTGGAAGATGGTTTGGACTAAAGCATAAATTGTCTTAGACGAAGAGATAGTGGGAGTTGGGAGAAAATCTTAACTATGGGATGGTTGAAGCCTGAACATCAAACTACCAGTTTTGGATAGAGTCCATGGACCAGCGTGAGAACTTCCATTCCTGATGAGTGCACTTGGTCCTTGATTGGTCCCGGGCCAACGTCCTAAACCAGTTGGTCCTAATTTGTTAGTCCTAATGGTTACTATTTGAAGTTTGGTTCTCATGGTTTGCACATAGCTTGCTACTGTTATAATGAAATGTCTTAGAAAAACACAAAAATCAGAAGACCTGCAGCTTTAGATCTATAACAAATCTGACCATTATAGTTCCTCAATTATCACATGAAACAAAGGAAAAAACTTTGGATTGATGGTGGTGTGGCTTCTTCACTCCCGTAGTTCAGCAAGCAGGAGGGAGTATTATAGCTCTTTCACTCCCACAGTTCAGTGAGTTCCAAGTTCTTGTCTCACGGCCAAGAGGAATGAGGTATGTGGACACTGGGGAGTGAGTAAGGCAGAGTAGAATTTTATTGAGTGACAGAAAGAAAGCTCTCAGCAGTGTGAAGGGAACTGGAATGGGGTTGCCAGCTATGAGGCTGAGTTTGGGGTTTTTATGGGCTTGGAATGGAGAACCATGTGCTGATTGGCTTATGGATAGGCTTGGAAAAAATGCCATTCAGAAAGAGGTGTGATAGTGTAAAGAACCAATAGGGAGCTGAAGTGAAAGCCTGGCCTGGGACAAATTGGGGGCTGAAGTGAAGGCTTGGCCCAGGACCTTGACCCAGGACCAATTGGGGGCTGATTGCACCCAACGGGAATGAAAGTTCTCAATCCAGTCTGTGGAATCTATCCCAAACTGGTAGTTTGTTGTTCAAGTTTCACACTGTCCTTGGCTTGAAGGTGGAGTTTCACCAGGGACCTGTCCCTGTCTGTCTAAGAATTTGTTGACCTCCTGTTGCTATCAGTGTGGGGAGACCTGAGCTATTGCTCCCATTCTGCCATTGACTATCCTTGAAATCTTAAATCATGCTACTGCCTTGGATAAGAGAATTCCAAATTCTTATATAAAATGAAGCTGGTAGGCTACATAACTCCCAAGGCACTTTCTATAACTCTCACATTCTAAGATTCTGATGAATGTCTTGATTTTTTTTTTTTTTTTGAAGCAGGGTCTTGCTCACTTGTGATTCACTCTCACTATAGTGGCATGATCATGGTTCACTGCAGCCTTCACCTCCTGGGTTCAAGCAGTCTTCCCACCTCAGTCTCCTAAGTAGCTGGGACTACAGGTATGCGACCCCATGCCAGGCTATTTCTTTTTTTAAATTCGTAGAGACAAGTTTGCACTATGTTGCCCAGGCTGGACTTGGACTCCTAGATTCAAGTGATCCCCCTGCCTCGGCCTGCTAGTGTTGAAATTACAGGCATGAGCCCCTGCACTTGGCCTGAAAAATTTTCAAAAGAGTATGAAGTGATTGTAGTTTACATATTTTTATTAATGTCTGGAAAGCTCCCTCTTTCTGTTCATGGTTTTATCTTACTCTACAGACTGCAACTACATTGCTGTGTAAGCATTATCCATCACACACTGTTCTCACTCCAGATATTTCTTTGTACTGGTGTCACTGCCAATGGTATTAAACACCTTATTTTTGTATAAGATTTCAGAATTGCTTTTAAGTTTGAAACTTAATTTCAACTGGTTAGCCAATGGAACATGCAAGAGAAATTGCCTTAGTGCAATAAAAAAGGATTCAGGAAACTACAAAGTTTTCATTTTGTAAAGAGTGACAGACTCAGTGACATATAGAATGAGTGAAGAATGATAATAGAAATAATTAGGGAAATTATTATTTCCTCTGCAAAAATTAGGATTTCTTCTGGAAATTCAAGAGCAGCAGCAGCATCCTTGAAGCTGAACGATATTCCCCAAAAGCCTTTGTTTGCCCTAATATTCCATAATGTTATGCTTTTACAGTCAATAAGCCATTAGTAATCAAGAGATGTATAATTTATTAATTATACTTCACATTAATATTTAATCTTTCTGGTTGCTGAGTATATTTCTAAATCTACTTTTTAATTACATTTTAGTGATATAAATCTTCCAGGCAACCATTAGAAAAGTATTTTTTTCTGCACATAATGATGCCAAATACTTTTAAGCAGCTGGTTGTGAACTCTTGTGATGATACTCGGTACAGTGGCAATCTTGGTGCATAGGTGCCCCTCACTCATTTGAAAGCTTATTGAATAGTAGTGAGAAAGGAGTGATATAAGGGATTTAAAGACATACAGTAAGTAGACAGGGAGAAAAAGCAAGAAACAACTTATGTCAGAAGAAGTGTCATCCATAGCAGGCCCCTTACCTTCTCCAATTGGGCAGGCAAAACCAACTGGCCAATGGTGAATTTTTCTGGGTGTTGGCTCTGATATTTACAGATCACAGAACGGAAATAAACAGTGATTTTCTGTTATGAATCTTGTCCAAGTAATGGAATTTTTTTAAAAAGCCATAAACAAAACTCCGTCTGCTTTTTTTTTCTCCTCCAGTAGTGGTATCAGATGCCAGAGATATTGATTTTGTCTTTCTGTCTTCTTGAAACTTGATTGACTGACCTACTAACACTTCTTGTCTGATTTTATTTTATTTTTAATCAGAATCCCAAGCTTTTGAAAACTTTAGTGCCAGATATTTTATTCATTTATGTTTCTCTTGCATCTTTGGCACTTTACATTTTTTAATTGCCTTTATGCTGGGACATATTTTGAAAGCGATCCCTAAATTTTCCCATATATTCAAGCTTTGGTGATAGTGTTAGCGGTTTCAGTAGGAGGTAGACTGAGGCATTGAATTCTATTTGGAGAAAGTATCTGCTTGTTTATAAAAGGATATCATCTCTGAAAATTCTGCCTTTCCAAAACCATCTCCTCCATGGATTTTCTGTTGGGTCTGAGGTTTTTAACCATAAATATCACTTCTTGAGATTTGACAAGATAAGGAGCTGTTGTTTTGAAAAGACTATTGGTAAGTGCTTGCTGGTCACCTAGACAAATCAGGTGCATACTTACTCCCTTCTCCTCTTAACTTATTTCCATGGGCTCATTGTGTAGTTTAGCCCCTGCAGCCCTCCGATCTTCTGTTCTCCTAAATTCTCACTATTGCAGTGCTTAAGAAAGTCTCTTTATTTAGAAGCTTATTTTCTGCATATTCTTCAAAATATGAAATATATCACATATGCAAGAATGTAGAAAACTTAAATATACCAAAAATTATATTTAAAAATGTTCTTTGTCCCTACTAACTTGTAAACCTCATGAATCAAGGGCAATCTCCTGTTCATTGCTGGATCCTCTTGGCTGTGACACAATTCCTGGTACATAGTAGGCCTTCTAAAATTGCATATTGAGAAAACCAGTGAACAAATGAGCATGTTGCTTTATTCACAGAAGAAAGCATCTTTGGAAATTTCCTTTTAAGAGGAATTTTTGGGGGGAGATAAGGCACGGTTACCTCTCAAAGAATATACAAAGTAAATTGAAAGTGAGGATGATCTTTCTTTATCTTTGTATAAATATAGGGCCCGATTCATTTTTGTTTTTGTTTTAGGTCTTGTTTTCTTCTTGTGAAAATGATCTGAGTTATGGCATACACATCTTACCTTTTTCTTTTTTTTTTTTTTGAGATTACTGTTTAGGTAAAAAAAAAATTTGGTTGAAACTGGAACTTATAACTCCGTTCAGAGTCTGGAATGCATGATATTCCGAATAACCTGGGAACTCTTTTCTTCTACAAAAGTCAATTTCTTTTATTTTTAACTTTATTTTATTTTAGGTTCTGGGATACAAGTGCAAAATGTGCAGATTTGTTACATAGGTAAACCTGTGCCATGGTGGTTTGCTGCACGTATCAACCTATCACCTAGTATTAAGCCCAGCATGCATTAGCTATTTGTTCTGATGCTTTCCCTCCCCTGAATCCCCCAGCAGGCGCCACAGTGTGTATTGTTCCCCTCCCTGTGTTCTCATTGCTCAGTTCCCACTTATGAGTGAGAACATGTGGCGTTTGGTTTTCTGTTCCTGTGTTAGTTTGCTAAGGATGATGGCTTTCAGTTCCATGGGACATGATCTCATTCCTTTTTATGGCTGCATAATATTCCATGGTGTATATACACCACCTTTTCTACCAACAATAGAGGAGCAGAGAGCCAAATCATGAATGAACTTCCATTCACAATTGCTACAAAGAGAATTTCTTTTTTTAATAACCGTAAAGCAGTCGACAAAACATAGCTTTGATAAGCCCAAATAGCTTGTTTGCATTTGCCAAATTCTGCTTTTTAATGTGTGTGGATAAGCCATAAATGAACTGGTTTACTTAAAAATTTGTTTGTCAACAACACTAGAACCAGAAAATGTGAAACATAGTATTTGAGAATGATTGTGTTTCATATACATGAGCGGTTGTATTTAAAAAACTTGCCTTCTAATTAGTGTGTTAGCCCCTAAAAATAGTCCTTTTTGGCTTTTAGGAAATTTTAATATAGAGCATATATTAGTAGTGATTGATATAGACCTCATTCCTATGGCATTTACTAATTTCAACCAGACAATTGGGTCCCTGAAAGAAGACATGCAGGGTGCTAGACTGAAGTCCTGTGATAGGGATTATGTTCTGAGCTGCTCTCAGGGGAAGATTAAAATTGGAACAGAAAGATGAGAGAAAAGAGGCAATAAAGTTTTTAAAAAGTGGTCATGAGCCAGGCCCAGTGGCTCACTCCTGTAATCTCAGTGCTTTGGGAAGCCGAGGCGGGCAGATCATCAAAAGGTCAGGAGTTCGAGACCAGCCTGGCCAACATGGCAAAACCCCATATCTACTAAAAATATGAAAATTAGCTGGGTGTGGTGATGCACGCCTGTAATCCTAGCTACTAGAGAGGCTGAAGCAGGAGAATCACCTGAACCCAGGAGGCAGAGGTTGCAGTGAGCTAATATCATGCCACTGCACTCCAGCCTAGGCAACAGAGTGATATTCTGACCCAAAAAATAAAAATAAAAAAGTGGTCATGGTCCCCGTGACACAGGAGGGTAAAAAGAAAGGTGTAAATACTCACTATAAAGAAAAAAATAAAGCAGCATTTTGATAATTGCTGTAAGCAGGGACAATTCTCACCTCCTGAGTACATCTTAGGAGAGAGAGGCAAGTTTAAGAATCACATGTTCGAGAATGATGCTTTCAGGAAGAGAAAGGGCTGCATTTTCATCCACTTCCAATGATGTTGTGAGGAGCAATTACACCCCTTCCCCTCGTCCTGTGACAACTAAGCTACAAACCTAAGCAGCTGTTAGAATGTCATGTGCTATTTCATTTAAAAATTAAAAATAGAAAAAAAAAATCCCATAGCACTGGAATTGGCCTGTTCTGTTGTGGGGGAGTCCCATGCCTGTGGACAGATTTCTTTGTTATTCTTGCTCTTTCCTATAACTGAATACATGAAACAATAAATGACCCTGGCTCAGTTTCCATTCTATTTCTACCACAATTATTCCCCACAGAGTGTCTACTATCGATTTGCTTTCTCTCTGGAAGACATTTTTCTCCCTCTCTCTTCTTTCTCTCTCCTGTTTCCCTTTATCTTCTTTTCCCAAATCATAGGGATTCTGGTTTTCTTTCCTACCTGCTTTTTGTCCTATTTCTTAAATGAAGCCCATACCCAAGTAAGAACAGACTCATCATTAATAGACAAGGAATCCTGGAGGTCATGTATTTATAATCAAACCACACAGGTGAAGAGTGAGGCGTTTTCTCTCTAAGGACTTTTCCTTAGCAGTGACATTTATGTGGAATCATCATACCCTCCCCTGCATTTTCTGTGTCTCTTGTCTGGATTTCTTCATTGGCTGTTTGAGGTTAAGAATGCATCTGGATTTAACTCAATAGATTCTGAGAAAAGTTGAGCGGTCCTAGAAAGTGGAAGTGGAATTAACTAAAGATCTTTACGGTTAACGTTACCAAGGGCTTGCGTTCCCTGCATTCATGCAGTGACTCATTCCGAGGATAGGCTTGCAGAAAGAATAACAACGATAGAACAAAAACAATGATAACAGCTATTATATATCATAGTGAATGCCTACTCGATGCCAAACACTTTACAAACATTATCTCTAATCATTACAACTGTACTACTGGTGGGTGTTATTATCTCAGTTTGGAAATAAAAATCTTGGCTCAGAGAGGTTCAATAACAGTCCCAAGGTTATTCAGGTAGGAAGTGGTTTAGCTTGGATTTCTGTGCAAGCTCTCCTTGACCAAAGTGGCCTTTGCTTTGCATTTTACTATCCTGGGAGGGTTTTGGAGGAGGATTTGCTTCAGGGAGCCCTTCCAGGGAATGGAAGGGGCCATTTTGCCATTTGGATGACCGTAGACATTGAAGGACATGTCTATTCTTAACACTGGACCTTTGTAAAGTTAGATTTGTATCCTGCAATCCCAAATCAGAAGATTTTTCTCATTTTCTGTTTTTTTTTTTTTTAACAAAGAACTTTGCAACCAAATGTTTCCAGAAAGAGGACAATAGAAATAATAGTATGGTGGTTAGTGGATGGACTCTGAAGGTGAACCAGCTCCGTTCTTCATTCTAGCTCTGCAGCTACTGGTGGTGTTACCAGGGCAAGTTGCTTACCAATTCTGTGCCTCAGTTTCTTTTTGGTATGATAAACATTAGAATAGTACTTATTTTCTGGGTTATTGAGAGAATAGAGTGAGTTAATATATGCAAAGCTCTTAGACAGTGAACATCGTACACATAGAAAGTGCAGTATTAGCTATTGTTATTTTTATTATTATTTTTGAGATGGAGTCTTGCTCTATTGCCCCGGCTGGAGTACAGTGGCATGACCTCGGCTCACTGCAACCTCTGCCTCCCAGGTTCAAGAAATTCTCTGCCTCTGCCTCCCGAGTAGCTGGGATTATAGGCACCCGCCACCACACCCTGCTAATTTTTGTGTTTTCAGTAGAGACAGGGTTTCACCATATTGGTCAGGCTGGTCTCAAACTCCTGACCTTGGGTGATCTGCCTGCCTTGGCCTCCAAAGTGCAGGGATTACAGGCTTGAGCCACCATGCCCTGCCTTAGCTATTATTTTATGTTGTTTTTATTTACACCAACTGACATTTAAAAATACATAGCAGTAGAATAAAATGATGGTTGGGGACTTCAATACAATAGAAGTCAAACATAACTTTCATAATGATTCAAAAAGATATTCAGTTTTTTATGCATCAGATATAGTTGATCAAATTAAAATGAAGTATGGAACGCAGCGTAAATCAATTTACTGTGCAGTAAAGTTGTTGTTATGGGATCTGTTTCTTAAACAAGGCCCCGGATTGGAGCTTTGCAAAGTAGGGTGAGGAATGACCTAGGAGGCAGGACAGTAAACAGCTACAGAAACCATAGATCCAAGAGTTTGTAGAAACTGGAGAAAATGTAAATTTCAAGGGAGAGGCAACTCTCCTATAGTTAACTTCTCTTTAGTTTGCTTTGAGCTAATGCTTAGTGTTAATGCCTGGCAAATTCCAAACGGAAAACATAGGGACATATCTCTCATCTTATATATGATTAAAATTAAACTTGATTTGTCCATTAAGCAGTGCAGTAACAGGTTTTCTGACTTTTCATAAGGCATTAGAGAAATGATACATATCAAGAAGACGTTCTTTTGCAGAAGAACACTAATCAATGCTGAGAACATTTGCTATAAATTATTCACATTTGTTATAAACTACTCCATCCTTTTAAAAATTAACGGTACGTAACCTATAATCTAGGAGCAAAAGTAGAGCTGCTTCACCTTGGAAGGTTTGATTAGGAGGGGCTGATTACAATAAGAGAGCAAATAGGATACTGAGATTGGAGCTCAGTGTCTTAAGAGGAAGAAATCACTGAGCACCCATACATCTGATAAAACGTGATCTCTACTCCTTGTTGTGTGTTCGTTCACCACACATTAATATTTCATGTAACCATTTCAAAATAAAATTGTAATGTGAGTCATAAATCACAAAACCATGGTAATAAACCACTTTGGTTTATGTTAGCTGTATGCGGATGATACTTAAGCATTTCCACCATTAGCATGGACTATTTGAGCTTTCCATATACCACATTTGCTCTATTTCTTCCATTTTAAGTGGTAGGAATATGGAAAACAACGCTAAATCCATTCGTTAGTGATAAAACTATGCTATTTGTTCTCATAATTGATTTCATTTCAACTTGGACCTGTGAAAATGATAGCACAGTTGAAAATGGCAATATTATTGACCTCGTTTTAGCAAAGAACATGCCTTTACCAGTGAGTCCTGCTGAGGAGTAAAGGAGGATCAGGAGAAAATAAAATGTTGAAAGGAAAAGTAGAACAATGCATTGAAGATTAGAATTATTTAATGTATAAATATGATTTATACGTATTAGTGAATGGCTTATTCCTTACATAAGCTCCTGAAATGATGCCGTTATAATGTATGATGTTGGTCATCTTCTTTAGTTTTTTCCTAGTGGAATCTGTTCCACTTATTGTTCAGTATTATTGAAATGGTTAATATAATTATTATAATTCATACTATATAAAGAGGCTGGATAAAGTTACAGCTGAAAAATGTCTATATTTCTACATATATACACATATTTAATTATACTTTAAGTTCTGGGATACTTGTGCAGAATGTGCAGGTTTGTTACATCGGTATACACTCGCCATGGTGGTTTTCTGCACCTTTTAACCCATCATCTACATTAGGAATTTATCCTAATACTATCCCTCCCCAGCCCCTGACTCCCTGACAAATTCTGGTGTGTGATGCTTCCCTCTCTGTGTCCATGTATTCTCATTGTTCGACCCCCACTTACGAGTGAGAACATGCTGAATTTGGTTTTCTGTTCCTGCATTAGTTTGCTGAGAATGATGGTTTTCAGCTTCATCCATGTCCCTGCAGAGGACATGAACTCATCCTTTTTATGGCTGCAGAGTATTCCACAATATATATGTGCTTAAGAGAGTTGGAGTCTCACTTTGTCAAACAGTGGCATGATCATAACTCACTGCAGCCTCACACTCTTGGGTTCAGGCTATTCTCCTGCCCCAACCCTCAAGTAGCTGGGACTGTATCTAATTCTTGATGTGAATGAAAAGCCCATACATTGAAGGTATCCTGAATTTATAAAAACCAAGCTTCCACCAATTAGACAAACTGACCAAAACAGAAACACATACATACATTAGAGGCTTGTAAATATTTGAAGATGCTGCTGGTAGTAGTTTCTTGTGCTTAAACCACACATCATAATCTTTAGGACAAGGGCACTGTTTATGAACAGTTGGGTTGGTTCACGACCCTTTAGCCCTTGATTTGCAAAGCTCGAATGAAGTTAGCATTCAATGTCCTGTATGGATGCTCAAGGTTTCTATCCATTGCCAGATCTGCAAAGAAGCCAACCCTGTTTTCTCATCTATCAAAGGTAGTAATTAGGTATAGTCATTGGATTGGGAGATGGTTGGAATAATTAAGAGAACATATACAAAGGCACATTGAGAAATTAGAACATTAGAACCCTTTATGACTAAGACTGTATTTTTTTTGGTTCACCAAATATTTATTTATAAAAAAGTTTGTTGGTGAGGGACTGGAAGGTGCCCTGAGGGGTTGCATGGGTAACGTATTCAAGATAAGTAGGCTAGGATTCTGAACCCTGGAAAGCACATGTTGAGTCTCTGGAGTTCACTGACTGCTCAGTCATTCTCTGGGAATGTGGTTGCTGTTGTCAGGCCATAAGAATTTTAAGTGTGGCTATCAAGTCAACTGAAAAAAATAAACAAGCCTGCTCATGCTAAGTACAGCACATTTACCAGTCTGATTTGTTCTGCAGTTACAAGTCCAAGACTTTTGTGTTGCTAACAAGACAGGAACTTGAGCTTGAACATCAAAATCAATGTTGCCTTTTATTTTTTTGAGATGGAGTTTCGCTCTGTCACCAGGCTGGAGTTTGGTGGTGCATCTCAGCTCTCTGCAACCTCCGCCTCCCAGGTTCAAGAGATTCTCCTGCCTCAGCCTCCTTAGTAGGTGGGACTACAGACGTGCACCACCACACCCAGCTAATTTTTTTTAATTTTTTAAATTTTTAGTAGAGACAGGGTTTCACCATGTTGGACAGAATGGTCTCAATCTCCTGACTTTGTGATCTGCCTCCCTCAACCTCCCAAAAGTACTGGAATTACAGGCATGAGCCACTGCGCCCGGCCAATATTGCCTTCTGTAAAAAGAATGCGTACGATGTTTCAGGTTTTCTAATTAAACTTTACTGCATCTTTGAAAGTACTGATATTTTTCTGCCCTCTGTAATCTCCAGGGGACCCTACATTTTCATTGAACATGGATTTTCTTAAGAATTAGATAGAAGGTGATGTAAAGAAGCAATGTATCTGAATTTTTAGGGAATGCAAACATAAAAATGCATTTACAGTCAGCTCTTCACATCTGTGTGTTCTGTGTCTGTGGATCCAATCAACTGAGGATCAAAAATAGTCAGAAAAAAATAGTAAAAAATAATACAAAATTTAAATATATAATATAACAAATATTTACATAACATTTACATCATATTAGGTATTATAAGTAATCTAGAGATGATTTAGAGTCATGTACCCCATAATGACTTTTTGGTCAACAACTGACTGCATACAGGTGGTCCCATAAGATTATGATACCTTGCTTTTTCTGTTCTTAATCTATGTTTAGATATGCATAGATACCCAGATACTTAGCATTTTGCTACAGTTACCTACAGCATTCAGTACAGTAGCATGCTGCACGGGTTTGTCTCTTAGGAGCCATAGGCTGTACCATCCAGCCTAGTTATGTGGTAGGCTTTACCATCTAGGTATGCGTAAGTACACCATGAGGTTCCTCCAATGACAAAACCACCTAACGATCAATTTCTTAGAAGCATCCCTGTTGTTAAGTAACACTTGACTACGTAGAAGATGTGAAGATGTGTGTAGGTTATATGCAAATACTGTGCCATTTTATAGAAGGAACTTGAGGATTTGCAGATAATCCTCAGGGTCCAAGAACAAATCCCATATGGATACTGAGAGATGACTGCACTTGGTGTCTTATAAAAGCTAAGGTAAGACCAGACCAAAGAAGGTTAACCCCGCTGAGCATCTCTGCAGTTCTGGAGCAGCAAAGGGTTACTACTGCCCTGCCACACCATTTAGCACATGCCATTTCCTCTGATGGAGGGCAGAAGATTGCTGAACATTAGGTCACTGTGGCCAATAATAAAGCTGAGCTTTGACGTCAGAAAGGAATTTGGTCTTGATTTCAAGGCGGCATTTAAAACAATAACCCAACACTTTGGAGTACCTAAATGGACGGTGGAAACTACTAGAAAACCACAGGTAGTGTTTGCTCAAAAAGAAAGTGGTGGGAGGTGTGCGAAGGTAAGGAAAGAGAGAGGAGCCCCGAAGCCGCTGGAAGGGCACACGAGTGCTCCAGAATTGCAATACTTATAACGATGAGGGACCTGTGAGAGGAGGAGGGTGACAACGCGAGAAGGTTGCGGCAAGAGAAGAACGTGTTAAAAGATTCATGCGTGCAAAGCCTTGGGAGGATGTCCATGTCGTGTCAAGGTAACACCATAATTCTTTGAGAGGAAGGGTTCAGAGATGCAGCCGACTTCCTAACACGGACATCCCTTTCTTGTACCTATTTAAATGGCTGCTATCCATTTCCATCCCATTGCTGGACCCCCAGCCCCATTAGCTCTGCAGGGAAAGAACAGAAAATGCCCTAGACAAGTCGGATGCTCTCCTGGCTGCATAGTAGTCCAGGTTTTAGATGTATCATTGAAGTTTTGGGTGGATGCCATCTGTACTTTCAGAATGCCACACTTCCCCTTGCCAGCGCCCCGATCCCCATGGTGGAGAGGGCGTTTCCCTGAGAGCACAGACTGGTGAATGAAAGCAGGGAGTTGTTACCTGTCTCTGCCTCTCACTTATCACCTTTCGTTGTCCGTGTCACTCAGCCCAGCTATGCAGGATGTGACTAATTACTCAATGGCCTCCTGCAGGGGTGCACCCACCCATTTTGAGTCTCGCACTGCCATTCATTTTTAAATTATTTCTCCCCTGAAACAAACTGAGACATAATTCCATGTCGTAATAGAGACAAAAAGGAGTCCTCACTTCTTTTTGAAATAGAACAATATTTAGTCAATTTCTGGGATTTTTTTTTAACCGGACAGCGACACTGAAATGTGGGTTGCCTTGGTTGCTTCTCATTGGAAGCTTGGCTTATTGTGGTTTACTTTCTAGTTTTCAATATAACTGGCTCCAGGAATAATGAACACTTGTAAAAGTGCCTTTATGCTCATCCCCTCAGTAATGAGTCATTCTTTTCTTGAATTTATCTAGAATAAAGCTTGAGGATTAATCTTTTAGTGAGCATTTTTTAAAGTCCCATGTAATAGATAACATGATGCAACTTATTTAGTGTGGGTTTAGGTGATGAAGAATTGGGAGTACCGTCAATAATTTTTCACCCACTGAAATGAAAACATCGTGTCTGTTGCATTTAGCTACTGAAAAACAATGTAAAAAATGCATGTAATCCCTGGAATATCTGAAGTCAGATGTTGCCTTTTCTATTCTTATTTAAAATAGTGTTTCCTAATTTTCTGTCTTTAGTATGGATGTCCCCATAATAGTGTTACTGGCACTATTCACATCTAAAGCCTGAATTCAAATCTTTTTCCTAAGTTAATATAGGAAAATGTCAAGGCCAAAGTCAAATCCAAGACATTTGTCTCCATTTCAAAGACAGAAAGACTAAGGTGACTTTTGACATAATTTACATCTTACAAAATTATACAATATATTGCAATTACTTATTTATTAGATTAGGCCCTGGAACCAATAACAAAGTTCTTTAAAAATGTAAACAGTGAGGTATTGATTCAATCAGCCATGAGTGCCTGTTGACTCCACAAAAATGCCAAAGCTTCTTATAACTTGGATCAGCACAATCCGATTCCTTTTATCCTCACCTTTTAAAATTGTTTAAGCAATGTTACCACTTAATTGCTAACCCATCTGTAGCAGGAAACAATTATTCTGAATAAGCCCACGTACCATACTGGTTTTCCAGCAGATTATTTAAAAACAATATTTCCTTAAGATAACAATTTTGATAATGATGCAGGAAGGAAATATATTTGCAATTAAACGAACATGCTTTAGCACAACAAGCAATAAAAAGCTTAACGCTGAGCCTTTGTGAATTAAATGCCTTAAATGCCGGAACAACATTGGACAAAAGTCATGGTTCTGCTGACACATTTATTTCTCAGTAAATGAAGACTGTTTAGGTTTAATGCATTTGTGGTTAGCAATAGTTTAAAAGATCAATGTAAATTCGTTCTGAACTAGTAAATAAGGCTTTAATGAAACTTCTAACAGCATGCTCTCACACCTTAGATCTCTTCATCATTTCGAGGTGACACAGCAGGATTCGTCTTGAGTTTGATGACACACACACAATGTTATGAAGTGTTTGACAGATTTTATTTGATGTTTATTTGATTTATGGGGTTGATATTGGATTTCAGCATCTCCTTATCAGCCTTTTGTTCACGCTTTGCAGAGTGCTTGTGAAGATAGTTTCTTCTAAATGTGCTTATTAATATAGTATATATATACTATTAATGAAATGCAGTTTGGGACTGGGATCATTAAACATTTCCACTCTGCTAAATGAGGTAATGTATGAGAAAGCACTTTGCAAACTGTAAAGCCATATACAGATGTTAGTTATCATAATTATTGTTGTTACAGGAAACCTGGGTTTTATATATTATTATTCTGTTTAACAGTTAATTCAAAGAGTAAATACAGACAACCAATTTCCTTAAAAACCTGCTGCAGCTTTTTAAACAGTTCTGAGTGTTTCATTAGGGTTTATTGTAAGTCATGCATGATGCTATTAATTTAGTTTAGGCTTAAAAAAATCGACGGACATAATAAACATGACTTGTAACATTAAATTTTGCCAACAGGAAACTTGCTTGAGGAGGTGCTGAAACTTTCACCTGGGTCTTGAGACCATGAAAAGAAGCACATCCAAAAGTTCTTCTGTGAGACGTCAAGATGCCGCCTGTTCTCTTTTCAGTCTTCCCTGTTAATTTCCCTTTTCTGTCCTTCACAGATGATGAACTACATGAGTTACTTTGTGGGTATGCAGTGAAAGGGATTTTTTTCTTTCTTTCTCTGTTTCTTTTTTAATCTGGTTGAGGAGAGACGTAGGGAATGGAAGACGTTCACATGACTATAAATAAAAGTCAAGGTAAAATTGTTGAAGTGAAAACAAATTATTTCTTGCATTAGAATTTGACTCTTCCCTTAGCGATGGGAGGAAAGCTTGGCAAATCTTATAAACAGTCAAAACACTTACCCATGGAAATGGATGATCATACTTTCTGTACAACACCCATCTATGGTAAATCAAGAGTTCAGTTAATCATTATCATATAAACCTCACAATAGGATCATACTGTTTTTTCTTCTTCTTCTTCTTCTTTGTTTAAACACGTAATGAACACTAAAGAAATTACTAATGATTTATTTGATATTTAAACAAAGGAAGCAAATATTTTAAATAAAGAAAGAAACTCAGTACCCATGTCTGGGGCTTGGGATGTACCAAATGCTCTTACTTGATGTATAGCTAAGAAGAAAACTTAAATGCTAAAGGGCAAATGAGTGGAAAGTACTTCTTTACCTTGGTAATTCATACCCTAAAAATGTTTCAGATGTAAAGCTTGTTAGTAAAGAAATACTGTATCATGGCACATCCACTAAGAGGAGTAAAATAAACGTAGTTGTATGTGATTGGAAAGTAGCAAGGCACAAATAACTAAAAAAAAAAAAAAAAAAAAAAAAAAAGGAGGGGAGGTATTAACAGAATTATGAAATCCAGCAGCTCCAACTCTAAGTTTTTCATAACTAAGGATTCAAAGGTAACTTGACTGTGGGACCTATCACCTCCTTTAGTTATGTATTTCAGTCCCAGAGAGCTGCCCAGAATTCTGGTGGGACAAGAAGGGCTTCATGTCATCAGTGTCGGTACACTGGCTTCTTTCCAGAATTACTCTGGCCGTATTGAAACAAACAGTCCCTATTGTCTTAACTCATGTTAATATTTGAGACTCCTTTTTCCATTCTAAAATTTCTTTTACATAATGAATTCTTTTCTAGGAAGTTCTACAATTAAATTCATATAATTTTATAGCTTTTTTGTAACTCGCTTTTATCTTTGATAGCAGCTACTGTTTCTTGATAGTTTACAATATACTAGGCACAGGGCAATGTGCTTTAATTACGTTTGTCTCATGTCACCTTCAGAATAATCCTATAGAATCATTATTATTGTCCCCATTTTCAGGTGAGGTAATTGAGGTTAAACGGGGTCAAAGTCAAGGTCACACAGCTAAGTAACGACACAGCTGGGATTCATTTCAATATCTGTCCTGCACTGCTGCCTATTTATCTGAATGAACTATTTGACGACATATCAGATGCTTAATGAAAGGCTTAGAATGGCTAAATGAATGAATTAGAAAAAAAGTCACACTGCTAAGTCAGTTCTGTGTCCATTTGAAAAAAATCAAAGTAAAAATTATAAAGACAAGAAAGGAATAAAAATAAAAACCACATGATTGCTGGGCACATCATCACTGGGACTGTTTTCTTTTGAAGTACAGGAATATCAACTCTTAGTCCATTCAGTGGCTTGATAATAACTTAAATGTCAATGAAATGTATTTATAGTAAAAGTGATGTTAAATACCCTTGTTTCAGTTAGGACAGGTAGCCGTATAGCCAGAACATCTCAGAGTAGAATATAAAACTCAATTTGTTTTTTAAAAAATTCTATTCAGTAGGCTTGCTTTTCTGGGTTCCCAATAACAGCTTAACAGACACTGAACAGAGAAATATTGTTAATGAGGTAATCATCACTTAATTCAGTATTATGTTTTTCTTGTTTGCCACATAGTAAATTACATGTACTAGAGCTCAATTTTCTTATTCTTAAAATAATGTTTGAGCCAAAGTATTCCTTTGGCTCTCAAATTATTTAATTACTAGAAAAAGAATCATAAAAATAAGATTTTTTTCCTATTAAAATCTCTAGAATACAGAAAATTTTTAGAAAGATGAGAAATCCTAATTTGAATACAAATGACTGCTAAATCAGTGGTAATCAGCTCTGATTTTGAGACACACTGAAGTGCACTGAGTTTTTTGAAAGGAGGATGTGAACTTTGAACTCTTAAAATGTGTTTCAATTTGCTTCAAATTAAAAATAAGTATGTTCACAGTAGGGCATTGAAACTGTAAAATGTTGGCAATGCTGCAAGTGCCCATAACATCAAATGAAAGAAGGAAAGCAGAGGTTGAAAGAAAAGGAAGTAATTTTATTGAAACTAACACAATTATTTTTATTTTATTAAAAACAAAGGTAACTTTTTAACATGTGAAACATATTGAGAATTGAATCTGCTTACCAACTGAAAGCATTGATTGTACCAAAGCGATTAAAGTTAAAGCTACTAAGTTTGTCATTTTGATCATAATGGCTCATTAGGGGAGCCTGGGAATAGCAATCCTATTTTGTAAAAACATTTTTGCTTCATAAGAAAAAGAAAAAGTAAAGTAAATGAAGACGTGGGTAAGCATCTATTATGGAATCTCTATCTACATCTATTTTTAATCAATAGAAAACATTTCTATACTATACAGCTTTAAATATCGTTCTTGAAAGATCCCGGCAACTGATTTATAGTTGCCAATTATAAGAGTGATTTAAGGAGTTTACATGTATTTAATTTATAATTGAAACTAAATTGTTATATTTCTCTACGCAGTACACATTTTTAGATGTTAGCTTTTGAACTGTGTAGAATATTGCAAAGAACTTCCAAAATAATCATTTTTATGATTCCGGAATACTGACTGTAAGCCATTACATTTCACCCCATTAATGTCAATCAAAGTAAAAAAACAAGCAATAAACTCTACTGATAGTTGCGGAGGGGCAGAGTTGCTGGTAACAGTATCAAGGTAGTAATACCAGAAAACATTTGAGGGGCGTTTCTTGTGTTGTTTTGCAAGCACAGGCCACATTTTCCCATAGAGGTACCAAAAGCAAGTAGGATGTGAAAAGAGAAATGATTGTCCAGGCTGTTTCTAGCAAGCTTTGGTTAAAGACAAATAAAATCAATCTCAAATATAAGTTACAGTAGCTGACTGAGGAATGGCAAGTTAAAGAAAGCAATTGTGTCCAGTTTGGAGTTTAAGTTAGCAGATCTTTGAAAAAAAAAAAAAACTTGCTCTGATAACTAAGGTCAATTAATAATGACTTACATTTCTAAATTTAGGTTACTTTTCCATCTGCCTCAAAAGTGACATTTGTTTACAACAAAAACTTAAAACACCTTCCCGGAGTAACAAAAAAGTCATTTTAAAAAGTCGGAATTAGCCTCTGACATGTACACTCTGTCCAATTTTAGATGGATGATCTTCCCCTATTTCCAGGTAAAGCCCAAGTAATTGCTTTGCTCATTTCTTCCTCTGTTACTGAGCAGTGGCAAGAAAAGACAGAACTTGTTGAAGGAACTTGCTCTTCACTGTATTCTGTACACCCATTTATTCCCGACTGAAACGTGTGCCGGGCGCCAGGAAACCCGCAATATTTCTAAGCATGTTCTTGAAGCATGTGAGCTCTAATGAGTGTTGAGTACCTTATTAACTTGCTGTTGCCTGCTGAGAAAACATTGTTAACATAGAATTAGCTTATTGCTAATGAGAGAATTTATTAAGGCACAGCACAGGCAAGGCATAATATGAACACTGTTTTTCTAAATATTTTCTTTCAGGTCTTTCTCGCTCCAGTTGATGATATTAAAGAAGGGTCAGACACGTCATCACTCACTCCTTTACTTACTGGAAAAAGCAAAAAGATTTTATTAAGATTAGAAAATTTTCCCCACCCCATTTGTCTCTTCCACACCAGTGTCTCAGCAATTGCCCCATGCGAACTGTGAGATGCTAAATAGTTCAGATGTTTTCCTCTTCCTGTAATAGTCATGCATATGCCCAGCTCGGAGTCTCCCCTGCCTCATGAATTTGCAAAGTGGCCCCAGCTAGGCTCCTTCTTGTCGTGGGGACAATTGCCAAGGTTGATAGAAAGAGAAACAAATTGTGGAAAAGAGGGTTCACTGTATTTAACCGGGCTCCAATCCCTTTACTGTCTGTAGCTCTTGGGCATGTGCCCTGAGCCCTCCAGCCTTAGTTCCTCTCTCGCACTTTATACCGTTTGCCCTGACCATGGGCTGGTCCTGAGGCATGGACCATGTGGCACTGATATGCACCTTGTCCTCTACACAGCTGCAGAGCCCAGCTATTCCAAAATGGTGATGGATGCTAGCAGGTGCTGCACAGGACTGATCTCCCTTCTCCCTTTATACACTAGGAGCCAAGTAAATTCTAGCGGGCAAGAGGAAGAGAGACTACAATACCATTATCTTACTGCTAGAGGCAGCAGATTATGGACACCTGCCTGCAATGTGCCAAATGCACTATGTGACTCCCAAGACCCTGCACATCCAGGAGGACAGTTCAGGATTCCTCCAGGCGGCAGTCACTGGCCTAGACTCACTTCTTCAGGAGGGAGGTTCTCCCTAGAAAAGCTGATCTGCATTTCTGCTGGGATCGATGCTGCGGAGACTGAATACATTGGTAAGTCGTTTAGCAGCTAGTTTTATCTCAGCTGACAATGATTATGGATTGGGGTGCTCAGTGCAAGAATGCACAAATGCATTCACTGAGAAAAATCAGTGAAACTCTACATTTATTGTAACGTCTAAATCAGCAAAGAAAAACACTGCAGAATAGTTTCAGGTGTCTAGGAGAACATGAGGAGGGCTCCAGGCAGGTTAATGGATAGATATTTCCCCCATGTCCTTCATTTTGCACCTGAACTTCTAGGAGGCCATGCTGCCTGCTCTCTGACCCTCCCTTCTCCCTTGCCCTATCCTCACTGATTCTTGGTTCTCGTGGTGTTCTCAGTCCCATTCCCACTTCCCCCCACGGCCCTCGCTTTATATCCCAGAAGCCCCTTGTCATTGGCATGCTAAGGATGGCCAGAATCTAGTTGTCTTTAGAAAATTAATCACATTTCATCTTGCTTGTTCCTAAAGATCCAGAACCTGCAGTCATCTATGAATTTCTCCTCTGGGTCTCAGTAAAAACACAAAGTTAAAAGACACTGGGAGTCGCAGTAGCTCAAACACTATCTTTTAAATCTCACATGACTGCCCTTTCTCAAGCTGTTCCTAGCATTCCCTTCTGTGATTCTGTTTCATTACCCTCAAAGATTTTCTTCATAGCTCTGATCACTATTAAAGATGAAAACAAACTAAAAGCACAAAGAAATAAATCTTACCACATGCCTTGCACAATGGCAGACACACAGTAAGTGTCGATTCCGTGATTAAGTAGACCTTCGCCTGCTGCCATAGTGGGCTACCTCTAGCATCAGTAGCTTACCCAACAAATGATACATTCTTTATAACAGAAAAAGTATTGGAGATACTTTCCTGATTTCTGAGTTCCATTTCGTTTCACGATCACTCTTAGATTTGTTAACTGTGGGCATAAGAGTGTCTGATATGAATACAGTTCAAGTTGAATCAGCACAGATGAATCACCATCATAATCATAAGAAACTGAAAACTGAGAAAAAGTATTAGAGATACTTTTTCTGGTACTGATATTTCACCCCAATATTTTGGTGTGTTTTGGATCTATTTCAGCAGATTTTTGATAGAACATCCTGGAATCCTCATATGAGTCATTAAGGGTTTGATAGAATTCAGAATCAAATGTGGGTTGGAAAATGGTCTTCTTCATAATCCATGATTAAGCTTTTTGATTGTTTGGCATTTTTTTTTTTCATGGTCTTACCCAGCCAAACCACTCTTCAGACCACACTCCTATCACCCCACACAGAATAAGTCTGATCACACAAAAGACCTCTGTGTCATGGCCCTTTCAACGCCCGTCGTCTCTAATGTGAACAAGGGGTATGTTGTTGAGCTCTGCGGCATGAGTTATCTCAGAAGTGGCGCCATCCTTGCCGTCAAACAGCACAGTGACGGAGCATTTCAGAGTGCTTTGGGTCAGATCAGTTCAGCAAAGTCGTCCAGTTGCTGTGTGCACATTGTACAGAGGTCAAGATTGTAGGTCTGATGACTCTGGGGCCAGGGAGGTCCGTTTTGCTTAATGACTACTCTCAGATTTATCCATTGTGGGCATAAGAGCGTCTATGTGAACATGGTCCAAGTAGAATCAGCACAAGTGAATCACCCTTACTTAAGAAACTGAAACACAAAAACAAGCACAAACCAAAATGGTAGTCTTTGGTGAACTGGCAGGCAAAATACCAGTATCTTTTTCTCCCTTCCCCTCTCTTCTCTCTCTCTCTCTCCATATATGATCGTTATTTAATGAACTGAATGATAATCAGATATATTGTTTTTATCCTGGACTGTGATTTTAAGAAGACATTATTTATGAAACACCTACTGCGTCACCACTCACGGGCCGTGTAGAGCAAGCCCAGCGTCTCTCTCTTCCTTCCCTCCTTTGTGGTTGACCCTCTGCGGGTGTCTCAAGGATCATGGTGCTGACCCCTTGTTTATGTTACTGAACTTCATGGTTAACAAAATGCTTTTCCATCTAATGAATTTGCCCTGCAGGCACAGGAAAAGAGTTGGTTCCACCATTTTCAGAGGCCAAGCAACAATAAATTTTGCAGGATTTTGTTGACGTTAATTGGGTTTGTATTGGTGTGAGACATTCTTGCTCCTGCCTCATTTGTCTTCTGAACCATTTGAATCACCTGGGTTCTGGGCCAGCCAGTCATTCAACCATGTGATTCCAGGCTTAGCAATACATTCGAGTCACTGGTGGCTCAATCACACTTTAGTTTATTGCTCAATAAAATAATAACAACAATAAGTTCAGCCATTTAACCAGGCTGCTTTTCTCCAGGGGCTTTATTTTGCCAGTTTAAAAGAGTGTGTGTTTTCACTTCATTTTTTTTTCCCAAAGAAATAAGTCAAAATGCTTTTGGTATTGACAAAAGACCCTTTCCAGAGGTGTAGCTGTTAACACCGGGAGAAAGTCCTAAGAACCAGAATTGAAGACAAAATGGAGAAGACATGGAGGCGATTATTGTTTGTATGATGGAGACACATGCTCATACTCATGCACACACACAAATACAAGTTGTTTTCTCTTATGAAACAATTATTGCCCAATTCTTATGTTATTATAAAACAATGCTTTGCAAATGTGTCTGTTGAAACAGTCTTGCTCTATGGTCAGGTGGCAAGGATATGTGAAGAGGTTTTGGCTTCGTTTCTATTGTGGATATTAGCTCACACAATGTGCCTGTATCCACAAGAAGTTTTTATATTGGTTGCATGTGAGTTGAGGCATAGGAAGCTGCAGGCAAATTTGTAAATGGGTCTTTATACCTGCAAGTTGGTTACTAGACCTTTGCCCTCTTGGGTGCAGGGCCATTTTTTAAAAATTCAAATCTGTTGGGAACTGATGCTTTGGTAAAATACAATGAAAACTAATGATTAGAAGGTCAGTCATACATTTGAATGTCGTGGAAATATTATATTGCTCTAAAACTTTCTAAGTACTTAACTTCCAGTCTCTGTGCTTATCTCGATGCAGACTGGTTACAAATAGTTCCTGGAGACCTCGGTGGCCACAGATCTTTCTTTCAGTAGCTCTATCCTGGACTGCTCAAATGCAGAGAAAGCTCTACTCCAGGCTTAAAATAAATGAGATATCACTAAACACACACACACACACACACACACACACACACACACACACACACACACACACACATTAAGGGTAAAAAAAAAAGTTGTAAATGAATGAGCTTGCCAAATTGTCAACTTAATAAAGCTTTTTAAAAGAATTTTGTTTAACAGCTCACCATTTGAAATACCAAAAGAGTGCTTTTAAATTGAATAATGAGAACACATGGACACAGGGAGGGGAACATCACACACTGGGGCCTGTTTTGGGCACAGGCCTTCCTGTGCTTTCTCTAGCTTTTGTGGCTGTTGAAGAGGTGTGAAGCTCTCCTCTTACCTCCACCCCATGTCTGATCTGGCCTGTTCAAAGCTGATTGTGCAGCATCCTGAAACCCATTACTATTTCTCCTCTGGTCTCTTTTCCTCCTTCCCTCCTTTGTTTAGAAATGTTTGGGCATGGCTGTTGAGATGGCCATGGCTTTAACGAAACAAACACTGAACTTGCCTGCTCTATAGAATCGCTTACCCATCCTTGAATGATGGACAGCATCTTCCTTGCTTGCTGGGATAGAGGGCAGAATGATGTCACTGTGGGGTCTGAACCAAGCTCTCTGTTGGGGTCTTATGGAAACTTTATCTGAAGGACATAACTAGGTGGAAGGCATGGAATAAGCAGTGGCAGGCAGTGAGAAGCAGTTATATTGCTGTGCTCTGGTCAGGAACACTATATAAAGACTCTCACAAAGGGAGGGAGGGGCGAAATGACCACCTGCATCAAGGATGAGCAAGGGCAGCAGCAATCAGGAAGTCCCCACAGGGCACTGGGCTGCTAGTGCAGAAGCAAGAAGTGATCTGGTCAAAGTCATGGTGAGGCTCCCATGGGGGAGAGGCCAGTGCAGGGAAGTCCTTATTCTTATATTTGGTTTTGCCTTGTTTAGTTTTTAATTTTAATGACTGACATCTGAATGTCTCTCAGGAAGAGCCCTGTCTTTATTTACAAAGTTACCCTGGCAAGCTGTTTGGAGTTGAGATGGGATTCAAAGGGCATGGGTTTGGCTGCAGACAAGAAAACCAAAGGGTTGTAAAGAAAGAAATTGAATTTGAATTACACACACACACACACACACACACACACACACGTATGTACATGCTGTTGAGTGTGCAAAGGCATAAGAATGATACAATGGACTTTGGGGAATTGGGGGAAAGGGTGAGAGGGGAGTGAGGGATAGCAGGCTACACACTGAGTAGAGAACATATTGCTTGGGTGAAGGGTGCACCAAAATCTCACAATCACCACTAAATTACTTACTGATGTAACCAAACACCATCTGTTCCCCAAAACCCTATGGAAATAAAAAAAAAGAAATTGAATTTGAGGATTATAAATATGCAGAGAAAGATGAGAGGAAGAGAACTGAAGCCCAATCTGTTAGAAATTATAGAGGAAGTTAAGAACAGGTGTGTTTCAACATTGTAAGTATACTAACAACCACTCAGTTGTCTATTTTAGACAGGTGAATTTTAGGATATATAAATATATTTCAAAAAAGCATTGAAAGAAGAAAGCACAAATGTGTCTGATACTCAATTTCAGGTTGCTTGCTTTGCTGCAGTATAACCTCCAAATGCCTCCGCAGAATTGAGCAATTTTCTTTTCTATATATACATATATGATCGCATTTTAGGTTTTGGGGTACATGTGAAGAACATGCAGGATTGTTAATTAGATACATACGTGGCAATGTGGTTTGCTGCCTTCTTCTCCATCACCTATATCTGGCATTTCTCCCCATGTTATCCCTCCCCAACTCCCCACCACCCACTCTCCAGCCCCTAGATCCCCCCCAACAGAACCCAGTGTGTGATGCTCCCCTCCCTGTGTCCATGTGTTCTCATTGTTCAACACCCGCCTATGAGTGAGAACGTGTGGTGTTTGATTTTCTGTTCTTGTGTCAGTTTGCTGAGAATGATGGTTTCCAGGTTCATCCATGTATTTACAAAGGACATGAACTCATAGTTTTTTATGGCTGCATAGTATTCCATGGTGTATATGTGCCACATTTTCCCTGTCCAATCTATCATCAATGGGCATTTGGGTTGGTTCCAAGTCTTTACTATTGTAAACAGTGCTGCAATGAACATTGGTGTGCATGTGTCCTTATAAAAAAAATGATTTATAATCCTTTGGATATATACCCAGTAATGGGATTGACAGTTGAGCACTTTTCATGAAAGGATTTGTTTATTTAGTTGCTTGGTTTTGGTGGAAATCTAGGAATGGAGGAGAACTGCATACTTGGCTTAATATGGGTTGGAAGGAGACAGTATGCACTGGAACAAGAGCTAATTCATGGATTCCTAGCTCAGTGAAACCCAGGGCTTTAGGCCATAAGTGTCCAGGAGAATGGAAGTCCCCAGTAATTTGCAGAAATCCTGGGAAGATTAGACTCACAATGTTTACGAGAAGGTTATCTGGATATTGGGAACCTCTGGTGACAGTGAGTTTCTCTTAAGTACAGTAGAATGTTTCTAGCATATGCCTATGATTCTGGTTACAGTTATATTCTGTCAATTCAGCTTTTTCAAAAGTGAATTCCTGGGAAATAATGACTCTAGAAGATTTGCCTGAGAAAAATAACTAGATGGTCAAGTAAATGTTAGGAAACACTGAAAACCCCATCTCCTCTCAGAGAGTCACAATGTACAATCACATGTTAAAGGAGACCATATGTATTTCAGTCAGAGCCATCTGGAACTTACCTCGCCTGGAAAGCTACAGCAATGGGAAAGAACTATATGAATGGGAAACTTTATTTGAGAAAAGATATAATGAAGATCTGGAACTTGAAGGGGCCTTTCATCCAGCCATCTTAACCCTAAAGGAAAACTTTGAAGGGCAAATGTCAGCGGGTAACATAGAAGTAGGAATCTGCAATGAAGCTGGATTTAGGAGGCTTACTCCAACCGAAGGATTACTTGGCTGCCATAGCATAACAATGAAGTGACCGAAAAATCCAGAATTCCAGATAATCTATCTACTTAAGTATGTTTAAAGTATGTTTTGTTTTGCAGACTTTTTGCATACTTATTTCTACTTGGTTTAAATCGACTGTTTTTAAAATGGCACTTATGAATCCTAATAAACTGCTAAACCCCTACACACACACAAAGGCTCTAAGAAGGTCTGCAATAGGGTCCATGTTTTTTAGCCTGGTATTTCCTGTACCTAGTTGACCCGGATCTCTTTCCAAACAGCACTCATTAGCAGGGAAAGTCCTGGGAAACCTTGCTCCACGTGAAGGCTGTTTCATCTTTGAGCAAGGACCGTATGCCTGGAGCGGGGATGGAACTCCGCGTCAGTCCACACCTGATATTCTCTCATTTATTCCTTCATTCCTTCAGGGCTGGGAAGCCTGTGTTGCTTTGTATTTGTCAAAAGCAGCAAATGCTTGAACAGTAATCATTCAGCAACCACAAAATGTATCCAGGGAATTGGTGTCAGATTTGGATATTAGTCTTTGGTGGCCTAACTGTAGTAATTAATACACAATGATAATGCCAATGCAAATGAACTTGGTAATGCAATTTGGTTTATCTGCAATTAATATGGTTTAGGCATATTATTACTGGCCTACCGCCGGCTAACGTCAGCCACTCTTCATGATACTTGGTAACACAGCCAGTCAACATTTCTAGTTGGATTCTCTCCCTTGCAGTCAAATGTCACTGCTGCATTCCGCATATAACTTTGTTTTATACCTTCTGAATAATTGTCACAAATACAGCAAATGTTCCTGACTGCTTAGGTGAATGCCAAGTATTGGACAGGAGCGAGTAAAATAAAAATAGTAGTTTAGAGCTCAGATATAGTAAATATGGGGGGCTAAAAACTAGCAGAAAGGCCATGCAATGTTAGTATTCTGATCATTGCAATAGACAATTCACTTGTACAACTATGTAGGGATGTAGTTCTTCTCTACATTCTCTCCCTGATGCTGTTCTCATAAACATCTGTTCATTTCTACCTTTAGCTAGGGTCTGATAGAATTCTTATAACACAGTAGAAGGATGTTATTTGACATTGCAAACTTATCTGTGATTCAAAGGTGGGACACAGGCTGGTTTGTGCTGCCCATGACGGCTTCTTCTGCTGTGTCTTTTAATGACTGTTGGCACGAGAGGGGATTCTCCAGCCACCGCCATCCTTTCCCCAGGTTTAACCCATTTTAAAATTTTCCTGATTTCTCCTCTGGAATGCTGTGTTTTTTCTTTTCTTTTCTTTTCTTTTTTTTTTGAAATGGAGTTTCGCTCTTGTTACCCAGGCTGGAGTGCAATGGCGCGATCTCGGCTCACCACAACCTCCACCTCCTGGGTTCAGGCAATTATCCTGCCTCAGCCTCCTGAGTAGCTGGGATTACAGGCACATGCCACCATGCCCAGCTAATTTTTTGTATTTTTAGTAGAGATGGGGTTTCACCATGTTGGCCAGGATGGTCTTGATCTCTTGACCTCGTGATCCACCCGCCTCGGCCTCCCAAAGGTTTCTTTTCTTCTTGCTTTTTAGTGCTTTCCATTTTTCTTTTCCTTGTCTTGTGAACCAGTCTATACACCACTTCGTGTGAGGGTACACATGATTTTGGCAGAATTCTGGGTGTCTGTCTCTGATACTTAAATGCTAGTGAAATGATCTGTGAAAGTCTTAGATAGATCTAAGACAACATAATAAATTCCATCTTGAAGAATGCTGCCCTTGATGTGAAAGTGAAGAGAAGTAGCAGGGTGGGCTCATGAGGTTAGCAACAAGAAGGAGCTTGCACATAATGGCTTATGTAATGGAACCGTTTAATAAAAATAGGTACAACATACCAGTGTAATTAGATGAAAAGGTCATAGAAATCATCAATTTAGATGAAGGTGATATGAGAAATAGGACTTAAAACTTCCAGGAAACTGTCTCCTGGAGATAATTTGAACCACAAAACATATTTTGCATTTCCAGCATAATAGCCGAAAGCACAAGGCCATCCGTGGCACAGTGCAAGCAGGTCTCTGCAGAGCTTCCCTAGCTGGAAGTGTTCAAGGATAGGTCTCATGCATTACTAATGCTAGAAAAATAGAGCTGCCAAAACTCCTGCTCTGTGAAAGCGACCGACTTGATCCTTGACTAGTCTTACAGAGTTTCTTTACAGTAAAATTGAGGTTGATTTCTCTAAAGAAAAATGTCCAACTTTTCTATTACTGAGGAAAAAAGAAACAGCTTCCATTGTGCTTTACCAACTTTTATCTGTAAGACATATGAATTTTTCCCATGACAGTGTCCTGCTATGTCTCCCAATAAGACATTCAAGCTCCTTTGTTTTCCCGTTTTTCTGTCAAACCCATCTACATCTAAGGCGAGTTTAAGGGATGTTTCCTTTTGAGATGACCCCTGTCTGGTCTCTGCAGAGGCCACCTTTGGCTTATGTTCTTACCATATGAGATAGACTGCCTACAATTGCATGGTACGCTCCTTCTTCTTTTTCTTTCTTTCTTTTTTTTTGAGATGAAGTTTTGCTCTGTCACCCAACCCGGAGTGCAGTGGTGGGATCTCTGCTCACTGCAACCTCCACCTCTTATGTCCAAGCAATTTTTATGCCTCAGCCTCCCAAGTAGCTGGGACTACAGGCGCTTGCCACCATGTCTGGCTAATTTTTGCATTTTTAAAGTAGAGACGGGGTTTCACCATGTTAGCCAGGCTGGTCTTGAACAGCTGACCTCAAGTGATCTGCCCACCTTGGCCTCCCAAAGTGCTGAGATTATAGGGGTGAGCCACTGCACTGGGCCAGTAGGCTCCTTCTTATGTCTGTGGTGTCATGACTTCTTCCTTCTCACCTCCTCTGTGCCTTACAAAGTCCTTGGCTCATGTTGTGTACACAACAGATGCATATGATTGAAATAATAAAAGAAAAGGGAACGACATTTGTTTACTGAGAGCTGGCAACAGGAGTATGCATAATGACTGCTCCCTGGTGGCAGAAAGCGTACCTGCCTTAAAGAACAGATGAGCACTTTTGACTTAGGGCATTTAGCATTGGGCATGGGTAAAGGCACTTTGAGATGTTAAAACATCCACTGTAACGACTAACACCATCCAGGGAAATGCTTCTTCACCTCTATTTTCTGCTCCTCAAAGCAAAAGATAACAGTCCAAATGCCATGAAGGAATGTGGGTCTATTATTGACTAATAAAAACAAGAGATGCTCAATTAAATTGGAATTTCAGATAAACAATGAGTAATATTTTTAGTATAAGTATGTCCCAAGTATACTATAATTGATCTATCAATAGCGTTTGCTACTTACAGCTTAGGGAGAGGTTAAGAGAAAGAATAAATTAACGAACTTGTCCTGTCTTTCAGATATGGTGGCAACATATTCTTGCAGTATGAATTATCATTTTCCAAGAGTTTCAAACATCCATCTTCTTGCTTCTTTTTGTGTTCCAATTTGTGATTTGTGGGAGGGCATTCATGAACCAGTGAATTAGCTTGGTGTTCTTAATAGGTGAGCTCACATAACCTGAGAAATATTTTGCAACACTACACAATTGCTATTGTTCTTGAATTTGTGGATAGGTGGGTTTGATGTAACATGTATAAATTATGAAACTGATTTTTCACATATCCTTAGATATTTATGTATTACTTAGATGTTGCTTTAAGAAATGGTGAAAATAGAAATATAATTAATAGCAATCTATAGGATGAAGTTAAAATGTTTTATAATATTTTTTTATTTGAAGATGATATATAAAATTCATGTGTTGTTTCCAAATTTAAGCACTGCTTTAATCTGTTATTGACAATCTGCTCACTACTGCCTGAACAAAGTTTTTATTTGAAATTGAAATTAATAGAAAATTGCATTGTCTCAGTTGGTATTACAGTCAATGCATCGCACTTTATGTGATAGCTTTGATTATAAAGACATTTGAAATGAAATAACTAGGCAGGGTGTGGTGGCTCACGCCTGTAATCCCAGCACTTTGGGAGGCCGAGGCAGGTGGATCACCTGAGGTCAGGAGTTCAAGACCAGCCTAGCCAACATGGTGAAAACCTGTCTCTACTAATAACACAAAAATTAGCCAGGCATGGTGGCAGAAACCTGTAATCCCAGCTACTAGGGAGGCTGAGGCAGGAGAATCACTTGAACCTGGGGAGGGTGCGGAGGTTGCAGTGAGCCGAAATTGCATCACTACATTGCAGCCTAGGTGACAGAGTGAGAGTCTGTCTCAAAAAAAAAAAAAAAGAAAAAAAAAAAAGAAATGAAAGAAATAAATGTTAGGGAATGAATGTATAATATTTAATTTATTATGTACATTTTAATTGTATCACTCTGCTGAAGATGCTGACCCACCAGTAGAACACTTAGACATACCTAATAATAGGAATTATTTCATTTTACTGGTATTTGGTTATCTAAAAACCATAGTTTCATATTTTCCTATGTTGCTATTATAAAGGTATAATTGTCAGGTTGAGGGACAAGACACACATGTGATTTAATAGTTTATCTGAGTCACAGCATGTAGTTACGTAGGTGAGGGAGTGCTTTAGATCTTGACCTGGGCCCCACAAGTGTTGGGGACCAGGCTGCATGGGGAGGCCAGCATTGTGCCTTTTTCTCCCCCAGAATCTATTGGCTCCTCTGGGGCTTTGGACAAAAATTGTACTTACTTACATTGCTGTCACTTTCC
Source organism: Sapajus apella (assembly GCF_009761245.1). Classification (NCBI taxonomy): domain Eukaryota; kingdom Metazoa; phylum Chordata; class Mammalia; order Primates; family Cebidae; genus Sapajus; species Sapajus apella. Next base: position 10,318,538 of record NW_022436948.1, read on the forward strand.
CTCAGTGAGATATGAAGACACCTGTATTAGTCAGCTCAGGCTTCCATAGCAAAGTGCTGCACACTGGGGGGCTTAAACAACAGAAAGCCAGAATCTCACAGTTCTCAAAGCTGGTAACCTGAGATAGAGGTGTCAGCCGGCTTGGTTCCTCTCGGGTTGTGAGGGAGAATCTGTTCCAGGCCTCTCCTCCAGCTTCTGGGGGTTGCTGGCAGTCTTTGGTGCTCCTTGTGGATGCATCTCTCCACCTCTCCGTCTACACATTTATTTGGCATTCTTCCCATGCATGTGCATGCCTCTGTGTTCAAACTTCCCCATTTTATAAGAGCACCAGCCGTATTGGATTACAGACTCATCCTAATCACCTCATCTTAAGTAACTCCATCTGCAATGACCCTATTTCCAAATAATGTCATATGCTGAGTGCTGAGGGTTAGGACTTCAAGGTACGCATTTTGGGGGTTGGGGACATAATTTAACCTATGATATGGTTTGACTTTGTGTCCCCATCGAAATCTCTTCTTGGATTGTAATCTCATAATCCCTGTGTGTTGTGGGAGGAACCCAGGAGGAGGTAATTGAATCATGGATACCATTTTCCCCCATGCTATTCTCATGATAATGAGTGAGCTCTCATGAGATCTGATGGCTTTATAATGGACTTTTCCCCTTTTGCTTAGCACTTTTCCTTTCTGCTGCCATGTGAAGAAGGATATGTTTGCTTTCCCTTCCACCATGACATAAATTTTCTGAGGCCTCCCCATTCATGCTGAACTGTGAGCCAATTACATCCTTTTCCTTTATAAATTACCCAGTCTTGGGTATGTCCTTATAGCAGCATGAGAACTGACTAATACAACCCATAATAACACTGAGTGTTGTTCCTTGGCTGAAGGAGGAATTTAAGTGAGGTTCTGTGGAATTGAGGTGGCGGGTGGGCCTGGGGTTGAGGGTGGGAATTGAGGGCAGGATGAAGAGCAGGCATGGAACACCATTCACACTTTACTGGTAACTGAAAAAAAACTAAAGTGCTTATTTTCTTTTTCTCTTTTGGTGGAGGGTAGTGATGTGGATGGAGTCTGTCAATGTGTCCATGCATCAAGATATTCCTCATATCCAAGAGCAACACCACCCTGCCAAGTCTAAAGTTGGTCACATGTTCCACTTGCGACTTTTTTGGCTGAAGTATAATTTTCTACTCAAAGAGTTAGAGAAGATAAAGATTTAAGTCATTTTTATAAGGATATGTTAATTTAAAATTTAATTGTATTTAGTTTAGATCACATGAACACAAAACATAAAAGTAGCATATTCATTAAGCAGCCTACTATTTCCTAGGTTAAACATGGAATGATAGATTAAAATGTCCAGGTTTGGGAAGGTATCATAGTCAATGCTATTCTTTATGCTTTATTAAATGTCAAAAATGTACCAGATTTTGAAAAAAGGAAACCCACAGTTAAGACATTCAGATACTCAGTTTTTGGGAGATCTGGCTGTGAATGGAAAATACTCACAATGCAAGGGCAGGCAGAGCTAGCCTGGCCCTAGGAGGGCTGTAAATAATTATTTCTGGAATGGTGAAACATGAGCTACACATCACAATTGCCTATGTTTGCAATACTTCCATTTGCAAATTTCAAGGTATTGTTCTGCCCTGTCAGATAAATACATACTGCAGTAATGCTGTGGTCGTTTTGATGCCTTGACCAGGATGGAGACCTTCATGGAGGAAGAGAGTTGCCTGTGAGGTTTAGCTCATTAAATCTGTTTGAGATTTGTCTCATGGCTTCCATCATTACCTGTGCGTGGGTATAATCTCTGAGAACATAGTCAGGACACTTCTGAGTGAGTTTTGTTTTGTTTTTGGAAGGTGGTATCAGAGAGGTGAGTGGTAAATATCACCCTGTCTTTGGCAAAATTCCTACCTGTGTACCTAGAATTTGGACAGCTGATTGTCCCCCGACAAAAAGATGGCCAAGCTGCATGAGGATGCAGGTCATAACCTGGACTTAAATTTTAATCCAATTTCTTCAGTCACTTTTAGTTATGTATTGTCGAGCCTGAAGTTCAGGCATGCATTCGTTTCTTACGCTGGAGGATGGGAAGTGGGTGTCAAGTGGACTGCCTGTGACTGTGATGGTGAAGTGAGATATGAATTCAGGACAATTCCTGGCAAGTGGTAAATGTTTTTAGAGAGACAATTTTCCAAGGTCCCTCATGGCTCTGCATGGCTTATAAGAAGAAAACTAACTACATTTTTTTCTGGACTGTCTTTGTAGTGCACATCCTTGGATGACAGAGATAGTGTTCCCTGCTGGGGGACAGGTTAAGCAGGCTTGTTTGCAGGCTTTTATGAAGATGTGTATTTTCTAAGCTTGTTGTTCCTCTGCTGTGACACAAAGTCACTGTGTGTGCAGCATCTACATGGGCTTCTCCTTCTCACCTCTGCAAGGCTTTGGGGGTGAGGGAAACCAAAGTGAATGTGAAGTTCATGCTGCCTGCTGTGCTGTGAGTAATGAAGTTCTTTTTTTTAAATTTTACTTTAGGTGCATACTATATCTGGCATTTCTCCCCACGTTATCCCTCCCCACCCTCTCCACCCCCTGCTGTCTCTCCCTTACCCCCCACAACGTCCCCTAGTGTGTGATGCTCCTCTCCCTGAGTCCATGAGTGCTCATTGTTCAACACCCACCTATGAGTGAGAACATACAGTGTTTGGCTTTCTATCCTTATGTCAGTTTTCTGAGAATGATGGTTTCCAGATTCATCCAAGTCCGTATAAAGGACACGAACTCATTGTATTTTTATGGCTGCGTAGTATTCCATGGTGTATATGTACCACATTTTCTTTGTCCAGTGTATCATTGATGGGCATTTAGGTTGGTTCCAGGTCTTTGCTATTGTACACAGTGCGGCAGTGAACATATGTGTTCATGTGTCTTTATAGTAGAACGATTTATAATTCTTTGGGTATATACCCAGTAATGGGATTACTGGGTCAAATGGAATTTCTATTTCTAGATCTTTGAGAAATTGCCACACTGTCTTCCACAATGGTTGAACTAATTTACATTCCCACCAACTGTGTAAGAGTGTTCCTATTTCCCCACATCCTCTCCAGCATCTGTTGTCTCCATATTTTTTGACGATCACCATGCTAACTGGTGTGAGATAATATCTCAGTGTGGTTTTGATTTGCATTTCTCCAATGACCAGTGATGATGAACAATTTTTCATATGTTTGTTGGCCTCATATATATCTTCTTTTGAAAAATGTCTGTTCATATCCTTTGCCCACTTTTGAATGGGGTTGTTTATTTTTTTCTTTTATATCTATTTTAGTTCTTTGTAGATTCTGGATATCAGCCCTTTGTCAGATGGGTAGATTGCAAATTTTTTTTACCATTCTGTTGGTTGCCAATTCGCTTTAATGATGGTTTCTTTTGCTGTACAGAAGCCTTGGAGTTTAATTAGATCTCATTTGTCTATCTTGGCTTTTATTGCTATTGCTTTTGGTGTTTTAGTCATGAAGTCCTTGCCTATACCTATGTCCTGGATTATTTTGCCTACATTTTCTTCTAGTGTTTTTATGGTGTTCGGTTTTATGTTTAAATCTTTGATCCATCTGGAGTTAATTTTAGTGTAAGGTGACAGTTATGGGTCCAGTTTCTTCTTTCTGCACATTGCTAGCTAGTTTTCCCAATGCTGTTTATTAAACACAGAGTCCTTTCCCCATTGCTTGTTTTTGTCAGGTTTGTCAAAGATCAGATGGTTGTAGATGTCTGGCATTGCCTCCAGGGCCTCTGTTCTGTTCCATTGGTCTATATCTCTGTTTTGGTACCAGTACCATGCTGTTTTGGTACCAGTACCATGCTGTTTTGATTACTGTAGCCTTGTAGTATAGTTTAAAGCCTGGCAGTGTGATGCCTCCAGCTTTGTTCTTTTTGCTTAGGATTGTCTTGGCTATGCAGGGTCTTTTGTGATTCCATATGAAGTTTAAAGTGGTTTTTTTCTAGTTCTGTGAAGAAAGTCATTGGTAGCTTGATGGGGATAGCGTTGAATCTATAGATTACTTTGGGCAGTATGGCCATTTTCACAATATTGATTCTTTCTAACCATGAGCAGGGAATGTTTCTCCATCTGTTTGTGTCCTCTCTTATTTCATTGAGCAGTGGTTTGTAGTTCTCCTTGAAGAGTTCCTTTACATCATTTGTTAGTTGTATTCCCAGGTATTTTATTCTCTTTGTAGCAATTGTAAATGGAAGTTCTCTCTTGATTTGACTCTCTGCTTGTCTTTTATTGGTATATAGGAATGCTTGTGATTTTTACACATTGATTTTGTATCCTGAGATTTTGCTGAAGTTGCTTATCAGTTTGAGAAGATTTTGGGCTGAGACAGTGGGGTCTTCTAAATGTACAATCATGTCAGCTGCAAATAGAGACACTTTGACTTCCTTTTTTCCTAATTGAATACTTTTATTTCTTTTTCTTGCCTGATTGTGCTGGCTAGAACTTCCAATACTATGTCAAATAGGAGTGGTGAGAGAAGGCATCCTTGTCTAGTGCCTGCTTTCAAAGGGAATTCTTCCAGCTTTTGCCCATTCAGTATGATATTGGCTGTGGGTTTGTCATAAATAGCTTTTATCATTTTATGATATGCTCCATCAATACCTGGTTTATTGAGAGTTTTTAGTATGAAGTGCTGTTGAATTTTGTTGAAGGCCTTCTCTGCATCTATTGAGATAATCATGTGGTTTTTGTCTTTGGTTCTGTTTATGTGATGGATTATATTTATGGATTTGCATATGTTGAACCAGCCTTGCATCCCCAAAATGAAGCCTACTTGGTCATGATGGATAAGCTTCTTGATTTGCTGTTGTAATCTGTTTGCCAGTATTTTATTGAAGGTTTTTGTGTTGATGTTCATCATGGATATTGCCTGAAGTTTTCTTTTTTAGTTGAGTCTCTGCCTGGTTTTGATATCAGGATGATGTTGGTCTCATAAAATGAGATAGGGAGGATTCCCTCCTTTTGTATTGTTTGATAAAGTTTCAGAAGGAATGGAACCAGCTCCTCTTTGTACGTCTGGTAGAATTTGGCTGTGAACCCGTCTGGACCTGAACTTTTTTTGGTTGGTAAGCTATTAATTGCTGCCTCTACTTCAGCTCTTGTTATTGGTCTATTCAGGGTTTCAACTTTCTCCTGGTTTAGTCTTGGTAGAGTACAAGTGCCCAGGAATTTATCCATTTCTTCCCGGTTTACTGGTTTAGGCGCACAGAGCTGTTTGTAGTAATCTCTGATGGTAGCTTGTATATGTATGGGATCAGTGGTGATATCCCCTTTAACATTTTTTTTCCATCTATTTGATTCTTCTCCCTTTTCTTTTTTATTAATCTGGCTAGTGGACTGTCTATTTCGTTGATCTTTTCAAAAAACCAGCTCCTGATTTATTGATTTTTTGAAGGTTTTTTTTGTTTCTCTATCTCCTTCAGTTCAGCTCTGATCTTAGTTACTTCCTGTCTTCTGCTAGCTTTTGAGTTTTTTTGATCTTCCTCCTCTAACTCTTCCAATTTTGATGATAGGGTGTCAGTTTTAGATCTTCCTTGTTTCTCATGTGGGCATTTATTGCGGTAAATTTCCCTCTCAGCACTGCTTTAAAGGTGTCTCAGAGATTGTGGTAAGTTGTGTCTTTATTCTGATTGGTTTTGAACAACATCTTTATTTCTGCCTTCATTTCATTGTTTATCCAGTTGACACTCAGAAGCAAGTTGTTCGGTTTCCATGTAGTTGTGCAGCTTTGAGTGTGATTCTTAATCCTGAGTTCTAGTCTGATTGTGCTGTGGTCTGATAGACTGTTTGTTATGATTTCCATTCTTTTGCATTTGCTGTGGAGTTATATACTTCCAATGATGTGGTCAATTTTAGAGTAAGTGCAATGTGGTGCTGAGAAAAATGTATATTCTATGGATTTGGGGTGGAGCGTTCAGTATATGTGTATTAGGTCCACTTGGTCCCAGTGTACCTGAATATGAGGGGGAGAATGAATCCAAGCTGGAAAACACACTCCAGGATATTATCCAGGAGAGCTTCCCAAGCCTAGCAAGGCAGTCCAACATTCAAATTCAAGAAATACAGTGAACGCCGCAAAGATGTTCCTCAAGAAGAGCAACGCCAAGGCACATAATCATCAGATTCACCAGGGTTGAAATGATGGAAAAAATGTGAGGGCAGCCATAGAGTAAGGTCAGTTCATCCACAAAGGGAAGCCAGTCAGACTCACAGTGAATCTCTCAGCAGAAACCCTACAAGCCAGAAGAGAGTGGGGGCCAATATTCAACATCCTTAAATAAAAGAACTTTCAGCCCAGAATCTCACATCCAACCAAACTAAGCTTCGTAAATGAAGGAGAAATAAGATCCTTTATGGACAAGCAATTATTGAGAGATTTAGTCACCGCCAGACCTGCCCTACAAGAGCTCCTGAAAGAAACACTAAGCATGGAAAGGAACAAGTACCAGTCACTGCAAAAGCAAACCAGTTGGCAAAGACCAAAAATGCAATGAAGAAAATGAGTCAACTAACAGGAAAGAAAACCAGCCAGTAACAAAATGGCAGGATCAAATTCACACATAACAATATTAACATTGAATGTAAATGGCCTAAATGTCCCCAATCAAAAGACACCGACTGGCAAATTGGATAAAAAGTCAAGACCCATTGGTGTGCTGTATTCAGGAAACCCATCTCACATACAAAGACACACATAGACTCAAAATAAAGGGATGGAAGATTTACCAAGCAATGGAGAACAAAGAAAAGCAGGCGTTGCAAACTTAGTCTCTGATAAAACAGACTTCAAGCCAACAAAGATCAGAAGAGACAAAGAAGGGTTTTATATAATGGTAAAAGGATCAATCCAACAAGAAGAGCTAACTATCCTAAATATATATGCACCCAACACAGGAGCACCCTGATGCATAAAGCAAGTTCTTAATGACCTAAAATGAGATTTAGACTCCCACACAATGATAGTGGGAGACTTCAACACTCCACTGTCAATATTAGATCAATGAGACAGAAAATTAACAAGAGTAATGAAGTTCTTTGTCTCTGACCTGGGAGTTTCCTGTCTTCAACCACCATCCATGAAATTGTGGTGACTAACTTGTAAGCTTGCAAGTAGGTTACAATTTCAGACCCTTCATAGTTATTGACAATGCTCAATATATAATCATTTTTTTCTCATTAAATAAGCTTTTTGAAGGAAGGGACCATGTTGCTCTTTATAGCACCTCCAACCCTAGTATAGAATGAACTCACAGTGCATGCTTATTGAATGAACTAAACTGGACTGGCTAGTCTTAAGCTCAGTTTTTGTTTTCTCAATTAACTCAAACTCAACAACACCTACATTAGGGCCAGCCAGTGAAGAGGCAGAATAGAGGAAGGAATGCTGATGGGGTAGAAGAAGAGAAGTCCAGGCACCTTGATTCTTTTGTCATATTGCACTCATGACCCCCTTTACAGATATTTATTTTCAAGAATAACATGTGTCTAACTCTATATCCTCTTCATAAATGTATGACAAAATGACAAGCAATTAATGCACACAACACAGACTGATTATGCACCAATGTGTATGGGGATAGAGGCATAACTAGCAAAGAAGCCCCAGTACAAGGTCTAATGAGATCCTTCTTCATGCATGACAAGGAGAATTCTGATTTCATCCTTCACCTCAAGAGCAGGGGATGTGGGGATGCTGGAGGCAGAATGACAGAGAGCTTCTTCAGTGGAGAAGAAAACGTGGTCAAAGACCTGTCTGGCAGCAGATTCCCCCACACTAGGGAGGGGGCTTCTGCCATTCTGGTTGCTGCTCAAGGGTGTGCAGCAACTGGCCAAAGCAACAAGGAAATAGAGGCCAGGTAGTTGTCTCTAGATAGGATTGCAGGCTGTGTAGAATGAACAGCAGTTATGATTATTCTCCCTGCCCCAGCGGTAGCTCAGCATGCTTTATGCTGTTCTGTTAGTCATCAGCCACTCAGCCCCAGCAGTACTCCTCCCCACCTCATCCTTGGAATGAGCTTGTATGCACCCCTCAGAGACTAAGGCTCTATGCAACAACCTGGCTGAATCTGTGGAGCTGTGCTGTTGGGTGGAGGCAGAGTGTGTTGTGCTTCCTTGATTGGCATGCCCACCCTTTATCAAACACTGCTTGAGTGTCTAGGCATTTGTATTAACTGCTTTCGTATTTTCTGTATTCTTGAAGCCTTGGCACCTGCAGTCTTGATGGTCAGGAGGCACTGCCCCTTTGGCGGGGAGAGGGTTAGCTAATTCCCAAAGATAAAAATCAACTCACCTAAAAGAGCACTTTTCATATGCAAGCCTATCAGTCCAAAGCCCATTCCCTGCCAACTACCTCTGGGCCACTAGTCACCTGCCTTAATTACACCAAGGGCAGATGTTGGACAACTCAGGACAGTTCCTAAACCCTCGAGCCTGCAGAAGTTATTCAAGCTAGCTCTAAACCTGCTTAGCTTGCTTATCCTGCTATACTCATTCTTTTCCTGGCATCCCTCATAAAGCCTCTCTCCATGCTTCCTCTCGCTCCCTCAGCCTCCTGATCAACCCTGGTGCTTCTGCACGTGGCCCTGTGTGACATGGCTACCCCCCCCCCCCCCGCCCCGGGGAACTGTGAGTCATGAGCTGTCTCTGCAATTATAGTCTTTTCCTGATCTGTTGGCTTCATAATCCTTGGATAATCATAAAACCTACATTTGAAAACAGCATTGCCCTCTGCACTGAAAATAAAATGAGCTTGTGTTAGGGCTTAGGGGAGAACTTTTCCTGTTGTTTTTCTGTTGTTGTTGTTGTTGTTGTTAAAGAAATATATTTAAGGTTTGGATAAGAATTCTTTGTTTTGATTCCCAGTTGGAAATTATAGAAATAGAGCAAGACAGAAGTTTTGCCTTATCCATAAAAGAAGGGATGAAAAAATTATGAAATTTCCATAGTCTGGAATACAAAAGTATTAGAGAGATTGAGTCATAGCTATAGGGGTTGACATGGAGGTGTTTTCTTTTCTCTTTGTGACAATGAAAAGCAAGATGCAGAGAAGTGTTTGTCATGGGATTCTACTTTTTAAGAAAGCAATGACATAAAGGCTGCATCTGTGTGGATATATGTATGTGTGTATGCATAAAACTAGATAAGGAGGAAAATGGAAGGGTGAAAACTAAGTTGTTTGTATGAGTTAATGGGGGCAGATATTGGGAAGCAGGGAGAATAGAGAGGTCAAGTAAAACTGAGAGAGAAAAGAGAGCACTTAAAATCCCATATCCACACTTAAATATTTATATTCAATTATTACTGTTAACGTGTATAGATACATTTTAAAGCTCTGTAATTCAGTGGCTCTGCTCTTTAGCAGAATTTTACTCTGTGATTCAAGATATGTTAATATCATTCTTGTGTGATTTTACTTTTATTTATTATTATTTTTAATTGTATTTGGGCTCTGGGGTACATGTGCACGTCCTTCATCCTGCAGGATTTTTGCATAGGTACATACATGCCATGGTGGTTTGCTGTCTCCATCCCCCACTGCCCGTTGCCTACATCAGGCGTTTCTCCTGGTGTTATCCCTCCCCATCCTTCCACTGTCCCCCCCTCCCCTTCCCTCCAACCCCCTGCCTGTCCCTGTGAGTGTTGTTCCCTTCCCTGTGCCCAAGGGTTCTCATTGTTCATCACCCACCTGTGAGTGAAAACATGCAGTATTTGGTTTTCTGTTCTTGTGTCAGTTTGCTGAGAATAATGGTTTCTAGGTTCATCCATGTTTCTACAAAGGACACAAACTCATCATTTTTTATGGCTGCATAGTATTCTATGGTGTATATATGCCACATTTTTTTTTGTCCAGTCTATTATCGATGGGCATTTGGGTTGGTTCCAAGTCTTTGCTATCGTAAACAGCACCGCAATGAACATACATGTGCATATGTCTTTAGGATAAAATGATTTATAATCCTTTGGGTATATACCCAGTAATGGGATTGCTGGGTCAAATGGAATTCTATTTCTAGATCCTTGAGGAATCGCCACACTGTCTTCCACAATGGCTGAGCTAATTTACACTCCCACCAACAGTGTAAAAGTGTTCCTATTTCTCCACATCCTCTCCAGCATCTGTTGTCTCCAGATTTTTTAATGATTGCCATTCTAACTGGTGTGAGATGGCATCTCAATGTGGTTTTGATTTGCATTTCTATAATGACCAGTGATGATGAGCATTTTTTCATATGTTTGTTGGTCGCATATTTGTCTTCTTTTGAAGTGTCTGTTCATATCCTTTGTCCACTTTTGAATGGGTTTGTTTGTTTTTTTCTTGTAAATCTGCTTTAGTTCTTTGTACATTCTAGATATTAGCCCTTTGTCAGATGGGTAGATGGCAAATTTTTTTTCCCATTCTGTTTGTTGCTTGTTTACTCTAATGATTGTTTCTTTTGCTGTGCAGAAGCTCTTAAGTTTAATTAGGTCCCATTTGTCTATTTTGGCTTTTGTTGCCATTGCTTTTGGTGTTTTAGTCATGCAGTCCTTTCCTGTGCTTATGTCCTGAATGGTTTTGCCTAGGTTTTCTTCTAGGGCTTTTTATGGTGGTAGTTCTTATGTTTAAATCTTTAACCCATCTGGAGTTAATTTTTGTATAAGGTGTAAGGAAGGGGTCCAGTTTTAGCTTCCTGCCTATGGCTAGCCAGTTTTCCCAACACCATTTATTAAACAGGGAATCCTTTCCTCATTGCTTGTTTTTGTCCAGTTTGTCAAAGATCAGATGGTTATAGATGTGTGGTGTTGCTTCCGAGGCCTCTGTTCTGTTCCATTGGTCTATATCTCTGTTTTGGTACCAGTACCATGCTGTTTTGATTACTGTAGACTTGCAGTATAGTTTGAAGTGAGGTAGTGTGATGCCTCCAGCTTTGTTCTTTTCGCTTAGGATTGTCTTGGCTATGCATGCTCTCTTTTGGTTCCATATGGAGTTTAAAGTGGTTTTTCCCAGTTCTGTTAAGAAGGTCAATGGTAGCTTGATGGGGATAGCATTGAATCTGTAAATTACTTTGGGCAGTATGGTCATTTTCACAATAGCAATTCTTCCTAACCATGAGCATGGAATGTTCTTCCATCTGTTTGTGTCCTCTCTTATTTCCTTGATGATAAATCTACTCAGGCTCAAATTAGTCCCTGCCTTCCTGTATTAGGATAAAATGACTCAGAAATATGTATTTTATGGAATTAAAGACTGATATTTTACTTGCATGGATTGAAAAACAAGCGCTGCAAAATATGTCTGTAATTTGCTGAATATAGTGATAAAATTTGTGGATCCGATTTCATTTATAAAATGAATTCTGAGGAACTTTTCCCAATTCATTTTTTATAGTCGAAACTATATTCCAGAAAAGAGAGCACTTAAAATCCCGTATCCACACTTAAATATTTATATTAAATTATTAGTGTTAACATTATAGATATATTTTAAAGCTCTATAATTCTATGGTTCTGCTCTTTAGCAGAATTTTACTCTATGACTCAAGATATGTGAATATCATTCTTGTATGATTTACTTTTAAAGGGAGATGAAGATAGATTTGCCTGCCATCCATCCCGCCTGTTGAGTGCAGGCAAACAGAGTCATTGGGTTTTGATGTCTTACTGCCAGGCAGACGCGGGCTAGACTTGAATCATAACCTCCCCAGTCAGATCTCTGATGTGTAAAACAAGCAGCATGGGAAGAACCAGCTGCTCTGCAGAAGGGATGCCTGTCTCTCCAGATAGAATGGAGTGTTTCTGTCCCTCGGGTTCCAGACCACCACAGACTCATCAGCTCCAGCCCCTGCGGTCACTTGGCCAGACAAAAGCAAGTTATTTTCTCACAGCACAGGGCCTCCTCTCCTGCAAACTTAGCCCCTTCTGTTGGGTGTTACTAAGCCGTGAGTCTAAATATGGCACATGGCCGTTGGATGGAAATCATTTCCAGTAAAAGAGGATGTTTCCTCAGCAGTTTTCAAGCTGGCGCTGACTCAAGCATCCTCGAGGGAGACCAATTTAACTGGTCATTAGGGAGACAGCAAAAAGGCATTGAGGAATTCTGTAACAAGATGCGTATCCTGTGTGGAAGGCCCCCTGGGACTCTGACCATTGGCTCTCTGTGCTTGCTGGAGAGGCTTTATTGATGCCGCAGAAAAGTATTTTGCTGCAGCAAATCTGTTATTTGTGCATTGGTTTAAAGATGCTGTATTGCAGTGGCTCCAGCTTTGTGAGGAACAGCACTAAAGGTGAGACTTGGCACTCAGACAGTAATTAAATGTTTAAAGATGATTAATACTCAGGTAAATACATCATCAGAGGTAGAGAAGAGAATTGAGGCCTTGAAAGGAGAAGTGAAAATTTATGCTGAAATTTTTGGGCAAGCTATTCACACTGTCCTGAAGGCAACACATACACTCACTTACAAATTGAAATATTTGAAAATTAGAATGTAAACACAGTGAGGATTCCTTGACATATACCCTCTAATACAAAAAAGGGCTTACTTGGGAGGTATATAGGGTCTGTCTGCTGTGGAAAAAAATGATCCTTATGATAATAAAGTGTCATAAAACTTCAAGGCTAGTAATTGTAGACTGACAAAGATATAGCTACTGAGGATGATAAGACCAATGATCTGAATTCAAATAGGGCCTTTTGGCTCTGGAATCATTCAACACCCACCAGAGCTCCAGTAGCAGGTCCACAAGAGTAGGGGCTCACTTTGCACAATGCAGCATGGATTCATAGGATCTTTGGTTCAGAAACCTATTCCACTGGGATTCATTCTTGTTCCCAAATATTTACTTTTTCAACACTGTTAATGTTGATCTTAAGAGAAGCATTTCAAAGTACATGAATTACAGGAATGAGAAAATATATTTTAAAAATGGGAGATATGTTAAAAATGTATTTTTTAAAAGGATCTGAATGAAACCACAGTTACTTAACCAAGAAACAATACGACTAGCCACAGCTGTGTAGTTCTTAGAGAGTATTTATGAACGTGTGTCATCAATGAATGTGTCCTGGGCATGGACCATTGGTTCAGAGCCTTTTATTTATATATTCATGATTTATTTGTCTTCTAAGTCTAGAACTTTCTTTCTTACAAATAAGAATCTGTAAAGTGTAGTAATTCAGGCTTACTTTTTTTAAAGAAGTCATTTGAAATGTTTTTTCTTAAAAACAAAAATATTTTTAGGTGCAACCAGTTGCCCTTGGCAATAGAAGTGCTGCTGTGCTAATCTTTCTCTGATCTCTCTTTTCTTGCTGTGGTCTTTTAGACTCTGTATTGGTCTTGAAATGATGGGTCTTTATCCTTGGGATAACTCTGAGTGCGTTTCCTATAGGAGATCAACATCAAGGCTCCTTGTAGTGACACTGAATTGAGGCTTGCTGCCCATATAGTACTGAAGCCCATAGAGATGTGGAGGGCTGAGAGAAGATTCACATGGTAGAAGGAGAGGGATGGTGAACCCACACTATTAGAAGATCATCCAGCCCTAGAGACCATGCTCCAAGATAAGACCAGGGCCTTAGTGAGAACCTTCCTTGAAATTTCCATGAAACCATAGCTCAACATTCTCATAAGGACATTAGCTGGGTCCTGTGGGCTGAGAGCGCCGGCTGCTTTCATGACAAGTGATGGTCCCGAGTATGAGACTTGATAGTCCTGGATGTGACCCTTTATGGATCTATATAAAATGATTTTTATAGATAAGGTGGGAAGGTTAGCAGGAGACAAACGTGACAAAAGAAGACCTGGCTATGCTTCCATTGGTTGGAGCTTTGTAGGAAGAAGTAGAATATGGAGCAGTGGGATTCTGCTCTTTTGTTCTAGCTAAAGGCTTACTTTAGGGATGGCACTTCTATGAATGTGGAACAAAACATGGGAAGTCTTACTAACCAAAACGATTGCATTTTCTCATCTTTCTTAAGGTGGCAACCATATGGTATTTAAAATATCGGTTAGAAAATGATGTTTAATTTATTATCTGAGTACATAACTTCTTAACTCTTAACTCACATGCTTTGGGGTAATGCACAAGACATAGTCCATTCCCCCTTTCCCTCATCCTCCTCACCTTCCTTTTCTTCATTCTCTTCTCCTTCCTTTCTCTCCTCCTTTTCCTTTTCTTCATCATCCTACTTTTCCTCTTCTTCTCCTTGTTCTTCTCCCTTCCTCCCTCCTTCCATTGCTCTCTTTCTCTTCTCTCCATGAGTGCAGACCAGAAAATGGGCTTGCTGGAATGAGCCTGTAGCCTTAAGCCCCCTTACAGTAGTGGACACACTCCACCAGCAGAGAGTGCTCTCCATGTGTCATACACTGGGCCAGGCATGAGGTTTTAGCAGTGGACAAAATGGGCAAGTCCTTGCTTTCGTGTGTCTGGAACTCCAGCAAGGTCCAGGCTTATGGCTGGGGTTAGGCCTGTGGAAGGTGCCTAAGAAACTGGTGATATGAGGTATAGTCAGGGAAATATTAGAGATAACCTTTGAATTTTTTTAAAATTAAAGATGATCGGCTACTGGTTTTCCAGAAATGTCAGTTATTGTTTAGGAATTTTACATTTTGCTTTAGATGCCATCAGAATGGTAATCTGTGTTGTTGCCCAATCCCCACCTGGTGGTTTTTGTCTTGTGTCAGAAGGATATGGTGCATATTACTAATTTCTTCAGAATGATGTGACTGCAGTGAAGAGGTCCAGAGCACAGGTATACACAGGTCCGCAAAATCTATCTGCTCCAAAGACAGGCACTTCTTATGATATTTGTCTAAAACACTAGAATTAGCCATGGAGGGAAAAGTGGATCTTATCATGAAAATCAACTAACTACATATGTCTCATAAATGTACCCAGAGGCTTTATGATATGCACAGCAGGCACATTGATAACTTATTGAAATAAAAAGGACAATGAAACATTTCAAAGTGCCATGTTATATTTATTAACAAAAAAAATGAGTCTGGCCATGAAGTGTGGTTGTGGAAGTCTCTGTAAACTACATAGAACATATTCTCTTTTTTTTTTTTTTTGAGATGGAGTTTCACTCTTGTTACCCAGGCTGGAGTGCAATGGCGCAATCTCAGCTCACTGTAACCTCCGCCTCCTGGGTTCAGGCAATTCTCCTGCCTCAGCCTCCTGAGTAGCTGGGATTACAGGCACGCGCCACCATGCCCAGCCAATTTTTTGTATTTTTAGTAGAGACGGGGTTTCACCATGTTGACCAGGATGGTCTCGATCTCTTGACCTCGTGATCCACCCGCCTCGGCCTCCCAAAGTGCTGGGATTACAGGCGTGAGCCACCACGCCCGGCCCAGAACATATTCTCTATGCAGGAATTATAGACCCAATTGTATAAACATACAGGACATTATTTTTAAAAAGATTATTTGCTTTTAACTTTTAAATAAGCTATTCTTATGTGCATCGGAGTCAGTGGAAAAATTACAGTTCTGTGTAGATTTACCTGCCTACCAATGACAAAGTTATTTATAAACTCATAATAAAATAGATTATTAACTTTATCCCATAAATTCCACTTTAAGATGTTTTAAAATGAGTATTTCTGATCAAATGTGTTGAGATGACTCCAATGTGATCGTCTGTGTTGAGTTGGTATGTTACTCCATCCAGGACAGCCAGTTAATGGTGCAGCTGTTACCACTTGAATGCATTCAGTCTGTCTAGCAAAGGCTATAGGGAGGTATTGAGTGAATATCATACTCTCAGGCAGAAGGACATCAGACTACCATGGACACCCGCTTCTCCGATACTGAAGAGAAATATATTGAAGCCAAAAATGGTTCTGTGCATCAGGGTTATGTTCCAGGACAGGGACCCTGCTCCCTGTTGCTCTACTTTTCTAGAGAGTTCTTTGATAAGGTCACTAAACTGTCAGAAGAAAAGCAGAGGAAGCTTAAGTGCCAGCTGCTCCGGGGAGTGGCAAACCTGAGTTGGAGACTTCGGCTGTTCAGCAGAGGCCAGGTGAGAGGTTGACAAAGACTATGCCTAGTCTTTCTTACCGGACAAGAGGAGCTTCCAGTCCAGCTAGTTCATTGGCAAACAACTCCTAGAGAGACACACTGCCGTCATCCAGTAGGACATCCTGCCAATCTCTCATGGTACCCAACTGTGAAAGGTATTGTATGCGGGACTGAACAAAAATTATGTGAATGTTTCCCATCTTCTGCAGAAGAAAATGGACCAATGGCAAATTGCATATGCAGATTTAAGATTCTCAACTGTGAGTATGGCTAGGTTCAAATGGGTTACTAGTCCAGAAGCACTCTGTGAGAAGTGACTCAGCCCCTCTTGCTATTTTTATATTTTGCAAGTTCTGTGTTTTTCTAAATACAAGGTTTTATTTTTTCTGCTTAGTCCTTGAAAATCACAAGAGATATGCATTAGCTGCAAGTTACTAACTTAGTAACTTGAGGGTTAATTGATCACAGGATGTGGCATAAATGAGAAAAAGCTTAAAATCCTATGTTCTCCCTCCATATCTGTACATGTGATGGGAAATACATTTACTTTCTGTAACAAAGGACGATAGGTCTTCCAAACATTTTCTAATTTTTGACTTCCTTTTTGGCCCATGAGTCATTAAGCAGTATGTTATTAATTTCCAAATATTTGGAGATTTTCTAGATGTCTTGATGTTGTTGGTTTCTAATTTAATTTTATTGCTGTCAGAGAATACACTCTATTCCCAGAAGGTCATTGAGATGTGATTTGTGGCTCAGGATATGGTTCCCGTGGTGACTGTTTCACGTGCATTTGAAAGAATATATATTCTGAAATTTTGTAGTTACTGCAGCCGGACAAGTCAAATTGTTTGACAATGTGATTTGAAACTTCCCAGGGCTGATCTTATCGAAGTCTAGTTGTTCTATGTTACTGACAGAGGGACATCAAAATCTCCACCTATGGCTGTGGGTTTATCTATTTCTTCTTTTAGTTTTGTCAGCCTTTGCTGATGAGTCACAGCTCAAAGCCTGGGAGACACTGTTCAGGGAGACTACAGAGGGAGAAATCGCCCCAGCTTTCAGTGGTGTCACGGATGGTACAGAGCTTGATCCAAGACAGTAGGATGAGTAGGTTTAGGGGAAATAGAAGGTCAAGGAAGGCCCTGGTGAAGTCCAAGAACATAATATGCAAAGCAGATGAGTTAGAAATGCAGATGGAATGTCCTGGGAGCAAATTATGGAATAGTTGATAATCCTATCTCATCAACAGTCAATTGACCAGCAATGTTTCCTGACCGCACCCTGGCTTCTCTACCCCAACTAGATTCAAAAGACCCTGAATCTCCAAGGCATCAGTAATTTGTTATGATTTATTTTCTTATTCATGCCTTATTTTGTTTTTTCGATTTTTGTATTATTTTTTCTTACATAGTTCCCCAAATTGTGTAAGTTTCAGACTCCACAAAACTTAGATTCACTCCGTCCCTTCTCCTCCACCTACCTGCTATGCAACTTTTGGCAAGTTACTATGCTCTCTGGACTAAGTTTCCTCACCTGTATAACAAAGCTAATAATGGTACTGCCTTCGTGGGTGGTCCAGAGAGGTAATTAAGATGTATAAAGCTCCTTACAATAGTGCCTGCTGCGCAGTTACACTGACTTAAGTGTTTGTTAAATAAAGAAAAAAGGGGAATAGGCTTTGACAAGTTATAAAGATTCTTTCCTTTCTGTGTGTGTGTTTTTTGAGACAAAGTCTTGTTCTGTTTCACAGGCTAGAGTACAGTGGTGCAGTCTCAGCTCACTGCAACCTCTGCCTCCTGGGTTCAAGTGATTCTCCTGCCTCAGCCTCCAGAGTAGCTGAGATCACAGGCACCCACCACCGGGCCTGGCTAATTTTTATATTTTTAGTAGAGATGGAGTTTCACCATCTTGGCCAGGCTGGTCTGGAAATCCTGACCTCATGATCCACCTGCCTAGGCCTCCCAAAGTCCTGGGATTACAGGCATGAGCCTCTGTGACCAGCCAAGATTCTCTCCTTCTAAAGTCTCTCCCTGATAGGCCTTGATGTTTGGATTCTCATGCATGGTCCAGTATTGACAAGAATCCTGCTAAGTCAGTTGACCCAGAACCCCTCCCCCTCAACGATTGGTCACCTTCTATGTCTGATCAGATTCCTCATCCTTCACCATCCCCCATAATGGCTGATCACCATGGCTTGTCTTCAGCAAAAATCCTGCTAAGTTGGTTTAGCTGTAATCCCCCTTACCTCTGATGTTTCCTCTTAGTAATTTTCCATCCACTTGTCTCTACCCTGCTTCTTGGCTACAAATTTCCACTTGGTCATGCGGTAATTGGAATTACTCCCAATCTGTGTCCCCCACTCAAAATTACATTGCAGTGGCCCATACACCTATAGCAATAGTCACCCATTGAATGAAGTCTTCCTTCCTGTCTTTAACACATGTCATCAGCAAATTTTTCTTTATTGCCCGTGTGCTTTCAGACTCAGTTTCCTCACCTGGAAAATGGGAATGTTGTGATTTCCAAGCTCTTAAAATTCCATGCACCTGGTATATTTTATTGTTTGACTCACTCTTAGGCCACTTCTCACAGGTGTGGAATTAGCTGTTCTCCACCTGTCCTGGGGGGAAATTTTTAATATGAATAAACATGCTGCAAAATCATAACATTCTTCATTTCAAAGCAAAATCTGAACCTGTGTCTTAACTTTATTATAAAAATAATGGAGAATTTGCTGCATTTTGTTCTTCCTTTCTTAGTGAGTATTAGCTTGATTTGGAGTACATTTTTAAAATATTTGGCTTCATTATAAATATTTATATATGCCTATATGTGGGTATAAACCATGTAAAAACACACAAAAATTCCCCTTATAATTAGTAAGCTCAGTACATGTATACATAATATTAATCTTTCTTTGTGTATGGTGGAAATGTGTGTATTTTATGGAGTTTTGTCTAATCCAAACTCAAATGATCTCAAAGTGTTGAGAACTAGCTTGAGTGTCATATTGTATTATCCACAAGAATGGCATTCAGTTTTAAAATAATTTCCAAAGTTGAGTGATAATTCTAGTTAATAAGGCCTTGTCTCCATGTTCGAATGCCATCAACGTTCCATTTTCTGAGAATATCCCCTATGCCTAGGGTGCCCGGGGTGCAGGAGTGAGATTTCATTTGAAATAATGGACAGTTCATGGTGTGAGACACTTGAAATTTCGCTATGTCCCAGACATCATGCATAACACTAATTGGGCATTTCAGCCCTTAAACTGCTAATTTTTAAAAATACATCAGAGGTAAAGATGTCAATACTTAGAACTGAAGATTGTTCAAATTTTATTTTAAAGGCAAAGAGCATTAAAGATTCAACAGCCAAGTTTTGAGTTTCATTACTGATGACAAATTTGTTTTGTCACAAAGAAGGTGCAGAGCTCAATGGCTATTAGTTTATGAATCAACACACATGAATTTGATTCATGTGGAATTTACATTGGCCTTGGTGCTCTCATCTGAAAAATTACCTCCTTAAACAGCGTCGTGATAGCAGTGAGGACTTTTACAGTTTACACCAGCTGCAGGAAAGTTAGAGGCAAAACGTAGGAACAGTCACAGTGTTGAAGGTATAGACATTGATAATTTCTAGAAATGATCTAGAGTCTGCCTCTTACAACAATATCTCACATGTTTGCTTTACTTGATTCTTGAGCAATAGCACCAAGGAGGAAGTCTTTATCATCCCCATCTTAAAAGCCTTGTATTTGAGCTTCAGAAACACACCAGTATCTAAACTAAAATTCAGGTCCACACCCAGGCCTTTAGACTCCACATCTGGTGCTCTTGGCACTAAGCTGTCTCACGTGTCATGGAATACCAAAGAAGAGATTTCGATCTCTGCCATTTAGTTTATATCTCTCACCATCTCACACTGGGGAATTGCAGACATTTGCTGCCTTTCAGGGCTTTGAGAACCTGAATAACCAATGCAGTGCAATTGCCAAGTGATGTGTATCTTCCCCACCCACAACACCCCACCCCAAACAGGACACAGTACTTCTAACTCAACACTGGCCTGGGCTCGAGAGCAAATCTTGATGCAGTGAATGCTCATGGACTGTCCCCTATATGTCTAATAGAGAACGGATAACGGTGCTGAACAGACATTTATCCTCCAGGACCTGTCCCAGGAGCTCTGTAGGTAGCGTGCTTCTCCAGATGCTCTGATGGAGAGGAATTCTCTTGGCATCCCCTAGGACTTTGCCAGCCATGGCACCAACCAGAGGAGTCACAGAGAGAAGGATGTGGTGAGACTCCCAAACGGTGCCTGGGGGCAAAGGAAGATCGATGAACAGAGCATTCAAAGTGACTGAAAAGGTCCCAAAACTTTTAAACAGCATTTAAAGCATTTGTGTGTAAGACATCTGGCTGTGTAAGTCATTTTATTTTATATTCATTTGTGTGTATTAGTGTTAATTATTGAACATGACTTAAGATGTACAAATATGGACTAGAAAATTCAGTCTTGTTTATGCATCTTCTCTTGACCTTGCTAGTGTACAAACTGAAAAGCAGGGGGGAAGCTAGCATTTATTGAACACCTACTATATGAAAAGCACTTTATATATGCTTTATCTCATTACATCTTTATGACCTTCAACCTAACAAGATAGTTATTTCATAGACATGTTACAGATGATGAAATTGAGCTCTTAGAAGGTAAGAAATATCCCAATGGCTACACAGCTATTGCATGCTGAAGATATTACATGGCAAAGCTGACTTAAAGGAAAGCCTGTGCATTATGGTGATTGCATGTTATCTTCCCCACAGTGGATTTATATGCTGCATGTTTCTCAGATGGGAAGTGGCATTTCTTAACAGGTGTTCATCCTTAGTCAACAGTTTGAGAAAAATGACAATTCAGGAAAAGGTGAATGACAATTCAGAGAAAAGTTTGCATTGAGATCAAAACACGGTCATGTCTCAAAATAGAATTGCCAAATGTGTAAGGCAGTGATTTCTGGGAACATCAGTTCAAAGAGCTACATAATGGTTCATTTGGTTCAATGGTCATATCTCCCTTTCTGGTCTCCCAAAACAGTGTTTCCCGACTTTGAGATGTGACTTATCAGCAAAAGCTGACAAAATTAAAGAAAGAAATAGATAAATCCACAATCATAGGTGGAGGTTTTGATATCCCTCTCTCAGTAACAGAACAACTTGATTTTGAAAAGATTGGCATTGGGAAGTTTCAAATAACATTGTCAAATTATTCTTTTTTCAGATAGGGCTTCTGTGCCTCTAAATGGTTAGAGATTCCCCCAAACACAAAATAAGCAGTTTACTGTACCTCAGAGTAACATTTTCATGCATCCCTATTTTTAAAAAATAATGTTTTGTGAGGAAGTTGTTTAGTATAATTCTCATTAAGTCAGTTTATTTTACATTGGGTGACATTTTAGAGTTTTCAGATAAAGAATGAATGGTTTTTACACTAGGATTCTCATTTTAAGCAGTCATCATCCATTAATCTTACCTTAAAAGTTTGTTAATGGAAAGTGTTGATCAAGCCGTTGAAAGGTTGGTAAGATATAGGGAAAGAAGAGGGATTTGTGGGAAAATGGAGGGTATATATTATTGGTGTTTTTCACTTTGAGAAAAGTTCTGACTTAAAAAAAAGCTTTGGTTGATAAGTGCATATTTGTGATATCATTTAAGGTTAGATGAAAAAAGGAGATTAGGAAATAAGAACTTCAGAGTAGATGTATGATTAAAGTAAGAGTCTTTTCCACTTAAGATATTATAACTATAAAATAAAGTCAATAATTTATCTTTTTTCATTCCCCATTTTTAAAAATTATAGTTCAAGTTCTGGGGTACATGTACAGGATTGTTACATAGGTGTACACATGCCATGGTGTTTTGCTGTATTCATTCCCCCAGCATCTACATTAGGTATTTCTCCTAATGCTATCCCTCCTCTATCCCTCCACCCACTGTGATCCCTCCCCTACCCCCCTCTACCCCACAACAGGCCCTGGTGTATGATGTTCCCCTTCCTGTGTCCATGTGTTCTCATTGTTCAATACCCACTTATGAATGAGAACATGGGGTGTTTGGTTTTCTGTTCTTGTGTCAGTTTGCTGAGAATGATGGTTTTCAGTTTCATTCATGCACCTGCAAAGGACATGAACTCATCCTTTTTTATGTCTGCATAGTATTCCATGGTGTATATGTGCCACATTTTCTTTATCCAGTCTATCATTGATGGCATTTGGGTTGGTTCCAAGTCTTTGCTATCTTAAACAGTGCTGCAATGAACATATGTGTGCATGTGTCTTTATATTAGAATGATTTATAATCCTTTGGGTATATACCCAATAATGAAATTGCTGGGTCAAATGGGATTTCTATTTCTAGATCCTTGAGGAATTACCGCACTGTCTTCCACAATGGATGAACTAATTTACACTCTCACCAACAGTGTAAAAGCATTCCTATTTCTCTCTACACCCTCTCCAGCATCTGTTGTCTCCTGATTTTTTAATGATCCCCATTCTAACTGGCATGAGATGGTATCTCAATGTGGTTTTGATTTGCATTTCTCTAATAACCAGTGATGATGAGCTTTTTTTCATATATTTGTTGGCTGCATAAATGTCTTCTTTTGAGAAGTGTCTGTTCATATCCTTCACCCACTTTTTGATGGGTTTTGTTTGTTTTTTTCTTGAAAATTTGTTTAAGTTCTTTGTAAATTCTGGATATTAGCCCTTTGTCAGACAGGTGGATTGCAAATTTTTTTTCCCATTCTGTTGGTTGCCAGTTCACCCTATTAATAGTTTCTTTTTCTGTGCAGAAGCTCTTAAGTTTAATCAGATCTCATTTGTCTCTTTTGGCTTTTGTTGCCATTGCTTTTGGTGTTTTAGTCATGAAGGCCTTGCCTATGCCTATGGCCTGAATGGTATTGCCTAGGTTTTCTTCTAGGGTTTTCATGGTGTTAGGTCTTATGCTTAAATCTTTAATCCATCTGGAGTTAATTTTTGTATAAGGTGTAAGGAAGGGGTCCAGCTTCAGCTTTCTCCATATGGCTAGCCAGTTTTCCTAACACTGTATATTATAGGGAATCCTTTCCCAATTGCTCATTTTTGTCAGGTTTGTCAAAGATCAGATGGTTGTAGATGTGGGCATTATTTCTGAGGCCCCTGTTCTGTTCCATTGGTTTATACCTCTGTTTTGATACCAGTACCATGCTGTTTTGGTTACTGTAGCCTTGTAGTATAGTTTGAAGTCAGGTAGCGTGATGCCTCCAGCTTTTTATTTTTTTTTTCTGCTTAGGATTGTCTTGGGTATGCAGGCTCTTTTTTCGTTCCATATGAAGTTTAAGTTTATTTTTTCCATTTCTGTGAAGAAGGTCAATGGTAGCCTGATGGGGATAGCATTGAATCTATAAATTACTTGGGGAAGTATGGCCATTTTTCACAATATTGATTCTTCCTAACCATGAGCATGGAATGTTTCTCCATCTGTTTGTGTCCTCTCTTATTTCCTTGAGCAGTGGTTTATAGTTTTCCTTGAAGAGGTCCATCACCTCCCTTGTTAGCTATATTCCCAGGTATTTTATGCTCTTTGTAGCAATTGTGAATGGGAGTTTGCTCATGGTTTGGCTCTGTTTGTCTGTTACTGGTGTATAGGAATGCTTGTGATTTTTTCACATTGCTTTTGTATCCTGAGACTTGGCTGAAGTTGCTTATCAGCTTAAGGAGATTTTGGGCTGGGAATATTTAAACTACTCGTTAAAAATTAGCAACCAATGATTCCTCTGTCATAGTTTTATTCAAATGCATTTAAGAAACTAAGATTTAAACAACAGCTAAGCATATGGAACTTGCCTTTAGGCAATTTCTTAGTTTGTTTTAATGAAAAATAAAAAATAAAAAAAAATTATCTTTCACAAGTTTCTAGTGCCAAACAGCCACAGGGAATAAACCCGTTCTGGAAATAGTACGGATTGAGCACAGCAGAGAGTCCCAGGTTTCCTGATCTTACTTCATTTGGATTCACCTTTTATCAAACACTCATTGTGGCTGTTCACTAGGTCTAAGACAATCTACCCTGGAGCCATTTCCTTGCCACACTGAAATCTCTGGTGGGAATAAGAATCTTTGTAAAGGATCACTCATTTATTCTACACACTTGTGACTTCATTTACCTGAAGCAACAGGTAAAAAAGAATTAGTGAAATAATGTGTTTGATTTGCTGTATTATATGGTGGGGGGTGCAGCTGTATAAAAATAGACCATTTCTTTCTGGCTGTCATTGTGTTCAAAGTGTTTTTCAAAGATGTAGACTCTGTTTGGGTGTTTGAGGGCATTTACCCTGTATGCTCAAGGAATTGTGCTCTCTGTTTTCAAGAACATACACTTAATTTGTTTCAAGGAAACTGACATTTCTTTCAAAAGTTTAAAAATATAAATAATCATCAGGCATGTGGAAATTCATTGCCCTTGAAGTAGAAAAGTAGGACAATGTGTTTACTTCCAAGTTATTCACACAAAGCATGAAAAGACAATGACGTACAGCACATCTTCTGGTGAACTTTTCTGTGTTCTTGGGAGGTAAAGAAGCATCCTCCAGAAGTCCTTGGGCATACATTCATTAATTCTTTCCGCATATTGTTATCATATACCTATTATTCGTCAGAGACTCTATTAGGCTTTTATGATAGAGTGGTAGACCAGATGGACAGGCATGTCTGTCTTGTTTCACTGGATGACATTCTCATAGCAGGAGTCAGATGTGCTTGACTATCATGCAGAGATTTACAGTAACAGGACAATGGCAATGTGGGGAGGGGTTATTCTCGTAAGTGTATGGAAACACCTCTGAGGAGATGATATTGATGCTAAACTCTAAGTAGTAATGTCAGATATATTAAGTTGGTGCGAAAGTAATTGCAGTATTTGCCTTTGAAAGTTATGGCAAAAACCGCAATTACTTTTGCACCAAACTAATAGCAAATACAAACACAGGCCAGCCAATTAAATTTGAATTTCGAACAAACAACAAATAGAACTTAAATTATGTTCTATGCAATATATAACATATGTGTATGTGTTTATATATATGTATGTGTGTATGTATGCATGTGTTTGTGTATAGCTCGTGTGTGTGTATGAATACATATTTAGAGATGGTCTCACTCTGCTACCCAGGCTGGAGTACAGTAGCATGATGATAACTCACACAGCCTCAGCCTCCAGTGATCCTCTCATCTCGGCCTCCTGGGTAGCTGGGACTACAGGCATGTGCCACTATGCCCAGCTCATTTTGTTTTCAGAGACGGGGTCTCACTGTATTGCCATAGTCTTGGCCGGGTCTTGAACTCCTGGCTTCAAGCAATCCTCTTGCCTCAGCCTTTCAAAATGTTGCAATAGCAAGCGTGAGCAACCATGCCCTACCTATTCTATGCCATATTTGATCCTGCATCTTATCTGACAACCCTAACTCTGAGGAAGGAGCCCACAGGAGTCATTCCTTGAGGATTAGGGGCAGAATTTTGATACTGTGCAGGATTTTGATACTGTAGAGGGGGAGAGCCTGTGCAGAGGTACCTGGAGGTAAGATCAGGAGAGGAGCTTTGATGGAGAGGCAGTGTTGCTGGAGGGCGGGAGCAGTGGCACTGAGGATAGACTGCCCCAACTTAAATTCTATCCCCATGGCTTACTCCCCATCTGGCCCTTCAGTTGAGTCACAGAACTTCTCTGCACAGTTTCTGCATTAGAAAAATAGGAATAATAGTACCTATCTCATAGGATCAATGTGTTGACTAAAATAGTTAATACCTACAAACAGCATGGACCGTCTAAGTGTTTGCTATTATTTTTATTATTTTCAGTTACATGGGCAACTAACCATGAAATATTTCCATCACACACCAGTTTAAATTGATCCACACACAGCAAACATACTCTGCTCAGAGACAGAGAGGGAGAGAGAGAAATATCTGATGATGTTAAACTTATCTGTTTCTTTCATAAAATAAAACGTGTACCTCCCAAACATCAATTACTATGTGAAGCCAGACCCAGGGTGCTAAGCTTAGTATCTATTTTAACAGGACTATCTTTGAAGTCATTCTTAACTTACTGCCAGATCTACTGGCATGTCTTAGGAGCTCCAGAGCAGACCACTTAACAAGGGAACCTGATAAACATCTTTATCTACAACTGGTCCTAATATTTTTTAGCCATTTCCAATGCAGAGGTTTCATAGATTTCTTTTTACTACAGTATGACACAATTCTTCCTTAATGCAGAAATAAAAAATGTTTCATGATGTTGGCACTTATAACAAAGGTTTTTCAAGTGAAAAACATTTGGCCGTTGACCCAAATGTCCTTGATTCTTTCTTGCGAGCCTAACTCAGTGCTTCCTTCTGGACTTCAGCATGCCAAGGCCAGGTCAAACCTCCCTGCTGTAGCATGAGCACCATGCACAGACAGCTGCAAAGGTGGGAAAAGGGTGTTGGAGATTCCAAGCTCCGCAAAAGTCATAATGGGCATTGACTTTCACTTATCTATCTGGGTCAAGTAAACCAACTTGTGATGACAACAGCCACCAAGGTGCAGGAGTGATAGAGCCTGGGCTCTGATTTTTCACCAACTTGGTGGAACCACCCACCCTACTGTATTGCTGTGTGCCTCAGGTGTCTCAGCCTGCACGTGGGGGTAAGAAGGGTAAGAACTTGCTTGTAGAGTTGCTGTGAGGCTCAGATGAATGGATGCATGTAAAACAACCCTGGGAAATGTGTCCGGCACATAGCAAATCCTAAATAGCAATATAAATGTGAATAATATCACCATATGAAATATAATGATTATTATTATTTCATTGATGCTACATTGGTGTAATACCATAGAGTTCCCAGATGCTGTCCAGAGGTGATGTGGGGGGAAAAAAAACTGTTAGAGCATGCTTATAGCCAATGGCTAAATGTACCTTAACAGAGCGAGAACCTGTCTCAAAAACAAAACAAAAATGTATCCAAGTACTAGCTATATTACTACTATTATTATTTTTCTGATTATTTTTGCATAGAAGAGTTAATGACCAAGACTAGTATTTAACCAACAAATTTGACTTCAGGTTCCAAATGATTGCAGTTCCTTTCAGAACAGTTCCCATCACTCCATACAACTTTGAAACATGTTTACTTGCCCATGGATGCAGGAGCCCATCTTTTGAATCCATGCCTTTTTTGGCACCAAGACTGACAGATGAGTTGAATGAGCCAATAGGGCATTATTATCAGGAGCCAAAAGGAAGGAGTAACCTGAAATTATCTGAACTGATTTTAGAATACACTGCAAAATTGTATCTAAAAGAGAACTATCTCATTAAAGAACATTTTTTGAGCAATGGCTACAGTTTCGGAATTTACATTCCTAAGACTGATTTGAAGGGAGAAAAATTATTACAATGTTTGAATTCTACCTTTGGTGTTTTTTACAGCTTTGTGACTCAAAATGGATGCCATGGACCAATTACATTCCAATGACATGGGCATTCCCTGAAAGCTTCTTAGAAATGCAGAATCTCAGACCTACTGCATCAGAGTTTCAGTTTAGCAAGATCCCTGGGGGATCTGTGTGCACTTTAGGTTCGAAGGGCACTATTTTACAGTCTCTTTACATTGGTGGCACACCACGTTAAGCCCCTGCTCTTACCTGTAAATGTCTGAGGTCATTACACTCATTGCAATCTGATGTAATTCTCAACTGAACATGCTAATGACAATGTGTTCTTTGACACAGTTATCATTAGCCCAGGTAGATGGAATTTAAACCAGAAAATCCAGTATTTATCTTGTAAAACTTGTTAACACCAAGCAAAGCTGACCACAGAGCTTACCACTTGACCGCTATGGGAAGCCACTATCGGAACGTCCTAGTTAAGGCAAATACTAAGTATTGATAACAGCCTTTGGGGTTTGTTGATGGCTGCTTAGGAGTCATAAACACCCTGCCGGCTTGTGTGAAACCTCAAGTAAATGAGATCATCACGACTTAAGTATTGCCACTTCTGCAGACAGTTTTTAGTTTAATGTATCATGCCAAATAATTTGACCAAAGAAAGGAAGAAAGGTCTCAGCTTATCTACCCAAAAATAATTTCAGTGAAAGCGTTTCTCCTTCCACATGAGAATGGAGCATGTGTCAGTGTTCATGCTAACCAGTCGAGGCATGAACTATGCTTTACTCAGTGGCACTGCCACAAAGTATTTGGAGATCTGCCTCTACCCACAAACTGCTTAATGGGAAAAAAAAGTCATTTGCTGCCAACCCACCGTCTGATTCTGAGTTTTTATGACTGTACTTCTCTGCCTGGTAATCTGGATCTAAATGTGGCTCCCAGCTCCCTCTTTTGCCTTTTTGCTTCTCTCAACCAAAGCACACGTGAGGTTAGATGTTCATGCTCTTGAGGCCATTGTGCCTATTTTGATTAAACAATCTACATTAGCCCAGCTACCCTCTGCAGATGATTCTGTTTGGTTCTTAGTGGATGTCTGAGCTTGTTCTCTGAGGATTGGAATGGCTTTTTGCCACCCTGGGAGTGAATTTTTGCCTTTCTTGCTTACATTTTAAGTAGACCGCTGGGTGTGGGCTGCTATTTCATTTCCCAACTTACTCGGTGAAATTACACGAAAATATTACAAACTCTGTTTGTGGAAAGGGTGAGGGTTTCGGCTTCAAAGGCTAAACCTCTCTAGAGGACAGTGTGAGACAGAGCAGAGAACAAAAGCACTGGCCCGATGGCAGATTGCGGGTGAGTCCTTGGAGGTCTAGTTAGCCTGGTCAGTTCCTGTCAGTGCCTGGAGAGCTCCATGTATTTCCAGGACTCAGTCCCCCTGCTGTGGAAGTCCATGCCATGTTGACAGAGTTTCCCAGAAACAAATGGCAGGAGAAATCAGGAGAGGTTGACTTTTATTGAGCAGTAATGCTTTGGCAATCAGGTTCACAATGACTCTTTCTCATTCTGCCACCAAATAGAAATCACCATGATGTTAAGTTGTAGCTGAATTTTACAATGGTTTATTCTTATATTTTACCCCAAGTCTGACCAATGGCTGCAAAAAGAATGTGACCACAGATGTCCTTGTGAGCATGGCTAACATAGATGAGGAGCCCAGCTTATCTTCTTTAGAGTTTATCAACTCAGGGCCTTGGAACTCAAAGTCCAGGTGTTAGATGGCAAAATAAGATAATGTGTTCTCTTCTAACAACTTGTTCCCATAATATTTGAATCCATCACAGTGGTATTTTCTGAGCAAGGAAGGGAAAATGAAAGATGTAATGTAAAAGCAATAACATCTATAATTATTGAAAAATATATTTCTGGAAAGAGTTGCAGAGTTGTATTTTTTGCCTTTTACATTGCTTCTATCCCAGGGTACTGTCACTCCAGAACTGCATTTGAGGCAAGCTTAGTTCCACTGTGGAAGGGAGAGGCATGTGGTGAAATTCCACCCAGACTGTGGCCCTGACTGTGGTGTAGGCGATTCTGGGGGAGAGCAAAAATTACTGTACCAGCAAAGCGAGATAGGGGCTTTTAGGGAATTAGAGAACATCTGTAGATGTGAATGTATATGTAAAGGGGAAAATGATGTAGTTCCTAATGAAAAGGGCAACAGGCTAAACTGCAAATTCAAACTATACTAAGGTACTATTTCTCAACTATGGGGTTGGTAAACACGAAAAAATTTGACAACATGCTCTATGGTAAGGCTGGGGTAAGTGTGACTTTATGCATGGCTAGTGGGAGTACAACATGACATAACACCTACAGAGGTAATTTGACACTATTTAGAAAGAGTACTCAAGGATTTACCCTTTGAACCAGCAATACCTTTTCAGGAAGACAATCCCAAAGATACTGGCAAAATATAAAATGATATTTGCACTAGATTATTTATTGAAGCATGATTTATAAACACAAAAGTCTAGAAAGGACCCATATATCTATCAGCTGTTGGTTGATTGTTTAAATAAATTGTGGTACATCCATACAAAGACAGCTGTGTAAAGAAATGAGAAAGATTTGTTTTCATGAAGTAATCTTCTAGATATATTTTAAGGTGAAGGGGCATGTGTGTATTACTCCATTCTCATGTTGTTGTAAGAACATACCCAAGAATGGGTAATTTATAAAGCAAAGAGGTTTAATTGACACACAGTTCCACATGGCTGGGGATACCTCAGGAAACTTACAATCATGGCAGAAGGCACTGCTTCACAGGGTAGCAGGAGAGAGAATGGTGCCAAGTAAAGGGAGAAGTTTCTTTAAAAAACCATCATATCACATGAGAACTTACTATCATGAGACCAGTATAAGGGGAATCACCCCCATGATTCAATTACCTCCCTCTCAGTCCCTTTCACAACACATGGCGATTATGGGATTATAATTGAAGATGAGATTGGGAGGGGGGACGCAGCCACATCATATCTGTGTGTTTAGCATTCTGTGTAAGAAAGGAGTAATACCCATTGATAGTCACACATGTCTAGATGTTTCTTAAAAGAACCAGTCAGTAGAATGAAAAATAAAATATTTTTAAATGTTGGTGGAGGGTTGGAGACTAGACCTTTCTGAATAGGTCTTGCTATATAGATCTGACTTTGGAACCAGGTGAACATTTTACAGAACTAAACATAATGCATCAGAAAGAAACTAAAATTAAAAAAAAAAACAAACAGAGACATGATGAAACACATCATCCCCACTCTGTATCAAGCTGATGAAAAGAAATCACACAGAAAAAAATTATTTTATATGACAGCACAGAAATTATATATTCCATGTGGGACATACCTAAGAGGACATAAAGAAAAATCTTAATCATTCTCTAATAATTCTATAATAATATCAGTATTGTTATTTCAAACAATTATACCAATATAAATATATCGTAGGACAAGGAAATAAGTAATTTTGTTAATGACATTAGAAAATCAAATTTGCATCCTGGAGAGACAAAATAAAATCAACTAATCAAGTAGAAATCCTGCACCTTTTCGTTTAAATTCAAAATATGATATGAACCCATGACTTATTTTTCTCTTTCTAGAAAAACACATATTTCCTAGTTTCCTCAAACTGGAAATATCCCAGTATGTATCAACAGGTAAATGGAGAAACAATATGTGTACTCACATGTTGAAATCCTGCTAAGTAATGAAAGGAATGAACTACCAAGCAACACAGTGATGCAAATGGATCTCAAAAACATACTGGGAGAAAGTAGTCAGGGACAAAAGAACACGTCATATATGACTCAATCACAGGAGTTCTAGAAGAGACAAAACTATGATAGAAAGTGGATGAAGGGAGGTGGCTGGCAAGATGGCTGAGTAAGAATAGCTCTGGTCTGCAGCTCCCAGTAAGATCAATGCAGAAGGCAGGTGATTTCTGCATTTCTAACTGAGGTACCTGGCTTATCTCATTGGGACTAGTTAGACAGTAGATGCAGCACATGGAAGGTGAGCCAAAGCAGGGTGGGGCATCACCTGAGGAAGCGAGAGAGGTCAGGGACCTCCCTCCCATAGCCAGGGGATGCCATGAGGGACTATGCCACGAGGAACAGTGCACTCCAACTTAGATACTATGCATTTCCCGTGGTCTTCATAATCCGCAGACCAATTCCCTCAGGGGTCAACACCACCAAGGCCCTGGGTTTCAAGCACAAAACTGGGTGGCCATTTGGGCACACACCAAGCTATCTGAAGGAGTTTATTTTCAACCCCAGTGGTGCCTGGAAAGCCAACAAGACAGAACTGTTCACTCTCCTGGAAAGGGGGATAAAGCCAGGGAGCCAAGTGTTCTAGCTCAGTGGATCCCACACCCATGGAGCCTAGCACATTAAGATTGACTGGCTAGAAATTCTCACTGCCAGCAGAGCAGTCTGACATTGACCTGGGAAGCTTGAGCTTGGTGGGGAGAGGGACGTCCACCATTACTGTGGCTTAAGTAGGCAGTTTTCCCCTCACAATGTAAACAAAACTGTCTGGAAGTCTGAACCAGGCAGAGGCAACTGAAACTCAGCAAAGCTGCTGTGGCCAGACTGCCTCTCTTTATTTCTTCTTTCTGCAAGGCATCCCTGAAAGAAAGGCAGCAGCCCCAGTCAGGGTCTTATAGATAAAAGTCCCACCTCCCTGGGACAGAGCACCTGAAAGAAGGGCTGGCTGTGGGCACAGCTTCAGCAGACTTAAACATTCCTTCCTGCTGGCTCTGAAGAGAGCAGCAGATCTCCTAGCATAGTGCTTGAGCTCTGCTAAGGGACAGACTGCCTCCTCAAGTGGGTCCCTGACCCCCATGCCTCCTGACTGGGCAAAATAACTAGCTAGCATCATAATGACAGGATCAAATTCACACATAACAATATTAACCTTAAATGTAAATGGGCTAAATGTGTCAATTAAAAGACAAAGACTGGCAAATTGGATAAAGAGTCAAGATCCATCAGTGTGCTGTATTCAGGAGACATATCTTAGGTGCAAAGGCACACATAGGCTCAATAAAGGAATGGAGGAATATTTACCAAGCAAACGGAAAGCAAAAAAAGCAGGGGTTGTGATCATAGTCTCTGATAAAACATACTTTAAACCAACAAAGATTAAAAAGACAAAGAAGGGTATTATATAATGGTAAAGGGATCAATGCAACAAGAAGAGCTAACTATCCTAAATATGTATGCACCCAATACAGGAGTACCCAGATTCATAAAGCAGTTCTTAGAGACCTACAAAGAGACAGACTCCCACACAATAATAGTGGGAGACCTTAACACCTCACTGTCAATATTAGACAGATCAATGAAACAGAAAATTAACAAGGATATACAGGACTTGAACTACAGAACTCTCCAACCCAAATGAACATTATTCTCAGCACCACAGTGCACTTATTCTAAAATTGTCCACATAATTGGAAATAAAACACTCCATAGCAAATGCAAAATAACAGAAATTATAACAGTCTCTCATACCACAGTGCAATCAAATTAGAACTCAGGATTAAGAAACTCACTTAAAACTGCACAACTACATGGAAACTGAGCAACCTGCTCCTGAATGACTACTAGGTACACAACAAAATCAAGCCAGAAATAATTAATTTCTTAGAAACCAATGAGAACAAAGACATAACATATCAGAATCTCTGGGACACAACTAAAGCAGTGTTTAGAGGGAAATTTATAGCACTAAATGGCCACAGGAGAAAGTGGGAAAGATCTAAAATTGACACCCTAACATCACAATTAAAATAACTAGAGAAGCAAGAGAAGACAAGAAATAACTAAGAGCACAACTGAAGGACATAGAGACAAGAAAAACCCTTCAAAAAAAATCAATGAATCTAGGAGCTGGTTTTTTGAAAAGATTAATGAAATAGATAGACTGCTAGCCAGACTAATGAAAAAAAGAGAGAAGACTCAAATAGACACAATAAAAAAATGATAAAGGGGATATCACTGCTGATCCCAGAGAAATACAAACTACCATCGGAGAATACTATAAACACCTGTACACAAATAAACTAGAAATGCTAGAAGAAATGGATAAATTCCTGGACACCCTCCCAAGACTAAACCAGGAAAAATTGAATCCCTGAATAGACCAATAACAAGTTCTGAAACTGAGGGAGTAATTAATAGGCTACCAACCAAATAAAGCCCAGAACCAGAGGGATTCACAGCTGAATTATACCAGAGGTACAAAGAGGAACTGGTATCTTTCCTTCTGAAACTACTCCAAACAATAGAAAAAGAGGGAATCCTCCATAACTCATTTTATGAGGCCAGAATCATCCTGATACCAAAACCTGGCAGAGACACAAGAAAAAAAGAAAATTTCAGGCCAATATCCCTGATGAACATCAATGCGAAAATCCTCAATAACATACTGGCAAACTGAATCCAGCAGCACATCCAAAAGCTTATCCACCGTGATCAAGTCGGCTTCAGCCCTGGGATGTAAGGCTGGTTCAACATACACAAATCAGTAAATGCAATCCATCACATAAACAGAAGGAATGACAAAAACCACATGATTATCTCAATAGATGCAGAAAAGGCCTTCAGTAAAATTCAACAGGCCTTCATGTTAAAAGTACACTCAATAAACTAGGTGTTGATGGAATCTATCTCAAAACAATAAGAGCTATTTATGACAAACCCACAGCTAATATCACACTGAATGGGCAAAAGCTGGAAGCATTCCCTTTGAAAACCAGCAAAAGACAAGAATGCCCTCTCTCACCACTCCTATTCTACATGGTATTGGAAGTTCTGGCCAGGGCAATCTGGCAAGAGAAATAAATAAAGGGTATTCAAGTAGAAAGAGAGGAAGTCAAATTGTCTCTGTTTGCAGATGACATGATTATATATTTAGAAAACCCCATGATCTCAACCCAAAATCTTCTTAAGCTAATAAGCAACTTCAGCAAAGTCTCAGGATACAAAATCAATGTGCAAAAATCACGCGCATTCCTATACACCAATAATAGACAGCCAAATCATGAATGAACTTCCATTCACAATTACTATAAAGGGAATAAAATACCTATGAATACAACTTATATGGGACATGAAGGACCTCTTGAAGGAGAACTACAAACCACTGCTCAAGGAAATAAGAGAGGACACAAACAAATGGAAAAACATTCTATGCTCATGAATAGGAAAAATCGGTATCATGAAAATGGCCATACTACCCAAAGTAATTTAGAGATTCAATGCTATCCCCATCAAGCTACCACTGACTTTTTTTTCACAGAATTAGAAAAAACTACTTTAAGTTTCATATGGAACCAAAAAAAAAATCTCAAATAGCCAAGACAATCCTAAGCAAATATAACAAAGCTGGGAGCAACATGCTACCTGACTTCAAACTATGCTACAAGGCTACAGTAATCAAAACAGCATGGTACAGGTACCAAAACAGATATATAGACCAATGGAACAGAACAGAGGCTGCAGAAATAATGCCACACATCTATAGCTATGTGATCATTGACAAACCAGACAAAAAGCAAGCAATGGTGCTTTAATAAATGGTGTTGAGAACACTGACTAGCCATATGCAGAAAACTGAAACTGGACCCCTTCCTTACACCTTATACAAAAATTAACTCAAGATGGATTAATGACTTAAACATAAGACCTAAAACCACAAAAATTTTAGAAGAAAATCTAGGCAACACCATTCAGGGCATAGTCATGGGCAAAAACTCTATGACTAAAACACCAAAAGCAATGGTAACAAAAGCCAAAATTGATAAATGGGATCTAATTAAACTAAAGGGCCTCTGCACAGCAAAAGAAACAATCATCAGAGTGAACAGGAAACCTACAGAATGGGTGAAAATTTTTGCAATCTATCCATCTGACAAAGGGCTAATATCCAGAATCTACAAGAAACTTAAATTTACAAGATTAAAACAACCCCATTCCAAAGTGGTTGAAGGATATGAGCAGACACTTCTCAAAAGAAGACATTTATGCAGCCAACAAACATATGAAAAGAAGCTCGTCATCACTGGTCATTAGAGAAATGCAAATCAAAACATGCCAGTTAGAATGATGATTATTAAAAAGTCAGGAAACAAGATACTAGAGAAGCTGTGGAGAAATGGGAACACTTTCACACTGTGGGTGGGAGTGTAAATTAGTTCAACCATTGTGGAAGGCAGTGTGGTGATTCCTCAGGGATGTAGAACCAGAAATACCATTTGACCCAGCAGTCTCATTACTGGATATATACCCAAAGGATTATAAATCATTCTACTATAAGGACAGATGAACATGTATGTTTATTGCAGCACTATTCACAATAGCAAAGTCTTGTAACCAACCCAAATACCCATCAATGATAGACTGGATAAAGAAAATGTGGCACATATATGCCATAGAATACTAGGCCTTACAAAAGGATGAGTTCGTGTCCTTTGCAGGGACATGAATGAGGATGGAAATCATCATTCTCTACAAACTAACACAAGAACAGAAAACCAAACACTGCATGTTCTCACTCATAAGTTGGAATTGAACAATGAGAAAACATGGACAGAGGGAGGGGAACATTGCACAGGGAGGGGCCTTTCCGGGGGGAGAGGGGCAGCTAGGGGAGGGATAGCATTAGTAGAAATACCTAATGTAGATGACAGATTGATGAGTGCAGCAAACCACCATGGCATGTGTGTACCTATGTAACCAACCTGCACGTGCTGCACATGTATCCCAGAATTTAAAGTATAGTTTAAAAAAAAGAAAGTGGATGAGGGTTGTTGGGGTGGGAGATGGGATGTAAGGAGGCCCAGGGGGAGTTTCTAGGGTGATGGAAATTTTCTATATCTTAATAAGAGTGTGAGTTTCACGGGTGTACATATTTCTCAAAGCTCATCAAACTTTAGGCTTCTACAAGTAGATGGAAGGAATATCTTCTAATGTTTGATTGCAGAATATGGTCACCATAGTTAATAATAATGCATTGCATATTTCAAAATAGCTAGAAGAGAGGACTTGACATGTTTCCAACACAGAAAAATGATAAATGGTTGAGGTGATGGGTCCCCTAAGTGCCCTAACTTGATCACTACACATTCTATACATGTAACGAAATATCACAAAATTTTATAAATTTGTGAAAATATTAGGTATTGATAAAAATCTTTTTAAAAAACTATATGTTAAATTGTGTGTTATGTAAATTGTACCTTAAAACATTTTACTTAAACAAAGAGATGAAAAGCTGATGAACATTGGCTTGGGCCAGTAGTGTTATACAGCAGTCTTGAGCTCCCCATCCAAGAATAGAATTTGTCCAGCACACAGCGGGCAAGTGAGCAAGCAGTCGGGCCAATAGCAACATGCACACCCTGTCTACCATCAAAGGTCAGGTCCGGTGAGGACTTCAATTGCTTAAGAATGAGCAATCAGGAAAAAAGCCACCCAAGGAAACAAAGGTGCCATTAAAAAAATATGCAGAAATAAGGGAAATGGAATGTCATGTTAGAAATATACCTCTGGAAAACATTTCCTACTGGAATTTTTTTAAATGTGGGAAAACTGTCTGCTTACTGTAACAGGTGGTGGGGAGACAAGGGCCCGGTCAAACAGGATCAGGGTTCCTTACAGAACGAACCCACAGCTGTTCCATTTTGCAGGATGAGGCACATTTCTGGGCCCATCCAAGTAAGACTGCAAAGAGCTTTGATGGTAAATGAAGGGCTGTAGATTTTTATCTTGCAAGAACTGGATTTTTCTGTTTCTTTTGTTTTCTTTTTCTTTTTTCAACTCAGGAGAATAAAGTGATCCAGGTTTTGGCTTTCTCTGTTTTTACTTGAGGAAGATTACCCTTGGTGTAGTAGGAAGAACGGGGTAGTTGAGGGAAGCATGGAGGCAGGCTATTGGTAGTCACCTGGGGAAAAATAATTTGGGTCTGAACTGAGACAGGGGTTGTGAAGCTGGGACAAGCTGGACTTGAGGGAGATTTCTGAGGTGGCATGAAAGAAATGACCTGCCACTGCTTATCTGTGTGGGAGTAGATGTAATGGGACATGAGAAAGTCAGGGAGAACCAGCAAGAGGTAGGCGAAGAAATGATAGAAATTAAGGTTTCTGGCATTGGTGCTTTTGGTAAGTGGTGCCTCCATTAACAGAGTTTATAAACAGGATACGTAACATTGAAAGGAAAAATAATGTGTCCTGGTTTAGAAACTTGAGTTTGATTTGTTTGTGGGATACCCAGGGCTTATAAGCTAGTTGTATTATATTAGGCTTTTAGTAATTCTGTTTAGGGAGATATGATTAGACTCAGGTAGACCCAAGTCTATTATAAGCTGTTTCATAACAGACTTTTGTTGTGTTTGCCAAAAATGCACCTTACTCTTTGGCATTTTATGGATCATTTTCGTGTAACACTACTCCAGAAAAATACCTAGCTTTTACATATCTTAGATCATCGGGTTTAAAATCTCATTTTCAGCTTCATAATTCAGTCACTCATAAAAAGTGTTGAGTGCTTACTATATGCAAGATGCTATGTTCAGTGCTGTCAGAAACATAAGTGTAAGAACCATGTCCTGGTGTAGGAATTATTTATAGCAATGCACACCCAAAGAGGCCACTGCTTGGAAAAGGCAGTATTACGGTATGTGTCAGGTGTGGAGACCAACATGCAAACTAGCGGATGGGTTTATACTTTGCACTGATTTTGAAGATGCCCCATGGAAAGATGCCCTATGGAAAGATGCCTCATCTACATACAAGAGCAGATTCTGCAAAGAAGCTGGAGCATGGTGAGAGCAACTCTATAGAGTGCCAGGGTTGTTTGTTGAAGAGTTAATTACCTAGACCCATAACTGAATGCGCCTCCTCTCTCTGCTTCTCTGCTGGCTTCATTCCATTGCTTTGCAAGCAAGTTGTGCTTGAGATCAGCACGGTAGAAACTTGCAGATATGGTAATTAAGTGACTACTGAGGGAATTTAAGCTTTCTCATATAAGACGCCTCTCTTAATTGGGAGGTCCTTATTCGGGAAATCCACTTTTTCAGGATGTGATCAGATAACTGATTTAGCCCTAATGATAGTTAATGGCAGTGGCTGGAATTTAATGGGGCTGATAATTTCATGTAATTGGGGGGCCTTCAAATGAGGGAATGCCCCTGAGTGGCATTGCATTAGGGCTTCTGTCTGAGTGAAGCAGGTGCTTCCTGTCTGTTTCCCTTCTGCAGCTCTGTTAACGAGGAGATTCTAGAGCTTCTAGGAAGAGTGCAGAGCTTTTGGTTCTCTTTCTAAGAGGATGGACCAAACCAGGTGATGTTTTTAAGCAGAGGTGCCAACATGGTTTAGTCTCAGATAATGTTTTAGTTTAATTTTTTTTCTTTAAAATTTAATAACCCTAAACCAATACAGGTGACTATTTAAACGGATCTAGCATAGAATGTGGCAGATGAAAAGTGTAGAATGAACTAATTTTAATTGTAACTGTCATGTCTACATTAGAACATTTTGATCCAAGGTGCTGCTTTTGTAATTATCATGATTATATTAAGCTGTAAAAATCAAACTGTCTGAACTGTTTTGTTTTTCCCCAAACCAATCAGTTCTCCAACTCCCTGGATACAAACTGAGTATTCTACCATTCAATTCAATTCTGACACTAACTACCTGGAATTGAGGCAGATCCCACAGGTAAAGGGGTGAGTCCTGCAAGACTGTCCCCACTATAGATACTAGTTGCAAGTCCCAGCTTTCCAACTGTGCTTTTGATCAATCAGTTGCAAGTTGAAGATTCACACAACCTCCTCAAGTTTGATAACTTGCTAGAATGGCTGGCAAACCTCAGGGGAAAAGTGTTTATGGTTACAGGTTTATTTTTAAGGATATATCTCAGGAACAGTCAATGGAAGAGATACATTGGGCAAAGTACAGAGGAGAAACGTGCAGAGCTCCCGTGCCCTTACTGGGTGCACCACCCTCCCAGCACCTTCATGTATTCACCAAGCTCAAAGTTCTCTGAAACCTGTAGATTATGGGAGTTTCATGGAAATTTTATCACTTGGGAATGATTCATTGAATCGTTGTGCATTGGTGATTAACATGATCTTTGGTCCCTCTAGAAATAGGGGATTGGGGTACCGTACACCATTTTAACCTTTTAATCATGCCTTGGTCTTTCTGTCCCTTCCAACCTGAAGTTATCTAGGATCCACCAGCCACCAACCACCAGTTCTCTTCTTAGCATTTAAAAGGACACTCTTATCACTCTGGAGATTCCACGGGCCTTAGAAACTCTTAAGTCAGGAACTGGGGACTAAAATGAAACATTATAACAACAGGTGTTCCTATCACCCTATTCAGGAAATTACAAAGGTTT
Source organism: Sapajus apella (assembly GCF_009761245.1). NCBI lineage: Eukaryota > Metazoa > Chordata > Mammalia > Primates > Cebidae > Sapajus > Sapajus apella. The sequence continues at coordinate 10,358,543 of NW_022436948.1, forward strand.
TAAGAGTTACTATGTATTGAATGTTTGTGTTCCTTCCCCAAATACTTATGTTGAAATCTTAACTCCTGATGTGATAGCTTTAGGAAGTTGGGCCTTTGTGCGGTAATTACGTGAAGAGGATAGAATCCTCAGGAATGAGATTAGTGTCCTTAAATGAAGAAGGCTTGTGAATCTCTGTCTGCCATGCAAAGATACAGGAAGAAGACAGCCATCTGCAAACCAGTAAGAGGGCCCTCATCAGACACCATATCAGCTGGCACCTTGGACTTAGACTTCCTAGCCTTTTGCAATGGTGAAAAATAAATGTTTGTTGTTTAAGCTATTTAGGTTATAGTAATTTGTTATAGCATCCTGCACTAAGACAGGAGCTCTGTTCTGGGAACCAGAAATGAAGACCAGATAGATATTTTTGTATTATATCACAATGTCACAAACAAGTATACAATTACTTATACATGGACTTGAATATGTGCTTTGGGAAATGCCGTCATATATCAAAAAGACGTTCCCATGTGGATAGAGGAGACAAGAAGTGATGACAACATCAGACATTCACTGGGCCCTGATGATGTGCCAGGCACCCTACAAAGCATTTGGCATGCACAATTTGCTAGGCAGAACGTGCCTTAGATAGAGTTTGGTGAAATCTCTGACATAATGCTGCTAATGTTTAATGGGTTGCTTGTTTTCTTTTCCCTGTGAAGAACTGTAAAACTCTAGCAGAAAACAAAGCCACTACATTGTATCAGGTCTCCGTGATTTGATCTCAGGTCCTACAAGATTTTCTCTTCACCTAGCATCGTCACACTCTGTGAAACCAGCTCCTTGTAGGGGGTGCTAAACACAGCCAAACTGTTGATTCAGAATGCGCTGGGAGAGCCCTACTGACCCTCAGAGTCAACAGAACTCTGTAACTATGTCTATCGACATGTCAATATTATACATGAGTGAAACATCTATGGCTGGACTGTGGACTGCAGTTATTTGGTGTTAATGTATTTTTACAGATTAAAGACCCAGACGGAACACTGAGTGATGCTGATGTCACTACACATAATGCTTTGCATTGCTACTTGTCATCATGTGGTTTTTGGAGTTGCCTACTTCATGATGTCATAAAACCAGAGATGAACAAGGCAGACTTGATAAGCTAGATTTGTTTCTGGGTGTTAGTGGTAGAAATAGTATCGTTTTGTTTGCTTTAACTGCATGTTAGAGTGTTTCTGCATTCTAGTTATTGATTAACGTGGGTGCTTGCTATTGCTGACTGATGATGATAATAATTATTGTTATGATGACTTATTGCATCATCTCAAGAGGGATAACAACATTGGATTAAACACAGCATCTGCCCTTGAACTTAAAATTTATTAAGGGAGGCAAGGCAAATGCACTAATCAGCACAGAGACTAGGACACTGGTGACTCGCAGGGGGAAGACTTTCACCGGCAAAATGGCATAACTTGTGAGGTGCTTGTAGCTACCCACTTGGTCCCACACATCCCACCCTATTTAGTTCACATGCCTCTGCAATAGTTAGTAATCCTATATCTGGCATTAACACTTTGGGTTAAAAATGTTCTTTTCAAATTAGCAAGATAATTTTACTATTTGTCCCCCAGAATGAATCACAAACCGGGCACATTGTAATGGTAAGGCAGGGTTCAACAACTGACCCTTAGAGCGAGGCTCAGTGCAAACAGGTAGTGCATATGGGAATTTTCTGGGACCTGGAAATGGGGTGAAGGGAAAACAATAGCAGGGATGCAGAATTTAGCCCATGGATGATATCTGACACTCCTGAGTGACTTCTGATCGATAGGAATTGAAGAACATTAAGGATTTCATGTGGATTCTGCCACTTGGCCCTCACGGCAGTCTAATGAACTGGGTACTATTCTTCTATATGAAGAGATTGAGGCTAGATACGGTCACACTGCTAGTACATGTTGGAATCGGGGCTCATATCTATAACTGCTGCACTGCTCTGATGCTTCAATGTGAAAATGTGGACTATTTAAGAGATGGGAACCCAGGAGAAGGTGTTACAGATGCAGGAGGGTGAAAATGGGAAAAGGTGACCTTCGTTTAAATGAAGCCCATAATGAAGGATGTCAAGAAGGGAATTAGAGAAAACGTCAGTTAAAGAGAAGGTGTGTGGCTGGAAATGCCACACAGCAGGGATGAGATCCTCTCAGCATGGGATGGATTTGTGCTTGAATGTACCTGAGAGGAGAAGGGAGTGGTCATGGGGAAGGGCCCAGAGGGGAAGTGATGGGATGCAAAACCTTCGTTCTGATGAAAAGAAAGAGCCATGATCCTGTCCAGAAGTGAGGGAAGCCTCTGTTAGAACACCCACAGTGAGAGATGGGGCATGAGAAGACCTGCTGCTGGTGAATCTCTGGTCCCTGGATACAATTCTGGGATACACCATGGGCCTGTGCATGACCTTACAAGGCATCACACCTTTGAGCACTCACCTGGACAGAAAGAGCTTGAACCACAGAACTCCAAGATCCCTTCCTGTGATAACTTTCTATGCCTGCTCTAAAATTGTATTATTTAACACTTTTTTGCCACTTATATTTTGTAGTTTCTCCTTAATTTCTGTTGACTTTATGGAAACAAACCTGCATACATGTCATGATAAGGGTTTTGTAGAGTTTTTAAGCTTCTGATGTTTCAAAATTTAACACAGTGCATTAGGTCATAAACATTTGTAACACATGGCATTAAGTGACACTGAAAGAAAAACTGTACTCCTGTCACATCCTCAGGGCACAGTTTAACACTCTCTGTGGAGTCTGATAGTTTTGAGACCTCCAGTGGATTTGGAGATGGTGCTGTAAATTGGAACCGCCACTGAAGTCTTGCATTACCTTTTCCTTGGCCTTTGACTGCAGGGTAGGATTTGAGCTTCTCTTCCTTGGTGTCCAGAATGGGAAAGAAGTGCATCTGGCTTAGTTAAGAGAGTGATGTGTGCATTATTTAAGTACAAACATCCAAGGCCAAGGCACTTCTGCAGGAATTAGTTCCTGTTTGGGTATTCAGTGTTGAACTGAACAGCAGCCCGAGGCCATGCATTCGTCATTGGCCATTAACATCCAGGAAGAGTGAAAATCTTTGCTATTATAAACAGCAAATAACTACATGAAAGTATGCAGTAAGGAGAGTATAACTTAAAATCTGTTATATTTTTAATAAGAGATAAAATTGAGGTTATTTTATTATTTTCTATTTTTAATTTGGTATTTTATTGATAGTGACTACATAGTAAGCACTTAATGCATGTACATAGGAAAGCAGAAAGGATCAATATCACATTTTGCTAAGTAGATATGTCAAAATAGAAATGTGTCAAAACATTAATAGCATTGTGCGAGTGCAAATCAACAAATATTCAAAGAGAAATATATTCCACTGTATAATTATTTTCCACTTTTGAAAGGTTAGATGGAACAGCTTTTCTGAGCACGGCACGGGGATCACAATAGTCACACTGCTGACATAGGTTAACGGCGCAATTATTAGGCAATAGTACTTAGCAATTACTGTGGAGCAGGGAGAGCCTCATCTGCCAATGGAGTCATAAAACATCCTATCAGGGGATTTCTGAAGACATGACAGGGACTTTCAATAATATCCAGAAATTAAGTGCTTTTTTTCTTCTCCCAAAAAAGTGAGGCTATTTTAAAACCTCTTTTAGTATTGTTTGTGCATAATTGCCTCCAGAGGAAGGTCATTTGATAAGCTCTTCTGTAACAGCTTTTGGGCACAGTCATTTCAAACCCATTGGGGTTGTGCTTCCCTGAGAAGTCTGAGCCCCTGAGCACCAACTTTCCAGGCCTCTGCTTCCAGGTAGCTGCTAGGGTGGCTGACGGAAGGTAGCTTCTGGGCTGTTTTCTCTTGGAAGACACTCATCAGTGAATGTGAATGCTCATTCATGGGGTGACTGGGAATTGAGACTGACTCAAGGGCAGCATCAGAGGCTTTCAGGCTGACCATGGACCTCTTAACCCTCATCAGAGGGATCAGAAAGGATCTAAACTTTCAGGGTAACTCCACATGGCTTGGGTCTCTGGAAGGTTATTTAAATCAGCAGCAATCCCCTAATTTTAGCGCTCTTGTTACTGCCTCAAACTGAAACCAATATCTAGTTGTCTATTCCAGGCAATGAACAAAGGTAAGAATGCTTTACTCTGTTATGTGTACTCATGTCTCAGATGCCCATCCAGACCAAAATTCTAGACTCTCAGGAGAACAAAAACAGTGCTCAGTGGGGAGGGAGAAAAACTCTTTTTATGCCGAAACTACAGATATGCATACAGTATACAGCGAATATGTAGCATTATAATTTCAAAAAGGAAGGTGATTTGTTTTTTAAAAGTGTCTAAAAAGGCTCCTTAGAGATACAATAATAAAAAGTATATACTGTATAGTGCTGGTCTAAGCAAAAGCTGTTAAGGAAAGAAAGCTTGCCTTCTCTTACACTTAAGAAAACTAATATGATTTTAGAAAATAAAATTTGGGGGGAAAAAAGAAAAGGGAACACTCTTCACTCTACCACTCCAGAATTGCTTTCGACTTCTAGTTAATATGTGCACATAGTTTATATGGTGATGATCAATGAACACACAGTCCATATGCATTTCTGATCTGTTTATATTCTATCACCTAGGCATTTTCATTTTGCAACACAGAATTCCCATTTTCTGAAAATAACCCTCCATCTGGTCAAGAGACAATTCTCAGTTTTTTCTGAATCTACTTGAGGTCAAGCAAATAGAGCAACATAACAGCACAAGAGGCTTTAGAAGGCAGCATCATTCACAAATACTTGTGTTTGTAGGTCCTTTGTGGAGGTAAACAAGCAATGGATATAAAGGGCTAAGCCCTTCCTGAATGGCATCTGGCTGCTGACTGTCACCAGACCCCCAGGGAGGGCGTTAAAGAGCAGGGCTTCATCTACGACTTCTGTGTTAGGAGGTGACAATGGCCCAGGAGTTTTCTCTTCTCCTTTGGTGCAGGCTTTGTGCCTTCCCTCCTATAATTTCTTTTTGTTGAGACAGGATGTGACTCTGTCTCCTAGTCTACAGTGCAGTGGCATGATCACAGCTCACTGCAGCCTCGACCTCCCAGGCTCAAGTGATCCTCACACCTCAGCCTCCCCAGTAACTGGGACTGCCATCATATGCCACCATACTCAGCTGATCATTATTATATTTTTTCTGTAGAGACAGGGTCTCCCTAAGTTGCCCAGGTTAGTCTGGAAGTCCTTGACTCAACTGATCCGCCAGCCTTGGACTCCCAAAGTGCTGAGATTACAGGCATGCAACACCGTACCTGGCCCTCTCCTATAATTTCTGGTGCCAAATGTGAGGGACCAGTTTACAGTAATAGATTGGTCAGTTTACAAAGCCTCTGATCCTTCACTTCGTAAATATCCTTTTTATTTACTGACTTTTGCATCTGATCTCCTTTAGATTTTATCCACAAGAACATTGCCCCATCACCCCAGCACCTTACTAAACAGAGTGTTCCTGGTTATAACTTTATAATGCTTGGTCCATGTTTTACCAATACTGCTCAGAGCATTCAAAAATACCTCAATAGTTTCACAAATAGTAAACACCAATTTAGCCCATAAATGGTGCAAGCCACAAGGAATACCTGGAGAATGATGGCCTCCTAAATCCATCCTTTCCCAACACAAAGAGGTGGGCTGTGCATCATTTAATCATTCCCTGTTTGTTAAATATTGTGGATTGTTTAATCATCCCTATTGTCAAATATTTTCTGTTGTTTTGGGGTGAAGAGTTCTGTAGTTATCTATCAGGTCCATTTGATCCAGAGCTGAGTTCAGGTTATGAATATCAGTGTTGATTTTTTGCCTTGATCTGTTCTAATATTGTCAGTGAGGTGTCAAAATCTTCCACTATTATTGTGTTTGCATCTAAGCTTTTTGAAGGTCTCTAAGAACTTGCTTTATGAATCTGGGTGCTCCTGTGTTGAGTACATATCTATTTAGGATACTTGGCTCTTCCCACTGAATTGAACCCTTTACCATTATGCAATGCCCTTCTATGTTTTTTTCTGCATAAAACATAAAAATGCCAAGATGATAGAAGATACACAAACAGAATATAAACATGCATGTGGACTATGTGTTCGATGATCATCACCATATAAAATATGTGCATATATTAACTAGAGGTAGAAAGCAACCCTGGAGTAGTGGGGCAAAGAGTGTTCCCCTTCCTTTTTTTCTCAAATATTATTTTCTAAAATTATATCCGTTTTCTTAACTATAAAAAGAAGGCAAGCTTCCCTTTCTTAACATATTTTATAATAGTTAGACCAATATTGTACAATATATATTTTTTCATTATTATATCTCTAAGGAGCCTTTTTAGACATTTCTTAAAAACAAATCTCCCTTGTCCTTAAAATTGTAATGCTACATGTTCGTTTATGTACTATAGTCATATCTGTGGTTTACACATAAAGAGTTTTTGTTCCTTCCCCATCAAGAACCATTTTTGTCCTCTTGAGAGTCCAGATGTCTAGATGGGCATCTGAGACATGAGTACATGTAAGAGAGTAAGGGATGCACACTACAAAACCTCACATGAGTAGAGAAACAGGGATGCCAGATATCCTTGGAGGAAGGAAAGGAATAAATGTATTGGGTCTAGTTTGAACTTTCAGTCTTCAGTTCAAAGTTCAAAGCTCAAATCTAGAACCTACCGAGAAATAGCAATGGATCCAATACACATTTTGTGTAAGTCAGAAATCTCTTCACTAAAACCAACAAGAAGTTCATTTTCAGCTATACATTAAGGTACGATTGGCCAAAGTGCTTCCTGTGCCATCTTCACCACACTCTGATCCTATAAATGTTATGGCCATATATTGAGCCACGGACAGAACTATCATGCTTTGACATCTAACAAGAGACACTCCACCCAACAATAATTATTGACCTTTAATGTCTCACTGCAGTATATCCAGACTAATTATGCTATGCATTTGTGGACTCTTTCATCCTTTCATTTTTAGCCAGTTTGAAAATGAGGCCCCAAGGGTATGAGACTATCCACAAAAGAGAAGAAAACATTAATCTTTCTGACTTTTCAAAATTAACTTCTTTTTCTTATGAGAAGGATTTTTGGCTTTCCATTTTTGTCGATGTTCTCTTTTCTACATGAGGACTGACGAAGTGTAATGGGAGTGCTGAACAAGATTTTGCAAGTCTTGTCATATAAGTGTTGACATAATTTAATGAATTTATTAGATGGAACCAACTCCTGTCAGGAGGAAAATCTAATTGGATGGCATTAAAATAGAACAGACACAAATCTGAATAATGAATGCTCTGTATTTTTTTAAGCAATAAGAACCCCAGGATATTTCTGCAACACAGTTTTTGGTTTGGTTTTCCTTACACTTTCTAGTCTTTTCAGAGATATTTAAGAGGCTATTGTCTGCTCCTAAAACGTTCACCAAATGTATTAGTTTGTTCTCATCCTGATAATAAAGACATACCCAAGACTAGGTAATTTATAAAGGAAAGGAGTTTAATTGACTCACAGTTCAACATGGCCGGGGAGGCCTCAGGAAATGTACTATCATGGTGAAAGGGGAAGCAAACATGTCCTTCTTTACATGGCAGCAGGAGAGAGAAGAAACTAAGTGTCTGGGAAAGCCTCTTATAAAACCATCAGATCTTGTGAGAAATTACTATCACAAGAGTAGCATGGGGGAAATGGTCCCCATGATTCCGTTACAATCCACCAACTCTCTCCCATGCCATATGGAAACCACAATTCAGGATGAGATTTGGGTGAGGATACAGCCAAATCATATAACCGAACATGATTTCCATTTTGCCAATCTAATGGCACCAAATCTCATTCCCTCAACTTTACCTTGGGAGACCATACATTGAAATTTGGGACATAATATTTAATGCTTTAAATAAGTTGATCATAGCGTTTCCTATTTGGATTATATTTCTAGTGCCAATTTCTTTTCAAAGCTGGGTTTGCCTATTTTATCCAAGTTGTAGGGTATGGAGGAAAGGAAGTTAGTCATGTCCAAGGCAATGGGGCATATCTAAAAGACAGAAAGAAGAAACTGGCATGAATAGAATTATCTCTCCATGAAGCCTGGCCAGGTTTAACTATGCAAGTCCCTCTGTAATAGAGAGTTGGTCTTTTTTTTTCTTTCTTTCTTTTGGCAACGGAGTGGGGTTCTCCAGATATTTCTGTCCACCCTAGAGGGTAGAGACTATATTAATTAAATCCATGCCTGGGCAAAGGCAACATTTCAGCCAGGTATTATATTACTGCTTACATCTGTGTTTGTGTCCATAATCTGTTTTTAAAAGTTTCTTTTTTGTTTTGTATTTTCATGAGTCAAAATGAAATTTTAGTACAATTAATGGTGGGCTAGAGGTATATGGACTGGGATATGTTTAAGTTGGTAGCTGGCACTAATTCTGGAGAAATCTGATAAGAGATAACTAGATAGGATCTTGGTGACTGCCAGGCAGGAGGACTAGCCAGGTATGCCACAGGTTACTGTAGGTAAGTACCCCTGAGACTTCCAGGAGTGGTTGCAGAGAGATGTGTCCTCAGAATGATAGCTGTGAGACAGATGTTTTAAATGTATGTATGTGACAGTTTTGATGAAGTTATAGTTGACTGAGAAAAATGTCCAGATACTCTTTTGATGGGATTAAAAAATTTCACCAAATCACATTTAAAAGTTTTTGAAAAACTCATAGCAATTGAAAAATCATTTTTTCAATAGGAAGAATGAAGCTGAACTCACCATATGCTGTCTTACATCTGAGAGTTCCATATAATCAGGCCTAACCCTAGGGAAAAAGTATTAATTTAGAGACCTTATAATGTCTCACCAGATGGAAACAAGTGAAGTGCTTGTGGTAAGGTCATGCTCATAATTTATATTTCCATCAGCTATGAGTTCTTTCAATTCAGGAACCATGATTATTCATCTCTAGAACTTTAAAAATGGACATGTTATTTTGTCCAGTGCATGCTGTAAGATTGCTCAAATTTACTTTGTCATTCCAAACATTTACAATTTTGATTCTTCTACCCAGCTGTCTCTTCCAACTTTTTGTTACCTGAAAATGTGATTAGCCAGTCTTCTGTTTCTTCTTCCAAATTGATATTTAAGTAAATAGTGCTAAATTTGTAAAATCCTGATAAAGGTAACAGACTTGTTCTTGATCATCTACAAAATACAAATGGTGAAACGGAAAGTACTGGAAAGCAATCATTCATACATTTGTTCACCAAACAGATATTTGTTGAGGACCAGACTTAGAGAAAATTTAAGATGAGTAAATTTAAATTTGAGGTGAGCAAAAACAGATGTTACCCTACCTTTATGGAATCTAAGAAGGGAGACCAACATAAATCAAAGAACAGACCAGGTAAGTAAACGTAGTATTACAGCTACAATGGGTGCTGCCAAGAGGAAGTGCCTGATGTAATAGGGGCATGGACCAAGTCAGGAATTTAGGGAAGATTCCCAAGGAAGTGATAATTAAGCCAGCTTCTAAGGGAAAGAAGGCTTCGTAGGGCGGGTTTGTTGGAGGTATAGTCAAAAGTATCATAGCACTGGAGGAGAGCATTCCAAAGAGAGAAATGGAAAGAATGAGGCCCTTTTAGAGCACCCTAAAGATTTGGATCTTTATCCTAATACAAGAACAATACAAGTGTTTAGAAGGGCCTAAAGGGATCAGATTTACATATGCAAAGGCCATGCCATCCACTTGGAGATCTAATTGGAGGAGACCATGGTGGATTTTAGATATCACTGGAAAGCAGCTTAAGTGAGGACAGAGGAAAAGTGACAGAGAGGTGTATTTATGAATTCTTCGTTGGGGTAGAAATTCAGAATAAGGTGTTTGAAGCAGGTTCTCCTCTTTCACATTTTGACTATGTTGGCACATTCTAAAATTCATTAGTTTAGCTCCAAAAATGTAGACAGTTTAATGTTATAGAAGGAGCCAACTAGGAGTTGAAAAGATCCCTGACACAGTTCAGCTGCTTTCTACCTATTTGGTCTTGAATGAGTTATTTCATCTTCCTGGGCCTCAGTTTCCTCATCCAGTAAAAAGAGAAGCATTCTTTTTTAAGTCTCCTTTCAAACATAATGCCCTCGTATATTAGTTTGTTCTCATGCTGCTATGAAGAAATACCGAAGACTGGGTAATTTATAAAGGAAAGAGGTTTAATTGGCTCATAGTTTCATAGGGCAGGGGAGGCCTCAGGAAACTTACAATCATGGCAGAAGAGGATGCAAACATGTCCTTCTTCACATGGTGGCAAGAGAGAGAAGTGCCAGTCAAAGGGGGAAAGCCCTTTATAAAACAATTAGATCTCATGAGAACTCACTATTACAAGAACAGCATGAGGGTAATCGCCCCCATGATTCAATTACATCCCACTAGTCTTTCCCATGACATGTGGGGATTATGGGAACTACAATTCAAGATGAGGTTTGGGTGGAGACACAGCCAAACCATATCACCTCAGATGGATTATATGGTCTCTTTTTGCACTTTTTCAAAGTACTGAAAGTTTCTGACTTCCTTTCAGAATATTCTTTATCCCATGCTAGGGGCTAAGTATTCAGGCAGTTTTTCAAGTTTTCGCCTTTTGGCTTTAAAAATATAACAACCTTGCCTGTAAGAGCATTAAAAACAGGTCATCAGCGGCAATTTGGTCCTAACCTGAAGTGCTGTATGAACTTATGAACTTCAACTTCACCAGACACCGAACAGAGTCTTATTGGACAGAAATTTAACACAAAGACACATTATAAGCTCATAGGTACTATAGTACATGTGCAAGAATGTTCATAGGTGAAGTATTTGTTAACTGTCAAAACTTAGATGAATAGTAGAATATATAAATGAATTGTGGCATAATCCATGCAATGGAATATTATCCAAAACTTAGAATGAATTAATTATTGCTACAAGTCACACTTTGATGAAGATCACAAATAGTGTAGAGTTTAAGAAGCACAACACAAAAGGGTGCATTCTGGATGATTCTACTTGTATGAAGTTCAAAGACCAGGGGAGCTGATATGTGGTGACCCATCAGGATAGTGATTACATGAAGGGGAGAGGAGCAGCGCCAGGTGGGGCCAAGCGCAGGTCCTGGTGTACTGGGATGTCTGTCTTCTGCTCTGGCGTGGGGTTACATGGATATATTCACTTTGAGAAAATTTACTGAGATATAAACATGATTTTTGCACTGTTCTGTGTGTACATGTACTTCAAAAAGAACATTTTCTTTTCTTTCTTCTCTTCTCTTTCGTTTCCTCTTCTTTTGTTTCCTTTTCTTTTTGAGACCGGGTCTCATCGTGTCACCCAGGATAGAGCAGTGATACAATCACAGCTCAGTGCAGCCTCAAATTCCTGGGCACAAGTGATACCCCTGCCTCAGCCTCCACAGTAGTTGGGACTGCTGTGCGCCAGCATGCCCAGCTAATTTTTTGTATTTTTTTTAGAGACTATGTCTTGCTGTGTTACTCAGGCTCATCTCGAACTCCTGGACTCAAGTGGCCTGCCCACCTCAGCTTCCCAAAGTGCTGGGATTAGGAAATTTTCTTAAAAATGCAGAAATGGTAGATTTGGTTATCCCCAGTGCCTAACCAAAACTAGTTCTCTTAATCGCGATCGAGTTCTCCCCTAGGTGACATGTGGCATACACAGTTATTAAACACACCGTAGACACGTGTCAGAAACTTCATTAAGAGACGTATCATGATATTTCTTTGCCTTTTGTGCTATTTCTGGCTTTTTTTTAACCTTTTCTATGTGCATAATATATAGGAATACTTGCTTTAGGTAAATATGCACTCTTACACCAACGCCTTTCCCTAAATAAAAAGGAAAACACAGAATATAGTATATAAAACTGGATATCTAATTACCCAAATTGCCACACCTACAGATTGCATTGTAATCAAAGCAGGCTGAAGAGTACTGCCAGGCTTGCAGCCATCTCTTAGCTGAGAGACCTCAGAGCACTTTGGGCATGTTGGGGTTATCACATTTTTCCCCCCGGGTCCTCATTTCATCCCCCATGGTTGTGCGACCATGGCAAGCATAGCCGAAAGCTGTCACTCAAGAATGATTGCCATCCTACTCACGGTTTTGCAGTTTCCAAACGGTGAATCCCTGACAAGCTATCATAAAGAGATATACAATGTCTCAGAGTATTTGAGGTATTTCTGCAAGAGGGACTGCTATTGAAGCGCTGTGAAAGGGTGGTTGTGGTTCTCAATCTCAGCTGTGCATTTGAGTTGCTTCAGAGGTTTCAACCACAGGAACCCCTGGGTCCTACCCATAGAAAGCCCAACTTCATTGATTGGAGTGTGGGCTGGGCATTTGCATTTTTTTAAGCTCGACAGTTGATGCTGATGTGCAGCCAGGGTTGAGAACCACAGTTTTAGCCAGTCTTCCTTCTGTCTCTCCTCTTATGCTAAAGATGCCTGCTTAACCGTCACTTACCTAGCTCTAGAGAATGTTTTCCCAACTCTGGTTCGGTGACATCACCTTGGTAACCTGAACTCAGCATGGTGGGTGTGCTTACACCATGGGATTCCACAGACCCTACAAATCAGAGCTTACCCTCTGCCCTTCCCACCAAGAACTGGTTGTTAAACATTTACAGCTGGTGTTAAGCATTAACATTGACTGCTAATTATTTTAACCTGATGAATGTTTTAAGGCGGGTAGAGATGAAATTCATTTCTTAATTCCAGAGGTGAGGATGCCCACATAAAGCTGCCAAGCGAAACTGAAGTTGCATTTCGGAGTTCTTCATTACTGACCTTTTTAAACCATTTAGCAAGCACGGGCGATTCATAATTTGGTTTTCCAATACACAATAGAAACAGGGGGAAAGGTTTCCTCAGTCATACAGGTATTGATGAAGTTTCTTTTTCCTCTTCTTTCTTTCCCTTTAGTTTCAACTTTTTTCTGAAAGGTATTAAAAAGTTGAAAAAGAAACTATAGAACATGTTTTCTGTTTTCCTTATGTAGGCGACAAAGGAATTACTATCCAGGAGGACAAAGGGCAGTCAGATGCTGTGTTTCCAGGAGGTGGTTCTATGTGTGTAACAAAGTTCCCCTCTCCTGCTCTTCAAAGGGGGATCCCCGGGGCCAGCACTGTGGTAAATTCAGGAGGCTTTGTGGACCAAAGAGGCAAAGAGAAGGCCTGAGGGCTGCTCCAGGACTATAAGACAGGGAGCCTCTCCTTCCCCAGTCGTCATTAGCTTTAGCCAAAGCAGGACAGATGGCAGTGGTGACAGAACAGAGTTGTCCTCTTCTCTGTAGAGCTTGCAGCTCTACCTGAGATCAGTCTTGCTCTTTTCATCTCACTAGTCCTTCAAGGGAAGGCCCTGTCTTTAAGAAAGTCTCTGAATGCTACCAGGGGAGGAAAAAGCCTTGAAGAAGACATCCGTGGCCCAGAGATTCCCATAGCTTCAGAAGTACCTACAGAGTCCAGTTTCAACTGCTCAAACCCCAGAGGTGGTGGTGACAGGCAGGAGAAGTCAACTAGCAAGTTTACCCTTGGTTCAGACTGTCCGGTGTTCCACCAATGGGGAGTTTCTCCATCTAGTTCATATCACAGATTGATGGTTGATTGCCTTCTTGTGTCTTACATGTGAAGTTTTAACAGTATTGTACTTATGCCAAAGGCTGAATTTGTTTTAGTTAGGTGACCAGCCAGGTTGGCTTTCCTGGGAGTCAGGGAATTCTTAGGATATAAAAATTTTAGTGTCAAAACCAGGGAAGTTCAATGCACACCTGGATAGGTTAGTCACCCGTAGTCAAATTTGAACTTGGAGAGCTATTTAGAATGGGAATTGCAAGCCTTTGATCATACCACTTAATCACCACCACTCTGTCTTGGCTATGGCTAAATTCTTTATCCGAGTTGTTTTGTAGCAAATACCTTTTTGAAAGCTGAAAATTCCACATTGTTCTGTTTTCTTAACCAGTGAAGCATTTGAACTCAAAATGACATCAATGTACCCGAATACATCATGGCTTTGAAAAAAGTGAGAATAAGGCAAAGTAAAACTAAGCAAACAGGGAAGAATAGCAACAAAACCTGGTCTTAGTCCAAAGGCCTAGAAGGAATGACAACAATTCTGCTTTTACACTGCCTACCTTGAGACCTATGATTGCTGGTAATGGATTAGCGTGATGTATGCTGTGTTCATTAAAGTGAAGGAGACCGGATAAGTCACACAAGATAAATACTTTATTTATGAATGATTAAAATATTTTACAGCCATCTATCATTGTGAGCTCGAATGTAGTTAAAAATCAATTCAAAGTGAAAGTGAAAGGAGAGAGACAAGAGAGGAGGATGTCTCCTCCCCCTGCCTCTGCCTTTGGCCTCAGGGTTATAATGGTCCTGCATGCATTGCCTGGTTCTTCGCTCAAGCAGCCTGGTTTAGTTGGGGTTCAAGGCCAACCTATGCAATAACAAAGGCTGACAGGCTTTAATAAAGAGCTATACAGCGTCTCGGATGTATTTGAGGGAACACTGATGCTTGTGGTTTTGTATATGGTTATGGTAAATAACTAACCCACTGATTCTTGTGGTCGGCCTTTGCTGGGAGCACTGGACCACTGGAGACGCATTTAACCCGAATTCCCTGCACCTACGGAGAGCCTGGCATTGCAATCACAACAAACAGGGTGGAGGCAGGGGCTGCCAGCCTGTGGCTCATCTCCGGGCTGAGTTCTGCTCACTTTTCCTCCCGCAAAACGGGCTGTGAGGCTGACAACCCTGACCGAGGCGGCACAGAACTTTCTACGTGTGGAGTTGTCACTCCACGTTTCCCTTTTCCCCATGACTGATTCCTGGAGATGCTCTCTGTAAATGAGCCCAAGTGGGAGGAGAGGCTGACTGCTGAGTCCTGAGCAGTGCTGGCGGCCCCCCGGGGGGACAGCAGCTTCACATCCTGACAGGAGGCACTCAACCCGAACCAGAGCTGCAGGCGCCCAGGGTCCCCGTCTCAAATTAGGGCTGGTGCGCCAGGCTCCAGACCCAAACCTGTATCTTTCTTTTTTCCCTTTTCGACTGCTAAGCATCTTATCTTTCTAACTGTGCATAGAAGAACTAAGAGGAAAGTGATGTTTTGGACTGCAGCGGCCATGGAAAGGAACATTGGAAAACTCCGAGAGTATCAAAACAGTATCAAACCCTTTCATTCTGCTAACAGTGAGCCAAGACCATGAGCTTTAGAGATTTTGCCTAAAGCTCATGGTCTTGGCTCACTGTTAGCAGAATGAAAGGGTTTGATACTGTTTGCCTTCATCTCACCCAGCAACTTGAGACTAGGGTTCATCTAATGCCACCCCCACCCCATGCATATGTAAAGGTCTATGACTCAAAACAGTAAGTCCTTTATCAAATTAAATGTGAAGATGATGATATGATTGTACTCCCACTCCCCTCTGAATATGCAATTATTAGATTTAAACGGCAAGAGAGGCGTTGTTTCCCAGAACCTCCTTCCTTCCCTACAGTGTCCACTGCGAGACATGCCTTTCCCAGCATCACGGGAGACTCATGGCATCTTCCGTGTTGACCTAATGATGCTTCTCAGGACATTTTGTGGTGCACTATCTGCTAATGGATTCTGAATTGGAGACAGGAGTACAAGGAAGGTTCTATAGAATCACCAGGCTTTCCTTTCTCTTGGTGTGTCTAACTTTTGACAGACACCCGTTCTTCCACACACCCATAGAGAACTAAGAGAGAAGTTGTGAGCTACTGATGTGGACTGAGTGTTTGGGTCTCCCTCTCTGAATTTCTGTGTTGAAGCCCTAATCCATAAAGTGATAGTATTTGAAGATGGGGTTTTGGGGAGTGTTGGGTCCTGAGGGTGGAGCCCTCATGAATGGGATTAGTGCTCTTAGAAGAAGACACAGGAGAGCGATGATCGCTTTCTTCCTTATGTAAAGATTCAGAGAGTAGCCGGTCATCTGCAAACCAGGAAGAGGACTCTCATCAGGAAGAGAACTGGCTTGCACCTTGATCTTGGACTTTCAGTCTCCATAACTGAGTAAATCATGCCTTGTGTGTAAGCTACCCCATCTTTTGTATTCTGTATGGCAGCCTGATTTGATTGAGATAGTGATGAGCTCACCATGCACCTGCTGCTGGAAGAGCTTGTTAGTTTCTTGCTGCTTTTGGCCAAGGATAAGAAAGAAGGTGATGTCCCTAAATACCAGGGCCCCTCCATCCTGTATATTTTACCATTATTGTTTCCCCTGTTTCAGCAGTACCACTTATTGCAATCCTGTTTGAGTACTCTAATGAAAATACCATAGACTGGGTGGCTCACACACAACAGAAATTTATTTCTCTCATTTCTGGAGGATGGAAAGTCCAAGACTAAGGCACCAGCAGATTTGGTGTATGGCGAAGGCCCAGTTCCTAAGAGATGGTGGTCTTATCTCTGTGCCCCCAAATGGTAGAAGGGGCGAACAATCTCTCTGGGAGAGAGATTGTTTTTTCTGTATAAAAGCAGAAAAGCCATTCTTGAAGCCTCCTCTCTCATGACTTAATCGCCTCCCAGAAGTTCCACCTCCTAATACCATTACCTTAGGCATTAGGAGTGCAACGTATGAATTTTGGGAAGACAAAATTTACTCCATTGCACCACTTTAAAAGTTACAAGTTATGTATAGGGGTGTGTGTGTGTGTGTGTGTGTATGTGTGTGTATGCAACATATATATACACACACACACATACATCCCCTCTGGACTCTAGTCCAGTTGTAGCACCACTTTAAAACTTACGTATATATACATATATACATAACTTTTATATGCACATAAAAGTTTTATATATATATAACTTTGGACTGTAATCCAGTTGTTTCCCTTGGTCAACAAGCCTCAGAACAACATAGACTCAACTCAGGGAATCATCATAGGGGGTCTGTCTCCACTCCAACTCAGATTTAACTCAACTAAAATATCCTTGTACCTCCCAGCTTCCCAAGCACAGCCTTTTCTAATTTGTTTCCAAGGCTGATCCCTATGATTGGTCATTTTGATCTTCAGAGAGGAAACACTCTTTGCTTGATGTCTGGTTATATCCATACAAATCTGCAGCTTCCTGGCTCAGCCACTCAATGGGTATTCCTGGGCATTGCTCTCAAATATCTCGTTTTCTTTCTAATGTCTCCCACATCCTGAGCTCCAGTTTTTGATTCAAAACCCATGTCCTGGGATATAAGCTTGTTGGGAAACTGTGTCCTCAGATTTAGACACTTGTTCTTTACCTGGACACTCTCGCTGTGTTTTCTGCCTATTCTCAACTATTTAGAATGTGACACTTCCCCTGAACAGAAGCACCAGTGCAATTGCCCCAAAAGGAAGGTCCTGTCCTCTGCCTTCACCCATGTTGTAGGTACTTCTTCCAAGATCAAGGTGCCAGCAGAGCTGCAGAGGACTACATGTGGAACAAGGTCTAGTATGTCTGTGGATTGTCTGTGACTGGCTGGCTTTCAGAACAATTGCTCATTGTTCTACCCCACCTGGGGCTCTCCCAAGTGGAGTTTATTTATCTTATCTTATATCTTATCTTATCATCTTATCTTATCTGAACCCCACAGGTTTATTGGAAATCAAAGGTGAGGGTGGACCAGGGAAGATACACTGACAAAGTCAGGCATGTCCTAGAGTCTATTACAAGTAGGAAGGCTTTTAGAGGAATGTTGAGAAGGAACGGAGCCACTCCCTCTATGGAGCTGTCCTTTTTGTTAAGGTGCAATACAGAGGTTACAATCATTGCACGCTGCAGCTTGCAACATACAGGCTAAATTGTGGATGTGTAAGACAATCAGCAAAACTTCATGATTCAGAAAGAAATCAGTGTTCTTTTCAATGTCAGTAGGTCATGCATTCATTAGTACATCAACAGTTTGAGGAACCCACAGTAAGTTTCTTTACTTAGGGACAAGATGTGGCCATGAATCACAAGACCTCCATGATGGAAGCCTGTCAAATGTGACCTATAGGTTATCAATGGTAAGAACTGTGTCTTACACATCTTTGAGTCTCCAACACTGGTCACAGACCCAGGTAACTAGGGAGGTTCCAAATGTTTAGCTGGATGCTCAATAGATATACAGGTGACAGGCAATTCAGGTGCCAAAGCTAAGCCAGAATTCCCATTATTCTAATTCCCTTCTGTATTCTTCAGCTTGGGCTACCATGACATAATACCAAAGACTGGTTCACTTAAACAACGGAAACTTATTTGCTCTCAAGTCTGAAGGCTGGTCCACGACCAAGGTGCTAGCCAATTTGGTTCCTGGTCAGGGTTCTCTTCCTGGCTTTTAGGCTGCTGCCTTCCTGCTATGTCCCCACATGGTGGAGAGAGTGCTTGAGACAGAAGTCTCTTCTTTAAAGGACGCTAATCCTATTGGATCAAGCCCTGCCCTATTTAACCTTAAAAAAGGCCCTTTCTCCTTGTACAGTCATTTTGAGGGTTGGTGCTTCAAGTACATAACACCTTCTTCAACAAAGATGTTTTTTATAGATTAAGAAAGAAAGCCACTGAGATGAACACAAAGATCAAAACTTGCTGCTCTTATGGGTTCTTAACTGTCTACTGGTCTCCTTACCAGGGAAGATGGAATGAAGGATAACAATAATCAGTATACAATAATCAATAACAATAATATCCTCTGCCTCAGCTGCCGAGCACCAGCTGCTTGTCAACATTTGTGGTACATCTGCGAGCATTCTGTGGCAGCCCCGTTCTGGGTACAGAGCATGGGGATGCAGGCACTGCAAAGGTTTCCACCAGTTCTGAGTCAGTGAACAAGAAGTATTTTCCTTCCCATTTGCTTCATACACAGGAAAACAAACACTTGTATTAAAAAGTAGTCATTTATCAGAGGATAGTATTGCAAACACATGATAGACTATCATAGTTTTATGATATTTATCATAGCCTCAAGCACTCTCTTGATCACAGGAGGACATTTATTTGACTGCTACTGCCATAATTACTGGTAATATCCAGGCAGATTTTAATTTGCAGATAAATATGTTTTACTTTGGCACACGATTAACACAATGACAGCAAAACAAGTTAATCACATCATATGTGACCATTACCTAAAGTGTCTGCCTTTATATAATCAGTAGAAAAATTGCAGCCATCTATCTGTAACATTGCTGATATTGACCTTTGAATGGAATTTGATGAATATCTAGAAATATAATGGATACTGAACAATAATTAAGCCCTTGCATGTTTGCAGTTATATGCTTCCAAACTATTTTCAAAACAAATGGGGCCAGAGTATAGTATTCTGGGAGTTTCTGTTGGACTTGACTTTTCCTGAGTCAAATCTCAAGAATTTACTTGAGGAGGGGGTGGCGGGGCATGAAGCTGAGAATGTGAAGGAAGGGGAATACTTTCAGGGAGAATTCCAATCAGTGATCCAGTCATAGGTTTGGAGGGGGTACTGCACCTGGATATGTGCCAACAACATGGAAACAGGCATCTTAGGGGAAAGAAGACTCCAAGAAATCCTGATAGTAATTCACTGAATTGACTTGAGCACACCAGGAGCAATGTTTTATGTGGTCCCTAGGGAAACTAGAACAGGCATACTCTATGGGACATCTGCTATATCAAGGACAGCAGAGTTAATTTAACATAAGACATTAGGGATCTCACTGGAGGGCAAGGATCCTCTGGAAGGTTTCTGTGTTTGGTGGAAAGGGCGGTAAATACAAGTCCTTAGAGTAGCATTTAGGAATGCATTGTTTTTAGCTAAATAACACCTTGAAGGCTAAGTTGCACACATACACAGATATGCAAAGACCTGTTACTATTTTGCTTTATTTAATCTATTGGGAGATTTTTCACTTATAATGGATCATTTAAGTGCTCGTGCATTTTAATTAAAAGGTAAAAGAAGTCCTAATATTTTACAATATGAATGCATCCAAAAAATAATGAAAATGAGCTACATCTGTTCTCTGCAGCATTTTCTAATAGAGACACATCAGAGTTAGCCTAAATAGCCAACAAAAACTAGTTCTTTAAATTTGATAACCTACATACTTAGCATGGCATATCACACATCTATAAAAATGATGTCCAAAATCTATGTAATTTATATGAAAAATTTTCCAGGTATACCTAAAATATAAGTTTAAACAATGGATATTGTATAAATCAGTCCAAAGAGCCATTAAAAATAGACTTAAAAACTAAATGAAAAAAAAAAAATTCAGGCTTTTGAAAGCTTTTTTTTTTTTTTGTTTGATTTTTGCTTTTATTTAAAGAGGTTTTCTCTCTTTGCCCAGGCTGGAGTGCAATGGTTCAATCTTGCTTGGCTCATTGCAACCTCTGCCTCCAGGGTTCAAGCAATTCTCCTTCCTCAGCCTCCCAAGTAGCTGGGATTTTAGGCATGCACCACCACGACCGGCTAATTTTGTGTATTTTTAGTAGAGACTGGGTTTCAACATGTTGACCAGGCTGGTCATGCACTCTTGACCTCAGGTGATCCACCCCCTCAGCTTCCCAAACTGCTGGGATTATAGACTTGAGCCACCATGCCCAGCCTCTTGAATGTTTTTTGATAGTGGCTACTGTCAATGTCAAATCAAATGGGCAGATGTAGTGTAGTGCAGGCATGCTCAAAAAGACTGATATTGTCCCAAAGGTGAGATCCTAGCTACTGTGAAGATGTGTGGTCCCCATAAGGACCATTATAGTTAACCAGATACATAGTGCATTATATCAAAATTTCAAGGAGGTGGGAAAGCAATCAGAAAAATGTCCAAAAGGTTTTTTTTTGTGTGTGTGTGGGAGTGATCATGGATAAAAGGACAAAAATGTTTGCTGGTAAGACCTAAGACTTTTAGGAATATGATTGTTAAATTGAAGTACAGCTGTCTTTTAAAAATGACTTAAAAGTAATTGGATGACCAAGTAGATGACTTTTTACAGACTCCCTCGTACCAGTCGTCCCAAGTTGAGTGTGTGGTGGCATGTCATCCCCTGGTTCCCGGAGTACACGGGTGTGAACAGTCTGTTGTCTTCCCTGCAGCTGACAGGGGCAGTACCAGGGTTGCAAACCCTTGTCATTCTCCTTTTCAAAAAGGCTCTTATACATTTGAAGCCCACAGTTCAGCTGGCTTCTCATCCACCCTCCCAGGACGCACAGACGTGTGTTACAAAGACTGTCCTGTGCTCCGTTGGAAACATGGAGTGGAAGCATCTCCCTGATCCGTATCTCTGAGCAGTGTGCCATCCTGGGCCGTGCACACAGTGCCTGCCTGTCTCAGTTCCAAGGCAGCAATTGAGTGATAATTGCAGGATTCTATTTTGAACAACACTACAGCAAAGCCTGATAAAGTTTGTAACTATTTAGATCGAAATCTGAGAACTCTAAACAATTTATTTACAAAGAAAGACACAGATAGGTTTTAATGTGCCTTATAAATCCTCTCTCTTTGACTGCAAAGAGAGCAGATACACAGTTCTTGGGGGAATCAATTAGCCCTGGACAGGGATTCCTCTCTCTGCTCTCCTCCCTGGGTATATGGCTTTCACAGGCCAAGAGGTTCCAGGCACTAAAGCTGAACAAGGCAAAGCCCTGGGGCTTCACTTTAAGAGTCAGGCTAAGTTACCTTGGGAATAGTCAAGATGGGCTTGGAAACATCCTGACCAGATAAACTGAATAAATACCAGAACAGACCCATAGACGAGGGTTTCTCCTTAGGCCCCAGTTTCTCAGCCTTTCTCAGCCCCTCCATCTCAACGTCTGCCAATTGGGGCTGACTCATTCTTTGCTATGGGAAGCTGCTTTATGCATTAACATCCCTGCTACCTTGTACCCGCTAGAGGCCAGCAGCACCCCTACCTCCCACCCCCAGTTGTACTGTTGCCACATGTCCCCTGAGAAGGAGTAAGAATCATCACTCTCCCCACATTTAGACAACCACCTTAGACAATGACATTTCTCCCTTTTCAGAGGTTAATTTTTTTTTCTAAGCACAGATTGCCATTTGGATATCATTGCCTTCTCTCCTCTCAGCCCTTTCTGAGTGCCTCGCTATACGATTACATATTGGCTAATTCTTCCATCTTTAACCTGAAGCTTTGAAAGGAAACAGCTTTTATCTTCTCTGTTACATGGTGGGGGGGTTGGGTAGGAAGGGTTTGAATATCTATTGCTTTGCATGCAAATTTTAATCCTTTAACCACCTTCCCACAGTTTCAGGGGGAGTTTGCCTGAGACGCTAATAGCCCACCCTGGTCTTTACCATAGGCCTGCAAACGCACTGGAGGAAACCTGAAAAGGTCATTTCCTTCCCGTAGCCATCATACCCAGGTTTTAGATGCAGATAACTTCAGGCCTTTTCGCTCAGAAAAGTGGGAGACTGCTCCCATCTGTACCTCTGTCTGTCCAGCTGGGTCCAGGATGTGGATGATCTTTTTCACTTATTCACAATTTGCATATTGTTCTTCACCTGATTGAATTACTTCTTTGTCCTGAAAAAGATAAGTTTCTGAGAAACTTCCTTTGGTGCCAATCTTCCTTATTTTTTAGCCTTGATGAAATGAAAAGGGCAGTATTTCAGCAAATTCAACAATAGAACAAAACAAAAGTATTCTTTTGTTTTGAGTAGCAGTCATTAAAAAGAACTGGTATATTTGCTTTTCCTCTGTGAGCTCTTTATTAGCTAATGACACAGGAGAATGTGGTCCCCATCCATGTGCTGCTGCTACGTCTATGATTTGTGGAGGGCCGGTTTCCAAAGCAGCTTCTTATCTGGCAGAGTGGGCTTTGCGTGTTTACTCTGCCCGCTGTTAACGTGGTGCCATAAATTATATGGCTCCAGTTTTTTTCTTGTAGTCTAATCATTTCTCTGGGAAAACAGTGTCCCACTGGGTCTTACCCTTCACAGGATGTGTAAAAACACAACTCCAGCAAGATGGGAGGACAGGAAGCTTTTTCATTCATCGCAGATGAAACATGTTCTGTCACTCCAAAGATGCCTTCCATGGTTACATTTCTGAACAAAAGATGTCTACACATGTTATGATGTGAAACCAAAATAGGCAGATACAGGAAACGCAAAAATTGCAGTCACTGAAAATAACGCCCTGCTGGGAAAAAAATGACAACACTTCTCTGCCTTTAAAGGTGAAGGACCATAAGGAATTACTTATCCACCTGCATTGCTTTTCAGATCAAGAAGCAGACACTGAAAGAAGAGAAGGGAATTGTTCCATGTGAAGGGGCTGATGAATGGCAGGGTTGGGACAAAACTTACCTGACTCGAACTCCCAAGTTCTCTGATTGCAATTTGCTGCCTCTCCCCAGCTGGAAGACCAACCACAGTGTGTTCCCACCAGGGCCTCTGCATGGGCTGCTCCATATGTCTGCAATCATCTCCCCGCAGATACTGGCTTCACTCCTTCCCCCGCTTTATTCAGGTCCCTGCTCTGATGCCCTCTCCTCACTGACCACCGTGCTGACAGCAGCAGCCCCAGCTTCTCCCCTTTCTTCCATTCTGCCTTTTATCACAGCACTTACCACCACCTGGCATCATATTTGTGTGCCACACGGGGCACCAAAAGCATCCGCCAAAAGTAGATCACAGATGCTCGTGTCAGAAAAGAAAGGCCCTTCCCCATGCTTCAAGGCTGTAGTTATAAAGAACTTAGAAATGGGTAATCATTAAGAAAAAGTAGGAATATGCTGGACACCGTGGCTCACGCCTGTAATCCCAGCACTTTGGGAGGCTGAGGTGGGCGGATCCCAAGGTCAGAATTTTGAGACCAGCCTGGCCAAGATGGTGACATTCCATTGCTACTAAAAATACAAAAATTAGCCAGGTGTGGTGGCAGGCACCTGTAATCCCAGCTACTCGGGAGGCAGAAGCAGGAGAATCGCTTGAACCCAGGAGGCAGAGGTTGCAGTGAGCTGAGATTGCACCACTGCACTCTAGCCTGGGTAACAGAGTAAGACTCGGTCTCTAAATAAATATATAAATAAATAAAAGTAGGAATCTCAGACCCGATTAAATAAATACAAATAAAATGATAAGGTGCCACAACTTAGGTTAAGCTCACCGGTGGACTACGTTTGTCAAGTCAGTTCTCCTTTGCACCAAAGCTCTTTGCCCTCTGTCTTCTTGGGACACCTCACACCCCTGGTGTACTTGTCAGTGTTCTCCAGAGAAGCAGAATCAACAGGGTGTGTGTGTGTGTGTGTGTGTGTGTGTGTGTGTGTATGTAGACAGAAAGAGGAATATTTTAATGAATTACCTCATGATTGTGGAGGCTGGCAAGTCCAAGATCTTCAGGGTGGACTGGCAGGCTGGAGACCCAGAGAAGGGCTGATGCTGCAGTTCGAAGGTCAGGGTCTCTGTTGCAGAATTCCTTCCTGCTCAGGGGAGGTCCGTCTTTGTTCTATTAAGACTTTCAACTGATTGAATGAGGCCCACCCACCCTGGAAAAAGCAATCAGTTTTACTCAAAGTCTATTGATTCAAATGTAAATTTCATCCTAAAACACCATCACAGAAACATCCAGAATAATGTTTGACCAAACATCTGGGCATTGTGGCCCAGCCAAGTTGACAAATAAAACTAACCATTGCACCTGTTTTTCTTTCAATTATACCAATGCTGCATTTTATTCTTCTTGACCAAATCCTCCTCCACCAGGATTATTGGAATGCCCCACCCAGGGTTTCCATATACAGCAAATAAAAATACAGGGCCTCCGGTCAAATTGTAATTTCAAATAAGCAATAATTTTTTTAACATATGTATGTCCCAAATAGTGCATGAGAAATACGTATTCTAAGAAATTATTCATGGTTGATTTGCCATTCAAATTAATGGATTTTCCTGTATTGTATCTGCCATGCTATGCAAGGGGCTCTTGGCAAGGCCATTTTCTCTGCCCTCCCTGAGATTCTGCTTTCTCTGCTAAGATTCCAGATTACAGAGATGATTCTTACATCTACATTTTCAGCATAGTTCCCATTTGTTCCATTGCTGAAACAGAAATATTAATTTTCCCATCCTCATTCAGCCTTTCCCATCAGTGGCAGAGGTAAGTAACCTCAGACTCTGGTTCCTATAAGCCAGTTTCTATCAATTACTTCCAAAATGTATCCTGAGTCTGCTTTCTCAGCATCTTGAGTCAATCCTACACCTTCATCGCTTTCTTAGACTGTGCTGCAACTTCCCAGCAGGCTCCCAGGCTCCATTTGTGCGCTCACTGTCTGTTTTCTCCTTCACTAGTAGACTTAGTTTTATATATGGAATCTCCTTTAGTCCAGGCCGTATCCCTTTGTTAAACAAAATTCTCCCAATGCAACCCCTTGTCATTAAAATCTAAGCTCTCCACAAGTGCAATTGGCTCCCTGCACTGGGGCCTCACGGGTGTTCTTTATCTCAGCCTTACCACCTTGTGCTGGCCTTAGGCTTTGACATCCTGCATCCTCCCTCTGCTGAAGAAGTTCTTCCTTCAGATACAGCTACCCCCTCCAGCCTGGGCTCAGATGCTCTCTTCCCAGAGAGATCCTGCCCAGCCACCTTAGAACATCAGCCTTTGTCTTCTTACTTTGGCTTCTTCAAGGCATCTGCAGTCCCAATGTCTCCTCCAAATGCGATATAAACTTCTAGAAGGAGCAGACTCTGCACAGTTGGATCTTTCTTATGCCCACTCCCACATATTTGTCTCTTTAAATGTTGTTTTTTAACTATAATATTATCAGAAAAAAATGCAATCATGTTATCAAAAATCAAATGAAATGGGCACTTCGACAAACTATTGGTAAGAACTTTAATTGGGAAGGATGTCTCAAAAACCCTTCGCCAGTATATTTTAAGAGTGTTGGCCAGGTGCGGTGGCTCACATCTGTAATCCCAGCACTTTGGTAGGCCGAGGTGGGAGGATCACCAGAAGTCAGGAGTTCAAGACCAGACTGGCCAACATGGTGAAATTCCATCTCTACTAAAAATACAAAACTTATTGAGTGTGCTGGCTGGTGTGCACCTGTAATCTTAGCTGCTTGGGAGGCTGAGGCCAGAGAATCACTAGAACCTAGGAGACGGAGGTTGCAGTGAGCTGAGGTCTCACCATTGCACTCTAGCCTGGGCAAAAAGAGTAAAACTCCATCTTGAAAAAAAAAATACTTAAAGTGATCGTGTCTTTGTCAAACTAATTACAAAGTTAGAAATCTGTTCTCAGGACCTACTCTGCAGTGTGGGCAAGAATTTGTCTGTAAGGAGTTCTTTGTAGAGAAAATACATAAACAAACTCAGGACATAGGCATAGGCAAGGACTTCATGACTGAAACACCAAAAGCAATGGCAACAAAAGCCAAATTAGACAAATGGAAAAAAATTAAGAGCTTCTGCACAGAAAAAGAAACTATCATTAGAGTTAACCAGCAACCAACAGAATGGGAAAAAAAAATTTTGTAATCTACCCATCTGACAAAGGGCTAATATCCAGAATCACAAAGAACTTAAACAAATTTACAAGAAAAAAACAACCCCATCAAAAAGTGGGCAAAGGATATGAACAGACACTTTTCAAAAGAAGACATTTATGCAGCCAAGAAACATATGAAAAAAAGCTCATCATCACTGGTTATTAGAGAAATAGAAATCAAAACCACATTGAGATACCATCTCACACCAGTTAGAATGGCAATCATTAAAACATCAGGAGACAACAGATGCTGGAGAGGATGTGGAGAAATAGGAACACTTTTACACTGTTGGTGGGAGTGTAAATTTGTTCAACCATTGTGGAAGACAGTGTGGCAATTCCTTAAGGATCTAGAAATAGAAATACCATTTGACCCAGCAATCCCATTACTGGGTATACACCCAAAGGATTATAAATCATTCTATTATAAAGACACATGCACACGTATGTTTATTGTGGCACTGTTCACAATAGCAAAGACTTGGAACCAACCCAAATGCCCATCAATGATAGACTAGGTAAAGAAAATGTGGCACATACATACCATGAAATACTATGCAGCCATACAAAAGGATGAGTTCATGTCCTTTGCAGGCACATGGATGAAGCTGGAAACCATCATTCTCAGCAAACTGATACAGGAACAGAAAACCAAACACCGCATGTTTCCACTCATAAGTGGGAATTGAACAATGAGAACACCTGGACACAGGGAGGAGAACATCACACACAGGGGCCAGTTGGGGGGTAGTGGGGGTTGGGAAGGAATAGCAGGGGGTGGAGGGATTGGGGAGGGATAACATTAGGAGAAAAACCTAATGTAGATGATGGGGTGATGGATGCAGCAAACCACCATGGCACGTGTATGTCTATGTAACAAACCTGCACATTCTGCAGTTGTACCCCAGAACTTAAAGCATAATAATAATCAAAAAAGAAAGAAACTCAAGCGTAGCAATAGGGGAATGAATAAAAATCACAGGATACGTCTGTTTGGTGGAAGGTGGTGCAGCTTTTACAAAGAGCATTTTTCTTCTCTGAGTCAATGGCAAGCCTTCTGTGCCTTCCTCCTGGTACATTAAAGAACTTATTAAAATCCAGAAAGATGAGCAAAGAGAATGTCAACAAGACTAAAAAGTAGGACTGTGTGAATGGTTGCCAGACCTAAGGAGGAACAGTCACATGCCCATAAAGAATGTCACATAATAGAGGTGAGAGATTCTATCTGCTGTCATGGCTGTGCCTCCTGCAGGGTCTTGGGGTCCTCATGTGACAGAGAAGGCACGAATGCATCCTAACTGCCAATTGCATTTTGAGATATTCTGAACAGTTAGCATATCACACCCAGAGAGACACACCCCTCCAAACATCTCCAAGTTTTAATGAGACTGCAGGTCCTGGGAATGCATCCAGGCTGGCACAGAGCTGAAAAGTGGTGTGAGTTATATAGGGAGGGGCGGAGTTGGGAAAAGAAATAGTCAGGGAAGGAAAACATCTTGGGAGGCACATATTCTGAAGGTTTTAATGCTCACTTGTTATGTTAGAAATGAATAACAACACAGTGGACCAAAATACTTAAGGAAATCAACATTTTCAGATCATCAGCCCCCAGGGTAGAGGTGAAGAACGTTCTCAATTAACACAGCCAGAACAGATAAAGTGGCTGCTGGATCCTAGATGTGTGTGGAGCAGGAGACACAGACATGAATTCATCCTTGTCTTTAGATCAGAGAGGGGGTGTTCCTAATACAGTCTAGTAGACAGTAAAACAACAACGATAACAAAATCCAGCTGGGTTTACTGACAGAATCACTGCTACCTGGGACCGAACCATGACGGTCAATAATGAGCACCAACCAAGTAAAACACCAGGTACATAAAGAAATTTCAAACATAAAAGATGACACAGAGTGTATTGCTAGACCTGCCTTAACAAAGTACCACAAACTGAGTGGCTTAAATAACAGACAAGTTTATTGCCTTGTAGTTGAATGTAGTCCAGAAACATCCAGGACTTCAGAAGGTGCTAGAAGTCTGAGATCGAGGTGTCTGCAGGGCCATGCTCCCTTGGAAGGATCTAGAAAAGGATCATTTCTGGTAGTTCCTTGGCTTGTGGCAGATATCTTCACATGACATTCTCCGTATTTGCATGTCTGTGTTCCAATTTCCCATTTTTATAAGGACACCAGTCATACTGGTTTAGGGATCTATCTGACTCCAATGTGATCTCATCTTAGCTAACTGTATCTGCAGCTCTACCTCCAAATAAGGTCACATTGTGAGGTACGGGGGATCAGGACATTAGGATTTCAACAGATGAATTGTGTGGGAGGGGGGCATAATTCAACACACAGCACAGAGATAAAGCATATTAAAATAACACATTTTATCACCAGGAGGAAAAATTTACAAAGCATCTGTTTTATGTTCTTAATATAAGATATGACAATATGAATTTCATAATATAAAATTTAAAAGAGAGGCAAAAACATGTAAGACTAAAATGGAAAGGAATCTGGTTAAGATGCAGGCCAGTATGAAACAAGAGGTGGAGAAAATGCATTGGATTTGCAAGGAAAGCAGAAGTTGCAAATGTTGGATGGAAATCCTTTTTAGATGAACTACGGAATCAACACTGTAGAAATCGGAATGATAATAAGTTCTAGACACCTTTTTAGACTACGGTGGAACTATAAAAAGATGAAATAATAAAACAGATATAGATGAATGGAAAGATAAATATAGAATATTGGTTCATATACATTAAAGAGTTAGCTATTAATAGAAAATGTTAAGCAGGTAGGTAAGGGGATATCTAGATGGATGAGTCAATAGGTCAGTAGGGAAGGTAGATAGATAAGGAATAGGGACCATATAAAGCAACGTAATAGAGAAGTAAATAGAGATAGAGGAAAGCGGAGGAGACGTGGAAGAGGTAGAGATGGATAGATACTGAAAAGACAAATTTTCCGTGTTTCCATCTCAAGAGGGGAAAACGATTATTCTTTGAACATAGGATGATGTAGTCACCAGAGCCAGTTTTAAGCCCTCCCTGGTCAACCTCGGGTGGTACTACCTGAGTGCAGGTGCTGCAAAGCCCCGCCAATGAATGATGGTCCCATACTTTGGAAGTTCAAGCAGCAGCAGTCACACTCCTCCAACAGTGCTTTTGTGGCTAATGGAAATTCTGGTTTCTGAAGTTCTTGAACTCCGTGTTTCTCAAAATGCTCATTTTCAAAAATGGCATGAGGAAATAGAAGTGACTATCTCACAAACAGATTAGGAAATACTTTTCTAAGCATAAATTAATAGAAAAAAAATCACCCAAAAACTATTAGATAATAAAAATCAAAAATATTTGAGAGTCACAAATCCTGTAGGCAAATGAACTAGAAAAAAATATTTGCTTCAGATATCACGGATTGTGGTTAGCAGTCATCCTTATTTAAAGAACTCATACCAATTCACAAGAAAGGCATTGAAACTCCAAGAGCGAAGTAGGCACAAGCTATGAAGACAAGTCACCGGGGGAACTCAGATGGAGCAAGCGAATGGGGAAACTGTTTCTCAAGCACTTGTAAATCAGTATCCAACAAATCACATTAAAAAATACAAATTTAAAGCATCATGGCATTTTGTACATCAAATTGGCAAAGATCCTTCCTCCTGATGAAGCCATTGTTAGCGAGGGTGTGCCAGTGCAGGGCTGCTCAGCCGTTGCTAAGGGAGGTGGAGATTGAAATGATTTTTCTGTAACTTAAATGGTGTTGCAAGATCCTTAAAAGAAAGTTCATACCCTTCACTCACAGTTCCCCTACTAGGTATCTATTCCTTGGAAGTATAATAACAAGAAGCTAAGACCAAGCCTTCAACATAGATATTTATTACTGAGATATTTATAATTATGCAACAGCCATACACACCATGACATAAATTCTGGCACATCCTCATGCTGCAATATTTTGCAGTCATTTTAATGGAGTGAGTAAGAAATCTCAGTCACATGCAAAATCAAAAGCAGGAGTAAAGTTGGACAAGCTCTCTGATTCAACTTTTATTAAAATGTATATAGAAAAATACAATTGAAAATACATCCTTTTCTCAAGGATTATCCTGAAATAATTTAATTACGACTATTATTTTCTAAATTCTGAACATTTTATCCCACTGGCTGTTTCTAAAGTCCCTATTTATTCAGAAGACTTCTAGCCCCTTGCAGACTATGTTCTTTGCTGTTTTCCTTAAAAGTATACTTTTTCCCGTACAACAGAACCATACCTACCATAGGTACAGCAGGAATACTGCATTTTAGCTGTACCTCAGACATTTCTGCTTCCTAGTGGGCTACATGGCTTTTCCAGAGCTCTCTCTCTCCCCCTCTCCCTCTCCTCTGCCCCTCCTCCCCCTCTCTCTTTGTAGCAATGGCTCAGTGACTCACAGTTCTATATTCATGCCCCACCTCAGAGCTGGGGTGGAGACTCAGATGGTGGGTCTCTGCTGATTACATTTATGTAGCCCTTAATACACTTGCCACGTGGCTTCACCAAGAAAGGTTTTCCCAAGTCCCATTTTATAATTGTTCCTATCCTGGGAGCTGGCCCTTCCTCTTGGCCATGACGGGTTTGGGCAATTATAGGTGCTCCATTTCTCGTCATGAATCAAGAAGGCATCCAGGCAAAGTCTATCATTTTTATAATCATGCACACTCATACACACACAAACCACAGATACCGTTACAAACAAAAGTTTTAGTGACAAGAGAAAACTGTCATAATAAAATGATAATCAAAGAAAAGAACCTACAAGGTGTATCAATAACAGGAGCTTAGCTGTAAATTTTTAAAAAAATGACTGGAAGTATACCTAAGAAAATTTTACAGGTGTTTCCTTTGGATTGTGGGAGTATAGGTTTTTGTTTTCTTCTTCATAGTTTCCTGTATGTCTCAAATTTTCTCTCATGAGTCAGAAAAAGAAAGTCTATTATTTGCAGAATCGGGCAGACTGGGTGGGGCAGGGTGACAACAGCAAAGAGAATTATAGAGTAAAGTTGATCCTGGGGGAAAAAATCCCCTAAATGAAGACTGATTTATATGTGACATGCTCTGGACGCCAAGCCCACCCACACCCTCTAACTATCAACAACTCTGCCCTGAAGTATTATCAGTCCCACATTGCAAACGTGAAAAACCAGGACTTAGGTAGATCATGCAAATTTCCTGCAGCCACACATCTGTTACAAGGCAGGGTGAAACATTGCTATTATCTTTTCTTTGTAGATCTCCTGGGGGAGGTAAAGAGACCACCACTGGGTGTACTAAGTCGATCGAGAAACAACGTGCTGCAGCACTTTCAGAAAATTTCCCAGGGGTTCAATTCAGAAGCAGCATTTCTGGGGATCATAAAGACTTACATTTTTCCTGCCCGGATAAATGAATGGAACCTACCCACCATGCACGACAAAACAGTCTCAACATTTTTGTTCTTCTTTTTTTTTTTTTTTTGCCACATGCAATCATAAATTCATTTGGGGTATGGATTTTTTTCCTTGTCCTCAAAGTTGTCATACATTCTCATTCCTCCTGCGACTGTCTCACATGCAGCTCACACACAAGTTTTACCTCCTGTTAGGTCTTTATCAGGACCTCTTGAACTACTCCTAGAGGGTTAGACATGGCTTAGGCATCAGTAAGGTCAGCATGCTGGGATGCTGAGAGAGGAGTAGAGTGGTCTGGGAGGAGTGAGGTCACTTGTCTCGGTTGCTATTTACAGCATCCACGTCATTCCCCAAACCCATGCTTACTGGGGTCCTGTTTTCTGCAAGGATGGAGAGCTTGCCTGACAGCCCCATTGTTGGTCCTGTTCCAGTGCCCCTGGGTGGATCTGCTGGACACCACATTCTGCAGACCCTTGCATCTTTTTTATTCTCCTGGAGAATTGACCTTATTGGTTCTCAAGGGAAAATTATAGGAAATCTTGTGTCTTGGGAAGCTTAGGAATGCTGTTTCGTTTGGCTTTGGAGTTCATTATTGTACTGTGAATGAGCTGCTTCTCTAGGGTGATGGCTTTCCTCTCCTTTTGCATTTCCTACTTCACATAGGTGGTGTAGGATGCCATAAGCCTGTCTACATATGCAAGTTTCTGCTTTTTGTGATTCATGCTAAGGTGTTCCCTTTGCCTCAAATTTGAGGTTTCCATTCTGTGTGTGCTTGAATTATCTAGGAATTTGCTTCATTTCTTAAGGGTGCATCTCAGAAGAACCACACAGTTTGATGTCTGGGGGAAAGTGCAGTTATTTTAATTAATCATGTAACTAAGTTGGCTGCTTTGTTCAAAGTGGGGCAACCAAAACACGGAAAAGCCTCCGTGAGTGAAACTGGTTTATGGACAAGCCCTAAGAATGCGATTGGACCACCGGCAGGACAAACTGAATATAGTTCAGAAACTGAATTGGGACACATAGTTAACACCTCTTCAATAAAGTATGCATTTCTGCAACTATAAAAATGCAGCCTTTATGCAAAATGCTACGTAACTACCTTCTAATTTAATATTGACCTTTTTCCGGGAAATCCAAAGTATTGGAGATTTATCACATGCTGAAAACCACAAAAGAGAGAGCCACGCCTCTTCCTGTACAACTCTTTCTGCTCATGTTTACTTTGACCTCAGGAGGAAGGAATTGTGGGTTTGAAATATAGCCACCTGCATCTGTGTCTTTTTAAGGTACCAGGCATAGAGTTTCTTATGTGTTATCTCGTTCATTGTCACAACAACCTTATGCAGCAGAAGGTATTCTCTCGCTTCTATCCATGAGGAAACCCATGCTCAGAAATTTAACTGGACTCACCGACATTTCACAGCTACAAGGTGGCAGAGATTGGATTGGAACTCAGGACTGAAGATCCAAAAAACCATGACCTTTCTAATTGCCACCCTGCCTTTCGAGTTTAATGAATGAGATTAAGGTACGTTTAGTTTCAGTATCTCATGAAATGCCACCCAGGGCTGGCTTTTCACTTCTGAAGAAAGTGAGAGGGCAGATGGGAGCTGTCATGCCACCAGCCCTACAAATGTCCCTTCTTGACTGCCTGACTCTGGGTTTCGTCCACTATGTGACTTACAGCATGTCAATGGTGTGCAGTGCTGGGGACAGTTTTAATGTGGTTGCTGGAAGAACTTTTTGGTTTTGCAAAGCTGGTTTAAGGAAATATACCCATGCAGTGTGTGCATGCACACACATGTGTGTACACACACACATGCACACACACACCACACATATGCATGTGCATATATACCACACACATGCATGCACATATACACACCACATCCACTTGCACACACACACATGCAGCTCACACAATTTCTAGCTCCTGTTAGGTCTTTGCCAGGACCTCTGGAACGACTCCTAGAGGAGTGGACATGGCTTAGGTATCGGTAAGTTCTGCAATGTTGATGTGAAGAGGAAGTTGGGTATGGGGCAAGTGCAGGGGTGGAAATGGGAAAATTGAGTCTATGACAATGATTTACTTCCTGTAGCAACTGAGAAAGTCATTAATGTTGCTGCCCCCTGTAGTTAAGCTAGAGTCCTCTCAAAATAGCTCTTTTGATTTCTATTGCCTTTCAGGGTCCCCATACCTCCATTGGTGCTCAGTAGCCTGAAGACTTGTGTTTGAACAATGGATTCCTGACTTCAGGGTTGGGAAAAACCTTAACGGTCTCGGAGGCCAGCCCCTACCCACACCTTAATTTCAAGCCCCCTCTGAAAGTCCATACCAGATGATAGAGCAGCCTAAGCTTGCAAATCTCCTATAACTGGTCCTCACTACCTCCTGAGTCAACCAATATTATCTTGACAGCCTCCTCTTCCAACAAAGTTTTCTTTATCTTGAGTTGAAATGTGCCTTATTGCCAAACTTCCATCCAGGCATTTGTATTCTTTGGGCCACAGTTTCTTGTCCTGTAAAATGAGTCAGCTGGCTGCAGTACTGTCCTGTCCAGCTGCACAGGCTGTGCACTGCACAGCTCCAGGGGGCACTATTCACCTAGACTTTGAGGAGTCTGGCGTCTGGCTAGAATTGTGCAATGCCATCACCCCAGTTTGCCACGATGACTCTTGTGTTTCCTTATGACTCCCAAATTTGATATCGGCCTCCAGATGGGGGTATACGATGCAAAGTAGTTCAATTAGCACTAACAAGCTTTCAAGGTCCTTGTCTGAGAAGAGCTGCCTGTTGTCACTAGAGCAGCCCACTCCTTGTTATTTACACCTTGTGGAGCTTAATTTCATTCAAGCTCCTACATGCAAGTTAGATTTTTACCCTGAAGGCAAGGTATCACCTGTTGTTTGGCGAAAAACTGATGCTAAATGGAGAGGAGAGGAGAATGTGTATTCTTTTAATTTTTCTTTGAGAATCTGTTATATTTTACACTGTGATTTTTAAAAAGTTTTAAAGTATCAATTTATTTATATTTTTGAGGTCTTGCTCTTGTGTGCCAGAGTGGAGTGCAATGTCACAATCTCAGCTCACTGCAACCTGCCTCAGCCTTCCAAATAGCTAGGATTACAGGCGCCTGCCACCACGCCCAACTATTTTTTTGTGTATTTCTAGCAGAGATGGAGTTTTGCCATGTTGGGCAGGCTGGTCTCAAACTACTGACCTTGTAATCCACCTGCCTCAGCCTCCCAAAGTGCTAGGATTACAGGCATGGGCCACTGCAATTGGCCTTAAGTACAATTCATAAGTATTTTTTTTTTTTTTTTTGAGATGGAGTTTCGCTCTTGTTACCCAGGCTGGAGTGCAATGGCGCGATCTCGGCTCACCGCAACCTCCGCCTCCTGGGTTCAGGCAATTCTCCTGCCTCAGCCTCCTGAGTAGCTGGGATTACAGGCACGTGCCACCATGCCCAGCTAATTTTTTGTATTTTTAGTAGAGACGGGGTTTCACCATGTTGACCAGGATGGTCTTGATCTCTTGACCTCGTGATCCACCCGCCTCGGCCTCCCAAAGTGCTGGGATTACAGGCTTGAGCCACCGCGCCCGGCCTCATAAGTATTAATAAAAGTGTCATCTTAGTTATATTACAGAATTGAAGGACATTGAAGGAGAATATTGATAAATGCTTCCTTTTTGACCAATTATTAACTTTATAATAAAATATCATTATTTCCTAAGCTACTAATATATAGTTTGCATCATCTGCTCAAAGGCTAAGGCTTGGACAAGTAAAATCAGGTACATATCCAGGAGATGTTCAACTTAATTTTTCATACCTCTTAAAAGAACCTATCTATATTATGTGACCATTATAAGTTCTTATCTTTTTTTGTGAAAGGAAATTTGTTAGAAACTGAATTAGGACACATGGTTAACACCTCTTTGAATAAAGTATGAATTCATGTAACTATAAAAATATAGCTTGTATGCAAAATGCTATGTAATTACTTTCTAATTTAAGATTGACATTCCCCTGGGAAATCCAAAGTATTGAAGGTTTATCATAAGCTGAAAATGACAGATTCTTCAGGAAGGTGATTGTTGCTAGAGATAGAATAATTTGCCCTTTTGGTGGTTGGCATGAGCAGTACATTCTCTGCCCAGTTGTGCTTTTGGTGAAGTGGCAGTTTAAATTAAGCGCTTGGGCACCATGATGATGGACAGGCCCAGATGAAACGATAGCTCTGGTTTTATGCTCAAGGCTTCATGTTTCCCACAAGATGAGGTCTTTATTAACTAAGAGTCACACCCACTTCACTTTTATTATTAAACATTTGCAGAGCCTCCCTAAAAAGAATAATGTGGGCAGAATTTATGCTGGGAAGCCTTCAACATCCCATAAAACTGACACTCTAACACTTTGTAGAAAAGATGGGCCTGGGGAATGCAATAAGGGAGAGGAAACGCTTCAAGATATATATCTTGTTTAAAAGGGAGTTTCACCTCTGATGATTTAGGAGGTCAGAGGGCAGGTCTAAGTTCTCAGCCTCTGGATGCAAGAAGTGGCCAGGAACAATAATGGCAGGTGTGTATGTGTGTGTGTGTGTGTGTGTGTGTGTGTGTGTGTGTGTGTGTGACAGAGAGAGAGAGAGAGAGAGAGAGAGAGAGAGAGAGAGAGGCATTTAAAACACATTTACTCTCCCTTGTTTTCAAACACTTAAAAACATATTTTACTTTGCTGGTAAGAACAGATAGGGGAATTAAAGGCTCAGTAGCTTCTATGAATAGCAATGCTGATATGTTAAAACAAAAGAATCCAAGGTGTTTCCCGTAACCCCCCTCTCCCCAGGGACATCTCGGATTAATAAATTAATCAAAACCAAGTGTGGGCTGCAGTGAAACTACATAAGGATGGTATCTCCTTGGATCCAGCTGTACATACCAGTGTCCAAACAGCAAAAGCATTCAAAAGTGACCTCAAGCGAGGATGAAGCTTTGATCCATTATTTTTCACCAGAACTAGTGAAACAAGTGAATAACAATTTGGGGGCACTCTGGAACAAGAGTTATTAAGTACTGATGCAGGCACATGTTGCTTTCTATAATAGATAAAAATGAATGAAGCGGCCAGGCGCCGTCTCATACCTATAATCCCAGCACTTTGGGAGGCCAAGGCGGGCAGATCACCTGAGGTCAGGGTTTCAAGACCAGCCTGATCAACATGGAGGAAACCCCGTCTCTACTAAAAAAAAATACAAAATTAGCCCGGCATCGTTGCGGGTTCCTATCATCCCAGCTACTTGGGAGGCTGAGGCAGGAGAAGTGCTTGAACCCAGGAGGCAGAGGTTGCAGTGTGCGGAGATCATGCCATTGTACTCCAGCCTGGGCAACAAGGGTGAAACTCTGTTTCAAAAAAAAAAAAAGAATGAAGCAGTTGCTCATCTTCAAGATGCCTCTTCCCTCCACCCTACGCACAGAGACAATTATCCTTCCCCCTAACACACCGCACGCTCTGTTTTTCTCCTTGGAGACCCAATGACAAGCCACAGGATATCTATTAGCATACATTAAAATAAGAAGCATCCCTTAGAATCTCTGCTTTAGTTGGGACCAGTCCAGCATCCTAGGGAAGCACAAATCTGCCAAGTTTCTCTCTCCTGGAATTCAGACATTTAATCAATGACACTTGCTTTGCCAAGGTTGTAAAAATAAAACAACTCTCAAAGCGCTAAGCCTTCATTTCGTTCTGCAAATGCTTCAGTTAATGATGGAAACATACAGAACCAGAGGTTAATAGAGTAGAAGAGAATTGCACACACGTGTGGGCGCACAGCAGATGTTAGTATGACAGAACATGAAGAACAGGCACGATGAAAATGGTAATACGAGCAAAGTCTCAGCTACGTTTACGTTCCTGATTATTTCAAAAGTGTTAACATATATAAAACTTCTGATTCCAAATTACAAAAAGTAACTGTATTTATTTATTTATTTTTGAAACAGGGTCTTGCTCTGGGGCCCAGGCTGGTTCAGGCTGGGTGCATTGCATCCTTGACCTCCTGGGCTTAAATGATCCTTTCTCCTCAGCTTCCAGAGTAGCTAGGACTGCAAGTGTGCACCACTACACCTGGCTAACTTTGTTTTTAGAGATGGGGTTTCATTATATTGCCCAGGCTGGTCTCGAATTCCTGAGCTCAAGCGATCCACCCACCTTGGCCTCCTGAAGTGTTGGGATCACAGGTGTGAGCCACCACATCCAGTCAAGAGTAGCTGTTTTTTCTATATTTTGAACATAAACTAATTAAACTATGTTGATATGTTACGTGTGCATGTACCTTATGAAGTCTTTTCTATGTGGTCATTGTACTGTTTTATATCCCAACATAAACATGTTATTTGCCATAAAGGCATAGCACATAGTGACACACAAGACGTTCTCCCAGAAATGAAAAACACCGTAGTATCTAACATTCAAAGGCCGCTCTCATAATTTACTCTCAATGGACAGAAATGATAATTTGCCTCTATTTCATGCTCAATGTACATGAGTGCAGAGGGACTTTGCTTATGGGACATCGAATCTTAACAGACTGGGCAGACTTATCATGATCTTTCAGCCTGTGGGAGAGGCTGTGTGTTCCTTTTGTTAGGAATACGACATGGCTTTATGAAAACACAGAAAGGAAGGTGTAACCCCTGGATGTCCAGACTGTGCCAGTTTCAAAATGGGTTCTGCAGCTCCCTAGGTACAGGAAACCATCCACGGCAAGCCAGATATCCGGAAGGTTTGAGCCCCCGGTACTACAGTCTCCATGGCTTGAGCAGGATTGCTGGTTAACTGGCTCTGCGGTGCACAGCACCTGTGGGGTTTGTGGGTCTCTCAGCCCCAAGTTCCAGTCTCCAGAGCCAGGAATGCAGCTGGACACAGTAATGCACTTCTAGCTCTCGCTGATTGAGATTAAATAAAAGCAGGAGGTGGGGATATATTATTCATGATTTTCTTTGTAATGGAACCCAGAGCACTTTTGAAGGCTCTATACTTCAATACTTGCTCCTGGCCAAAAAAATAAAAAAAATAAAAAAAAATAAGAGGTGAGAGGAGGAGGAATAGTTATGTTAGAATGTTAGTTATGTACCTTGCCTGGCTTACTGTAGGAATTCTGTCTAAGACCAGCAGACGGTGGCTTGCCCCCAAAGAAGCCCTGTTGTGACTTATAAAAGGTATGGAGACCTGTTTTAAAAATCAGGAGAATTCTTCCAGGTACAGAAAGGTACGAATTTTAACTCTAATATAAACGATAGGCTTCTTTTTGACATTTATTGATTAAAAAAATCAACTTTTCAGTTTATCATGCGCTTCAGAGGAACACTTAGTGCAATTACTTCGCGAGAGGAGAGAACTGAAATGCACAGTCCCTGAGCTTTTCTCCAAATTTACCTGCGCTTTGCTTTGGCAGAAGCCAGCCACAGATCTCACTTGAGTTCCTGGGCTTTGAGCACTGACACACTCTGTACAGAGGTGTTACTCGCAAATTAGTCTTAGATTGACGCCTTAGATGTGCATTGTCATCCCATTTCTCTTTGGAAGGAGCCTTTCCAAGGTTTTGTAGCAAAGCTCTCATGAAGACGTGCAAAGAGCTGGAAGCTATATCCCATTTGCAAAGAGGTTTTGCAACATCTCTGTGGAGGAACCCTTTATGGATTTGTGGGAGTAAAATAAAGGGAATGGAGGATGTGTGGGAAGTTTGTGTTGGAAGACATTTGTCTAGCCCAGGAGTGATTAAAATATTATAAATTGTGTTTTGTCTGGGTGGCTCCTGTGATTTTTGATGTTATTCCCGTTTAATGTTGGCTGCTGAGGCTGGAGGTGGGAGGCAGGGAAGTTTCTAAGATTATGAGGCAAACGGCCCCATATCTGAGAGTATAGCCCACTCCTCTCTCACCAAGGGACATAGGCTTTGGGTTTAGTCCCAGACTGTTTAGGAAAGGGACTTTTAGGAGCTGCTGCTTTGGTAGAATGTCAGGTTTTTGGCATGGACAATGATAGCATGTTCCATGTGTTATGAAGATGACCAAACGTGGGTTCAGATTCACCATTAAATGTGTGTCAACCACGATGTGGAGGAGACTGTGTTGCCGGCTTTCGTATTATGCCCTGAGAGCTGCACAGCTCACACATTCCCTCCAAACAGGCCCTGGAGGAGTCGAACTGACCCAAAGGTGTGTCTGCAGCTGAAAAGCTGCCTGCTGGGCTTAGGACTTCCCAGCAGCGCTGGCAGCTGCTTTAATTTGTCTGTGACGATGAGACCAGCAACGTTTGGTCTGTAACACAGAGGAGAAAAACAGGAAACCCTCCCCCTTGACAAGCTGGCTGAAAGTCCTGAGAAGCTTATGTTCTCACATGTACTTTCTTCCTTTCTCTTTCTCCTGCCCTTCCTTCTACCCTGAAGCCTTTATTTTTGTGGGTATAACACGACCAATGTGGGTTGGATTAACTCTCAAACGTCATTACTCCAAAAAAGAAGACAAAATGATAATGGCAATCAAAACCACGTTTTGCAGTTTGGCGGTTTCTTACAAAACTAAACATAGTTTTATCAGGAGACCCACCAAGGGTGGTCCTTGGTATTTACCTAAATGAGCCGCAAACCTGTGTCTGCACAAAACACTGAACACAAACGTCTGTAGCATCTTTATGCATAGCAACCAAGACACCTTTCAGTAGGTGAATAAATAAATTGCAATAATCCATAGGATTGAATATTATTCATCAATAAAAAGATAAGAGCTGTCAAGCCACAGAAGACATGGAAGAACCTTAAATGCCTCTTGCCAAGCAAAAAGTATCAATCTGAAAAGGCTACACACTGTGTGATTCCAACTGTGTGACACTCTGGAAAAGGTGAAACTATGGAGACAGTGAAAAGATCAGTGGTTGCCAGGGATTTGGAGGGAGAGACAGAGGTGTGAGTAAACGAAGCCCAGGGAATTTTTAGATCACTGACACTATTCCATAATGGGGGATGCATGACATCACGTATGTGTTAAAACCCATAGAATATAGGACGCCAATGTAAACTCTGGACTTCAGTTAATAGTAGTGTATCAATATTGGTATCGAATATACCACGCTGATAAAAGAAGTTAATCAGGAGAAACTTGGGGCAGGGAGGGAGTCTTTGGGAAGTGTCTGCAGTTTCTGCTCAATTTTCTGTAAATCTTAAGCTGTTTTTAAAAAATTAAAGTCTATTAATTTAAAAGGCAAACTTTTTGGAGGTGGGAGGTGGTCTGTATTACTGGCCTTCTGCTCCGTGGAGTGGGGAATAAGTGTCTGAAGGTGTAAGATGTGAGTAGTGAGCACTGCACAGACCTGGAATAATCTGGATTCTCTCCAGTCACATTTGATAGGGTTTAATTTTAGTTAAAGTGCCATTTGAATGTCTGGAAGAAATTTCACTCACATCAAGACGTGGCCACCATTTTACTTGGGTCCCGCTGTTTCTCCTCTTCTGTTTTTGCTTTTGCTGACATCTATTGTAATAACAAAATGGGTGAGAAAATAGACAAAAAATCTTGCAATCAATATCTTCAAACACTGTTTGCTTATAATCTATTGAGCATCTATTATACATATTGGATGACATGAGGTGCTGGGAGAGATACAAAGAAATTTAACCTCTGATCCTCTTTCCTGGTGTTTAAAGTTCTAATGGAGAGACCAGAAACTCACTCATGGAAAAACCATTATTATGCTACAATGTGATACAGGCCATCTGTAAAATATGGAGTTTAGGTTAACTGCTCTATGCTATAAAGATCAGGTTCATTCATTCATTTATTATTTCTTGCATTCAAGAAATATCAATGCCCCCCTTTGGTAAAATAATCACACTTGTTCTTGCCTTTGTAGAGCTTAAACTTTACTAGAAAGAGTAAACATTAAATTACAGGTAATCCCACACAAGTGGACATGATGTTAAGTTTTGTTGCTGACTGACTCCATCTCACTCACTGGGGTGCCTGAAATGTTGGACACTTGGGAAAAACAGAGAGAGACAAGGCTGAGTGTCTTGGGAAGGGGACGGAATTTGGGAGGTGCCTAAGGATTTCAGAGACTCTGTACAGTACCAGAAACAGAATGTAAAATATCTAATTAATAGTTGTTGTATAGAATACTTGTTAAAATGATAATACAATGGCTATATGGGGCCGATAATCTGTTGCTAATATTAATTCCAATTGTTTCTTTTTCCTTTTTAAAATGGCTTATTAGCTGGCTAGAGCTGTCATAAACATAATAAAATACCAAAGACTAGGTGTTTTAAACAATAGGAATTTATTTTCTCAACGTTCTGGAGTCTGGAAGCCTCTGGGGGACAGTCCTTTCTTTCTTCCTCCCTTGCTTGTAGCTGCATTAGTTACTCCAATCGCTCCCTCTGCCATCACATGATCTTTTTCCCTGGGTCTCCTTCATATCTCTGCATCCAAATCACCCTCCCTTTCTCTTATAAAGATACTAGTCATTGGATTTCAGCCCCACCTCAGGTATGACTTAAGTTTATTTCATCTGCAAAGACCCTATTTCCAATTAAGGTCACATGGTACCTGGTGGGGTAGGACTTGAACATATCGTATCCGGGGACCCAAATCAATCCACTACAATATGTAAGGCAAGGATGGCAGATTAGGTAAAAAGGAATTGACAGAAACTCTCCTGCCAGGTTAATGAATTTGGATGTCATTTTGCATACAGTAGGTATGGGGAGCAGGAGATCTATGGAAAAGCTGGAGATTATACCTTTCTTAGAATCCTAATACTTGCAGAATGTAGGATAGGGATACTGAGGAAGACTCCAGGCTGGCTAGCCATTAGAAGGTTACTGCACTAGCCTAGCAGACAGGGGCCTGGCCTGCCAGTGGGAATAAAAATGGTAGATCCATAGGGGAGATATCAGGTACTTGAAACTAACCACTTAGCCATTGATAGAATTGGGTGAGGGGTGGGGATAAAGAAGACCAGAGAGAGGTGGGGTGGAAAGGATGTGGGGGGGAGAGAGAGAGAGAGAGGGGCAGACAGAGAGACGGAGAGACAGACACAGAGAGAGAAAGCTGGTTATACAATTGACAGAGATAGGAGTCAACAAGGAAATTAGTTAGTTTTTCAGCACTTGGACTATCAGACACTGGCAGCGGGTCCACAAATGCAGATTAATCAGAGAGGTGGAAACGTGCATATAGAATTTGAGCAGGAGACCTAGATTGTAAGATAGTTTTCAATAATAAAGAACAGAATTTGTTCTGTTTGCTGTTTCCTGTTTTTTCTTTTTTCATTTTAGATGGGGAGGTGGAAGGGATGTGGGATTGGGAAAGGGTAAAATCTTGATATTACTCTCCTTTTTTTTAAATCTAGGGAATAGAAATGCATGACATAAACTGGGACTAGAAAGCTCCAAGCTATGAAAATCTCAGCAGCAACAGTGTTGAAATATTTCGTTAGAAATCACTACAGTCACACAAAATGGTGGTCCTGGCTCCATCTTAAATTTATTCATTTCTGCTTCCATTTGACATTAAGAAGGAATAATCCTCCTGAGACTCAGTTAGCTCAATGTGAACAAGTAAAAAAATGGAATGTGGAAGAGAAGAGGAGAGAGAAGAGAGTTCTTTTATACGTTTTTTTAAAATAGGAAGTTCCATTGGGGCCCTATTCATTGGTATGAATATATATTCTGATGAATTCGGTGTACTTGTGGGGAGGCAGCTCTGCAGTAGTTTGGAGACCATTTCTAGACACTTTGGAAGTCTGGGAATAAAAATAAAGGGTGAACAAATAAGATGACTGGATCGACTGAAAAACTCAGTTGTGAATAGTCCTTCCCTCCGTTTTTATCTTGGGAATCTGTCTTGTCAATGCCATGCAGAGGTCAATTACACTCAAATTTATTGTGAAATTCATTACAAGGGAGTATATTCAGCATTTTCTACAGTGGGAACAGTAAAAGCAGGCAGTGGTGGTGGTTAATGTTCAGGGAAAAAAAGAAACAACAAAGGTGACTCTAAATATGTTGTGTTTGTATTCAGTGAGTAGCCCCATTAGTTCTACTTCATTATTACAAAGGGTGGCCTCCGTTCTGAATTTCTTAGTTTCTATAAAAATATTAATGGAGACTGCAAGTTCATGCTTCAAACACTCTTGCATTTATGTGGAATACAAGGTGACTTCCCTCTTGAAAGTAGTATTTGTTCTGAATATTTTGAAAAAAATAATTGACATTTGATGTTTCTTCTGGTGCCCTGCTTTTGAGCTATGAATGGTACTCAACTTTCAGGGTGATTAAAA
The DNA here is from genome assembly GCF_009761245.1 of Sapajus apella. Taxonomy (NCBI): domain Eukaryota; kingdom Metazoa; phylum Chordata; class Mammalia; order Primates; family Cebidae; genus Sapajus; species Sapajus apella. The sequence continues at coordinate 10,402,898 of NW_022436948.1, forward strand.
TTAATGTTTACAAATGAAAATTTCTAACAATAAATCAGACACCCTCTGCTTTCAGGAACTCAAAATCTTAAAAAGAGAGAAAGAGAAATCAACATCTATGCAAACAATAATAATCAGGGTTGGCAGCCTATTTGTGGAGCCTCTTGTTCAAAAACTTAGAATTTCAAGATGATGACCACATATCATTGAATCATCGCAGGGACCATTCTGAACAAGGCACCCTTTGTAACTCCAAGATTGCCTGTCTATAAAGCAAGCACTAATTATAGTATTAGCTAGATACTGCAATAGAAGGTGGCATTTGGGAAATGTGTGTACAAACTGGGCCCTAGCTACCTCTCTGATGTCATTTCCAGCCACTCCTTCTCTTCACCACTGACTTTCTTGCTGTACATTTAAGATGCAAAACATGGTACCTCAGTAGGTTTGCCACTGTTGTTTCCTCTGCCTACAACATATTTCCCAGGTCTTCACCTGCTTTAAACGTTTGCACAAGTCTCTGTTCAAATATCACTTCTTAAAGAAGGCCATTCCTGACCACCCTAAATACCATTTCCTATCACTGTTTTCTTACCCTGTGTTACTTGTCTTACTACTTTCTCCATAGCTGACCAAGTGTCTATGTGACGGGTGTCTCCTAAAGGTCTCCTTCAGACAGAATAGAAAGTGTATGTGGGCAGAGGTTTGTTTTGTTCACAATTGTGTCCCCATAACCTAGAACAAGACTTGGCATGAATAAGGGACTCAATAAACAATTAAATTGATGAATAAATGAATGAATAAAAAGTGAATGAAGACATGTTGCTGTAGGAGCCACTATTTCTGCGAGGGAAGCAGAGCAGCTCTTCGTTGGTTCCAGCCTTTGATGACGGGCGGTGTGTAAAGGGCATCCCACAGTTATGGAAGGACAGGCATGAAAGAGCACTGCTCATGTAGAAACACTCCTGTATACACACTGTGCTCTCCTAGGACCAGTACTTAGCAAATCCTGATTGTACCTCTTAAATATGTTTCATGAGCTCTGCCCAGTTCACACACATTATCCAAGGCCTTAACAAGTTCATAATGATTCACACCTGATGGCATGCTTTAGCGTGTCTGCTCGACTCCTGGACCTGTTTTCTAAGGACTTGTTCTCATAATCCTCACTGAGAAGGTTGGGCCAGGTGGCCATGCTTGGCTCCTTTATCTCACCAGTTTTGCCATAAATGATTGGAGCAGAAGTGGGCACCTGACCCAATGCCAACCAGTCAGCTTATTGACCAGTGACCAATCAGTATCTCTCTTAAAAATTTAAACTGAGACAGAGACTCTCTTCAATTGATGATGGATATTGCACCTGATAGACTCAGGACTGCTGTCTACATTGACTTCATTGAAGAGACAGAAGAAGCAGAAAGGAAAAATCCCAAGAGACAGTGAGAAATAGAGAAAGAAGGAAGACCACAGGGCTGTTGAGTAATGAGGAGGCTTTTTTTTTTTCTGAGTTTCCCTGTCGTGTGTACCAGCTGTGCTTTTGGTTCCTCTCTCTACCTATGAGATCATTTTCTATCCTTAAAATAACCCACTTTAGGCACCCAACACCCTCACTCTCTGAAATTGAGAGAAATTAATTAGAATTAACCAGAAAAACACAACTGCTGGGCAATACATCTTTCTGGTTACCTGAATACACATTCTAACAGTATTTAATGTGGTATAATGTATAACTATGTAATAGCATAGATAGTATAGGAGATAGGAAGGAGTAAGAACATTCATTCTCTTGAGAAAATATTTAAATTTTGTTGGGAAAACAGATAATACACATTACACAGTGTGGTTAAGTTCTCAGGGAGTGGGAAGGTATATAGCGACAGTGTTGGGAAGATCTGAGCTAGTTCTGGAAGTATAGATAAGATGTATGAGTTTTGGTGGGGTGCGATGGCTCACACCTGAAATCCCAGTACTTTGGGAGGCCGAGGCAGGCGGATCAGGAGGTCAGGAGTTAGAGACCAGCCTGACCAACATAGTGAAACTCCGTCTCTACTAAAAATACAAAAATTAGCTGGGCATAGTGGCACTTGCCTGTAATCCCAGCTACTCAGGAGGCTGAGGCAGGAGAAATGCTTGAATCTGGGAGGCAGAGGTTTCAGTGAGTCAAAATCGTGCCACTGTACTCCAGCCTGGGTGACAGAGAGAGACTGTCTCAAAATCTCAAAAAAAAAAAAAAAAAAAAAAAAAAAAAAAAGAGGTAGGAGTTTCTTTTAGGTGAGAGGAATTGAATGAAGGTGTGAGGAAAGTGTCTGTGGGGACATGAGACTGCTTTTTAGAGCAGAGTTTGTGTGTGAATATGAGAACTCAGGCTATTTGGATGAAAATTTATCAGGAATGTTAAAGCCTTTGACAACTGGGCTAAACAATTTGTTCTTTATTCGGGAAACAGCAAAGAATCACTGAAGAGTTTTTGAGGAGAGTCGTCACATTTAACAATAACTGCATTGAGAGATTAATCCGTTGGGTCAACAGATCAGAGGTGTAACAAATGCTGTGGTGCTGTGAGCACGAGTGCTGGTCGCCGTCTGATTTCAGCTGTGATGGGAATGGACAGCTCCCAGGTAGGCTGATAGAATCCCACCTCAAGGGCAACCCTCAATATCCCTGGACTTCCTTCTTTCAGGGCTTTCTATGAAATCAGGAGTGCCACCATCCATCACAGAGCAGCCAATAAATGTGGGGGAGATACACTCTCCAAGGTACTTTCTAATTACTGGAGGATGGGAGTCAGGAGTAGATGCCTGCTTCCCATCCTTCAGAGGACAAGCGAGGCACTTTCTAAAAGGTTTCTCAGTAGTTTCCCAGTGCTGTCCAGCTCAATGTCTGCTCACTGACTTTTCTTCCTTCCCTGTTTCATTCTCCCATTTCTGCACCTTTCAAATAAACTACTTCCTCTCAACAAAGCCACAAAATAGCTCCCATAAGACTTCCCAGTTTTCAAAGGATTGAAATTCACTTCAGTTGAGTATAATTCAGGCACAAATACTCTGTAGTATCCACAGATAATTTGTATCTTAATATGGCATATCACTTGTCCACTAGTTTTTTTAAGTGTAATGTAGGAACAATTCGTTACATGCATTTTCTTCTTGCTGACGTTACAGAAAAGTAGGAATCTACTATGCTTAGCTTTCATTTTGCCTTGCTCAAAGCTTGCACTCCATATATAGTGCATGACAATGAAATGCCTCTATTGTGTGCCAGTCAAGGTGAAGTGTGAGTGGTGGGTGGTGTCAAGGTTACTCACCATGGTGGTGAGACCATGCTGGATTCCTGTGATGTGTGTGAAGTTGAGCTAGGTATCAGTCTTAGTCAACTCAAGCTGCCATAACAAAAATGTAATAGACTGGATGGCTTAAACAGCAGAAGTTTATTTCTCACAGTTCTGGAGGCTGGAAGTCCAAGGTCAGAGTGCTGGCATGGTCAGGTTCTGTTAAGAATTCCCTTTCTGGCTTGCAGATGGCCACTCTGTTCTTACATGATAAGAGTAGAGGATTGGAAAATCTATCTTCTTCTTATAACACCACTAATCCTATCACGAGGGCCCCATCCCCATGACTTATGTAACCCTAACTTTGTACAAAATATTCTATTTACAAATCCCATCCCATTGGGGGTTAGGGGTTCAACGTGAATCCTGGGGCCATAACAGGCACTACATACAAAATGAAAATGTGGGACTCCTTACCCCAAAATTACTGGGCATTTCAAGATAGAGACTGCAGAGAATCAATCCAAACACAGACTCTCCTGACGGCAGGGCCTTGTTAGGTCCCATGTTTGTGGGGATCCTGTCTTCTGGTCCCCACTTCCAAGATAAAGCGACTTGGACTTCCCTGGAATGGAATCCTTGTTCCATGTCTTACTAGCTGTGTGCCCCTGGTCATGTTTCTTTACCTTTCTGAGCTTTAGTTGTTCATCTACAAAATGAGTAGACCCTACGTCTTTAGGGTAGTCTCAGGACTAAGTGAAATGATGTATAAAGCACCCACCCAGTGTGCACTTAGAGTAAGTTCATGCTCACCCATGGCTGTCGAGATCCCTTTTCCTGGGGTTCTCCACCTGCTAAGTAAGACACAGGGAAAAAGCTCCATGTGGGTACAATGCATAGGGTCACATACATACCTGTCAACACGCCTGTGGTATGTGGTAGTGTCTCAGCTTAGAGTGTGTTGGGAGAACGATCCATTAAAGAGGGGAAAAATCAATAGCACAATTAGAAACCATTTCTTCCTATGATGACGCCAGCTGCCAGAAAGGCCACTGCTACCGAGTACTGCCTCTAATGGTGTGTGCTGCCTGCTGCTCCAGCCAGCCTCGATTTTTCCCAGGGTGTGACGTCCTCTTAGGACACCAAGGATATAAAAAATGCAGCAGATACAAGTCATACATATCCTGCCTTAATCAACAATACAAGATAACAATTTATTAAAAGACTAAACACACCCTACACCCTCAGCTAAACTCCATCAACTATGCAGTTGTACTTCTGTGTATGCATTCTATTTCGTTTTCTTCTTTTACTATCCTCCTTTCCTATAGACAGGATTTAAAACATCAGGACTGAGCTGATTTTAATCTACCCAGAAGGCTGAAAGAACCGCAGGAACATTCCTTGGGAAATTTTGCATTAGGAATTACTTGCATGAACTGTCCACCATTTTCATGTCTAGACAATGGCTTGGTTTCCCAATTTTTCTTTAAGAATCATCATCCTTCATGATCATTTTTGCATTGACTCATTCAATAAACATGCATTCAGTGTCTCCATTGTGTATCCACATGTGTGGGGAGTTGTAAAGTTCATTAAAAATAAAGGTTCTTGACATAAATAGGGTCATTTTCCCAAATTAAAGATCAATCTCCAGATCAACTATGAGCACATTTTTAAAGGTCATTTGAAATTTAAGAAGTTATTTTAGCTCTGTTCGGAGGTAAAATAATTAGACTAGAAAATAATGGAAACTTAGCAGTAGTAATGTTATCTATTAATTTGAGTGTAATTAAAATGTTAGCCAGGTGTGGTGGCGGGTTCTTATAATCCCAGCTATTTGGGAGGCTGAGGCAGGAGAATTGCTTGAACCTGGGAGGTGGAGGTTGCAGTGAGCCAAGATCGTGCCATTGCCCTCCAGCCTGGGCAATAGAGCAAAACTCTGTCTTAAAAAACAACAACAACAAAAAAAATAAGAAACAAAAAAGTGTGTATTTTATAGTTGAATAAAAAAAATCCAACAGGATAAAGTGGATACAGAGAAGCAATTTGAGAATCCTACTTTGATTCTTTAATTAAACATCCCCAAAGCCTCTCTCCGGCAGATGAGGAAGTCCCACATGCAGGTCTCGCTTGGGGTTGAGTGTTCAGTTTGCCCTTGAGCCTTTCTTCTTGTTTCCCTAACATCACTCAGATACCCAGAGACAAGCAGTCATTTTTCAAATAGCTCCTGCCTCCAACACAAGCTCACTTTTTCCTTCCTCTCCATTGCACATTCTCCAGGGGAAAAAGCACTTAAAAGTCAATCTTTCAGGGGTTCGACCCACATGGCCCTTTCTCATTTTTGAATGCTCAAGAGGAACAAGAAAACACTTGCAAAGAATATGATGTCAGTGCTCCCTGCCTGCTGCCTCGGTCCCTTATTCCTGCCAGGCTTCTTTTTGCCCTCAAGGTTCTTGGGCAGTGGAGTGTCCATTCCCCCCCAGCTCCCTGATCACATATGTAGGAACCAAAGAAGCCCACCTGTCCACTATGTGTTCCAACTACTTTCTTTTCCTGACCTCCACAGAGGCAGCCAAACAGTGGGGTAAACATGGGTATCATTACCTGGTTTTGAAAGGGAGGGTTACCCTGCCCTTGGAACAGCAGGGCATCAGCCATAGGTGGTGTTGTCACACTACAGACATACATCTCCAAACTGAGTTTTCAGTTGCATTTCCCAGTGGCTGATCATTCTGCTTTTGCATGTGTTGAGAAGGGACCATCCTGTCCAGGAAGCCTGGATCAGTACATAAATAAGAGTAATTAAATCTAATGCTTGACAAATGACAAATGCTCATCATTGAGGTCAAGGAAGCCTATCAGTTCTCACATCAGAATTACATTATTGTAAGTGATATGGGTTGGGTGTTTCCCCCTCACAGTCTGCATGCATTAACCATCACTGGAGACAGGATGGGGAATACACGGACTATCCATTACTGTGCAGGTCCCTGAATTGCATTTAGTCTAAGAGTTTCGCTTGCATTTTCATAGAAGCTTTATTCAACTTGTTGCTTTGAATTAGGCTTTCTTTTCAGAAGAGATCTTGAAAGAAGAGAAGCATTTATGTCTATTGTTCATTGGCAGGAAGAGAACACAAAATGTTATCATCTTCCAGGCCATTTGCTAGTTAACTTATTTTCACATTAGAGATGGCTTAACTCTGCCTCAGTATAAATTACTTATCATTTTAGGACTTATAATAGCTCAAATTTAAAAAGTAGTATAATTTATACGTATACATTGTGTAATTCTATTAACTACTTTCAGATCTTTTTATTCTTTAACTCAAGTTCCAATAATCAATTTGATTTGATAAGCAATATCAATACATGTTTTATAAAAGAGGCAACTTTCTGCCCTCCCTGTCCACTCTCTCTCACCCTACCTTCCTGAAATTAGCAAAAGCTCTATGAATTCTCCATTTCTGAACATATCTGAAGTGCTGCATGCCTCTGGTGTGGCTCAAGCCCAGTGCTCCTGCCACTATGATGATGGGGAGTGGCGTGCTTTTGACAGAATCACCCAGAACAACTAGTCACCAATGGGAGCCACTTTCAACCACCACCACAACGCTGGCCTGGAAACAGAACATCCTACTTTTCTATACATTCAGGTTTACAGAGGGCTCTGATGGGTTTCATGACATGATTTTTGCCTTGACATCCCTTGCCATGAATGCATGAATGAACCTTGTTTTATTCATTCTAAATTTGTTTTACTCTCAATTCAGATAAGGAACACTTAACAGTCGAGGAGAAAGGAGGTGCTCTGTTTTGCAGGGCTCAGGGAGATGAGTTGTTAAAAAGAATGTTTTATTATTTATTTTTAGGCAGTGCTTGAAGAGAAGAAGGAAAAAAATAGACATACAAATAGTAACATTTGTTTCTGGCTACCAGAAATATACATATTCAAAGTATAAAACAGAAAATTTAAAAAAGAAAAAAGCACAGGGAAGAAATAAAAATCACTTCATGCCATGTAGACCCTCTGTCAAACATTTTTGTGTCCTTCTGTGTTCTCATACGTTCATACATGCACAAATTCTACTGACACACGCAACTTCTTTTACCAGAAGAAAATTTTATTCCACAAACAATTTTCCCTTCTGTACTTTGCACTTTACAATATATCGTAAACATTTTTTCCCAAAGCAAGTATAGTAACTGCCTCATGTCTCTTCTTACAGATGTGTCAAAATTTACCAATGTCCTCCTGTTGGAAATTTATGCTGCTTTCCTTCCTTGGGCATTACACACATTTCTATCTCATGATAGTCTTTGCATTGAACTGCATTTATTTTCTTAAGATACATTCCCAGAAATGGAATTGCAGGATCAAATGTCATACACACTTTTTAAAGCTGTTATACCTATTGTCCAATTGCCCAGAGAAAAAATGGCATCATGTTACGGTCACTTAAACAACAAACTCCCGCATGTCTGTACTGTCATGGTAAACATTAATAGTACAACATAAAATGTGCCAGGCACTATGTTAAGGGTTTTCTATGCATTTTTCACTTAATTCAATAATCATCCTCTGAAGCATTTATCATTTGCATTTGAAGCAAATGTCGTTGGCATTTAGAAGATGTGTAAAATGGAGCTTAGAGAGCTCGAGTTAATTTGATCATAATTCCATGACCCTGGTTTCAACTCTGAGACCTGACTCTTAGTTGCCACGGCATCAGATACATCAAAATTTATTGAGGAACTACTAAGTGCAAGGTACTATGCTAGGACACTGTAAGGAGGTACACAGAGGAGAAGCAAGCATGATCACTGCCTCCAGGACCTTTGAATCAAGTAGGGAGAAGAAAATAGATGCATTCATGGTATTGTAGTGCGCATCTATTTTCTTTCCTCTATTGGATGCAGTTGGGCCAAGTCATATAATATCGACAGCAGGAAAACAATTTGGGCTGCAAAGGATGGCAAGATTACAATCAGCTGAAAGGATTAGGAAATGCTTTGCAGAAAAAGAAATTATTTGACCTTACCTTTAAAGTCACCGCAGATCCATACCTGTGGAGATGGAGAGTGAGCATTTCTAGCAGAAGGACTATAGATAAGTCATGGCTACAGAGGAACACAAGGTGGCCACAGATAAGAGATTGATGACAGTGAAGGGGGTTACAGGAAATAGGATTGCAAGATACAGTTGGAAGTCAAGTCCCGAAGGTCTTTGCTAAATTGAGGAGGTAAGTTTTACTCTTATAAACAGTTAGGTGTCATTGAACAGTTTAGTGAACATGCAATGATTCATGCATCCAAATATTAGTTTTAGAGTAATTTTAAATGTGATTAGCACAGAAGAGACTAGAGATGGGGACATAGGTACCGTGGCAAGAAGAGCATACATGCTGCTTAGTAGAATCAAGATCTGATGTCTGATTGAAGATAGTAAGCAAAAGGGGAAGGGTTAAAAAAATTCTCCAAGGTTTGAGGCCAGGCTAATTGGCCAGCCAGGTTGCCATTACCAAAAGTAGGATGGACATTAGGAGGAGGAGCTGATTAAGGAAACGACAGAATCCAGTTTGAAAAGAAGGAAACCTGAAGTGCTAGTGAACACTGGAGTCGACAGCTGAAAATGTGCCCCTGCCCTTCACTGAAGAGTTCAAGGCTTCAGAAATCAACCTCAGTGTGATCCATAGGGCAGCAACAGCTGAAACCGAAAACTTGTATGCCACTTGTAGGGGAGGGAGAACAGAGAAAGGAAGAGGGTGGGCAAGGTCTTTGAACACTTGGAAAATGGAAATGAGAGAAACAAGCAAAAGAAAATGAGGAGCGGTGGTCAAAGAGAAAGGAGGATGGGCTGGACTGTTCTGAGCTTAGGAAAGACGCCTTCAGGAGCAGGAGCTGATGAGTAGCGGGAAGACGATGGCTCTGCCATGCTGGGGAGAAGATGTCTCAGAGGGTTCCAAGGCAAATGATGGCTGAAAATAGGCCCTGAGATTTGGCAGAATTCATGCTACAGGTGGCCTTTTAGAGAGTTTCCTCAAAAGAATGCTAAGGAAGGCAGGAAGGAATTTTCGCTTGTTTGGAAAATATGGAAGCAACAACAACAACAAAAATATTTTAGGGTTTGAATATAGACATTTGCAGAAACACACACATAAAATACATCTAAAATACACATGTAATATGGACAAGACCATTGGTGCTTATAATTCAAAGACAAGGAACCCATAGAGGCATCAGGCATAGAACAGAGATACAGGGTAAAAGGGAGTAATTGCTGGGGAAAGGTCCAAAAGAAATGAGAGACTTAAAATCAAGGGCCCAGATGAAGGGGTGATCTACTAAAACGATATGCCTTATGGAGGAGGAGTAGAGAAGGAAGGGTGAGTAAGATCAGTTTAGAGGTGGAGGGAAAAGTGAACAAGGGAATTGTCTTCGATAAAGCCTAGTTTTTGGTAAAGAGGGAGCTGAGGTCATCTGAGGAGCTGTGGAGCTGTGGAGAGAGTGGGATGGGGCCTGAGGAGGGTAGTGTGGGGGCAGATGTAGCAATGAATGCATCATAGTCTGCCTTTTATTTATTCCTGAAAACATCAGCAATAGGGAACACCCCTCATTTAAGAATCCTGGCTCCACTTTTTTCTGTAAAGAACATTCTGTTGTGGAAGTTAAGGATGGTAGAGGGAAAGAGGCAGAGTGAAAAATGAGACACGGGTGTTTTTCCACATGTAGAATTTGTCAAAGTGTTTGCAATGAATTAAGGATCCCACCACCCTGGTTCTGTGCAGAGAGAAAGTGATGGGACATCACCATGTGTCCTAAAATGGCATGATAGGATGTGTCAAGGCTTTTATGTATTGTATACTCTAAACTTACTATAACTAGATTTGCACGTGAATTTAAGAAGAAAAGGTGCACGGAATAATTATTATTTAGATAAATTATTTTCTCTAGTTACCTACCATATATAATGCTGTTGGCTTTATAGCTTTAAAGAATCTTTGAATTCTTGAATTGAGAATTCTTTGAAAATGTCTTTTACTTATAGCATTTTCTGTCTCTTTCTGAACACTTGAGGTCTAGTTTTGACATGTGCATTCAGATATTTGTGAGTCTCATGGCAGCATAGTGACCCTTTTCTATTAGTGCTGAGCTAATCCTATAGAAGGTTTTGACTCAACTACTCATGACCTGTTCCAGGAAATGCATTACAAAGGAGCTAGCAGATAACAAATCTCCAACTTAGGAAAAATTGCTTCTGGAAACTGCAGGGCACAAGATAAGGCTTATTCCATGGAAGCTGACTTTATCCAACCCCACACTTGGGTGATGTAGTGGGCTCTGAGTAAGCTTTGTACACAGAACTGATAAACTCTGCGCTAAATTAATTAAGAATTCTATTGCTTTAATAGCTTGTCCTCAAAGACCAATGACTAACACCACAATTTATTAAGTGTACAACAAAAAAATGGGGCTATGTAAATTTTATAATGGGAGCTCTAGGATTGTATTAAATCATCTCCAGATTTGTTGCTATTTCTGATATCCAAGCTACACTAAGTGGAATTACTGGATCACAGAAATCCAAGATTTCTCTCATAAGCAGAATAGTCAATCTTGGCATTGAAATTAGAGTTTATAAGGCATTTTAACAAACACTTGAGTCTCATAATGACCCTGGAAGGAGGTATGACTAATCCCAATTCACAGATGTAGATGCTGGTTCATTAAGATTGCAAGTCCTCTTTCAGGAAACGCAACTCCTAAATGGCATAGATGACATTTGAATTCAAGGCTTTCACTGACACGCACAGAGGCCATGCAATTGTGCTGCTAGTTACTGCTGAAACCTGAACTGGACTGATCACCCTGGCTGAGGCTACCCTACCATGTCTCAGCGTAAAGGAACAGGATTAAAGTTGGAGCTTGTAAGTGCCACTCCATGATGATATACACTTGTGATTTATTCATCTTTCTGTGCCAATGCAAAAAACATACATACACAGAAAGGCTAAGGTGGGATGAGTGTGTAAAACCCATGGGACAGAAATGACTGTCCTATACCATCAGTCCTGTCCTGGACTGGCTCATCAGCTCTGCCTTCTACACTGGGTCTTGGGGCTCCCATTACCATCAACCCCATGCTTCTTCTCCTGACTGTAATAGATGCTTCTGCTCCAACACTGGATAGCAGAGAATGTTTCATTCTGTTCTTACACTATTCTTCCTTGGGTCAGGCTGAGTCCTCAGTCCCAGGAATGGAGTGGTATCCTCAGCGTTGGAGGCTCCTTTGCCTAGAAACCGAGCTAATGTCCATGACTACACCTCTTGTAATCACTCTGAGTACTTCCAGGTTGTTTCCAGAGCTTGGAATTAGAAAATGATGCCACAGCGAAGCTCCTTTCCTGTGTCTGCCCGTGCATGCCCTAGCACTTCTTCATGCCACACTTCTACCAGTGAGGTGGTTCAGCGGAAAGATATTGACATTTTCACCTTAACAAGATAATTGAAAAACTGCTCTCTAAATCCTGGTCATCCCCGTTTATAGACCAATCCCAGCAAAACTGCCCAAGACTTCCAGGTTTTCCTCATCATTGCTATTGTTATTCTCATCATAAGCACTCATTCACTGCTTCCTCTGGCAGTCACAATCTAAGCACTTTATATGTATTAACTCATTTAATTCTCACAACAATGCCAGGCAAAATCCCATTTTACAGACGAGGAGATTGAGGCATACAAAGTTCATGCTATTTACTCAAGGCCACAAAGTTTGTGAGTAGAACTAGAATTAGACACCTGGCAGCCTGGCCCCTGAGCCTGCCCTCTTAACCATGACTGAAGACTGTCTCTCTCAATATTTGCTGTTAAAAGAGTTTTAAGTTTTTGACAAAAAGATAAGCATACATTGGTCTTATGCTATTGCTTTAGTTTGTATATACTCGATTTCTGGTATATATAAACGAGGTTGAACATTTTTTTGTATCTTTATCATCTAACCATGTTTCCTCTTTTGTGAATTATTACTCGTTCCTATTTTTTTCACCAAGTTCCTTTTGAGTTATTTGTTTTTTCTTTTTGATTTTGGATAGTGCGTCAGTTATGCATTGCTATACAATAAATTATCACAAACTTGGTAGCTTCAGACAACACCAGTAACTTGATTATTCTCTCTCATGGTGCTGTGGGTTGACTAGACTCAACGAAGCTGCTCACATGGGGTTCTTCATGCAGTTGAGTCAGATAGAGGCTGCGACTTGGTATGATGGAATGCTCATTCACTCACTCAAGCATCTAGTAGCTATTACTGGAGGTTGACTAGGCCTCAGATGAGGCTATCAGTTGAGAGATTTACACATGGCCTCTCCACTGTGGCCTGGGCTCCCTTGCAGTGTGACGGTGGGTTCCGAGATGGACCCTCACAGGAGACAAGGGAGAAGTGCATGAATTTTTTTACGGCTCAGTCTCAGAACTGATCCAACCTTGCTCTCAGTGTACTCTGTTGGTCAAGTCAGACTGGAAGTTTCAGCTAGGTTCAAAGGTATGGGACGTGAACTTTGCCACTCTGTGGGAAGAGCATCATCACACTGTAAGAAAGACATATGGGATGCAATGGAATATATCACAGCAGCCATCTTTGAAACATTTTCTCAGCCACGGAAAGTAATAATAATCCCCCCAAGTCTTTGCTTGTTTCAAGTTTTTAACGATCCTTCTTGATACACAGATGTTTTAATTATAATGAGTCAATTGTATCAATCATGTAGGAACATGATTTTGGTTCCTGCTTCTTTTATTGGTTTTTCTAAGACATTGTTACCCTGTCCTGCAATTTTAGGTATATATACAATTTATATACATAAAGATATATATGTGTGTTTATAAAATATACATATATACACACACACACACTATATCTTTTTTTATTTTTAGGATTTTAATTTATATGGGATGTATTTCTCTACATAGTGCAAGATGGGGGGAAATTTTCTCTCTTTTCCTATGTACAGTTGGTTGTTAAAACTGAGGCATTTATTATACTTTTTCTTTCTTTTTTAAAAAAATGTAATTTTCATACTACTATTTGATTAAGTCTCCTCTATGTCCTGATCCCCACCCTACCTTTTCCTTACTTTGGGAAGCATGCATTTTATTTCCATTTTCAGCGTCCACCCTTTGTTAACAAGTAAACTTAACATTAAAAAAGAAACCTAAATTTTATCTCTACCCTTCTCTATCCTTCTCTTCCATAATATAAACACCTTAGAAGGTGTTTACAACTATAAAAATCCCAAATAGTCTATCATGTTGTGGTCTAATATTTTATTTTTTCTTGCTTTTATATAAATAAAAATCATCATTATTGTTACATTTATAGCTCATGTTTATGAGACAGAACTATGTTTATAAATGCCTTTCTCACTACTCACTATTGTTTTGTTTTTTGATCCCACTACATCTTTCTGTGTTCAGTTTTCTTCTTTACGGAGATCATGTTTGAATCGTTATTTCAGTGTAGGTCTAGGAGTATAAACTTTCTCATTTTTTTTTTTTGTTTGCTAATGTCTCTTAGCCATTTGAAGATGTTACTTCATTCCCTTCTTGCCTCTACTGTTGCTGATCAGTTCTTCACAATCTAACTGCTATTAGTTTATAGATTTTTTTTTTCATTAGCTTTTAAAAATATATTCTCTTTGTCTTTGGTGTTCTGCAGTTCCACTTATTTAGTCTAAGTGTGAATTTATTTTTCATTCAGCTTAGAATGTACTAATTCAATTAATCTAAGGACTTAAAACTTTCATCAATTTAAAAAAAATTCTTCACTATTGTCTCTTCAAATAATTACTTATCTCCCATTCTATTTGCTCCTTCTAGAATTTCTATTGGATTCATGCTAGCTGTTCTCATTCTGTCTACCATATCTTAACCTATCCATTTTTAAAATCCCTATCTTTCTGATTCATTCTGTATTTTCTCAGCATTGACCTTCAGTTCACTGATTCTTTCTTCTGCTTTGTCTAATTTGTTAATTAACTAGTTTCAATTTTAGTATCTTATTTTATAATTTTTAGAAGTTTTATTTCATTCTTATAAAATTTATACTTTTTCTACATGTAGTCTTATTTTTACCTACAAGCTTTATTCTTTCTTTCATATCTTTAACATCTTGAATTTATAGTGTTTTTCAGATTTTTTCCTCAGATATCTTCAGATTTCAAGTATTTCTGTTTTTTGAGTTTATAATGGAACATTTATTGGTGTATTTTAATATTCCTTACTATGCACTTACTTTCAGTAAGAAATATCTTTTGTGGCTCGAGTTAAGGACAGGCTTCTGAAGTAGTTTTGCATTTGCTAATGTGTGTCCTCTAGCATCTCACCAGGTTGGACAAACTTTATGTTAAATTCTCATTCTGAGGATTTGTTCACCAGGGAGGTGGTACAATAGCAGTCTGTCAACCTATGCATCATGCTGGTACAGGATAGGGTTTTTATTTTGGTGAGCTCTTTCTTTCTTCATGAAGATCTCTGGGCATACAAAATCTTTGCAATGTTGACTTGCTGGATAGAGAGGATTTGGGGAGGGGTCATTTGAAAATTGTGAGTTTATGAAAATGTCTCAGTGTCAACATCCCACCTTGAGTGAGCAAAAGCCTGGTCTTCAAGCTCTGGGAGTCTCCCTTCGCAAGCTGCTAGAATCTCCTTCCTCCCGAACCCTTTCTTTTCTTCCCTCCCTAGGCTCACCAGTTTCAGTTCCAGTGCCTACGGACACTGCTTTCAGTTCCCTCTTTATTTCTGGAATCTGTGATTTTACTTTCTTTCTTGTGTACACAGTTGTATTTTTAACTTATTATTTTATTCAGCATTATTTTTGCTTTATAGTATTAAGATTTCCATAATAACTCGATTTACTATGTAGCCAGAACCAGCAGTATCTGGAAAGACTCTAAAGCTAATTTTGAATGAAGCTTGGGACTGAGGTTCACCCATGTTCTTGGGAACTAACTGGGGCAGCCAAAAGTTATTCTCTGGGTTCACGTCACAGGATTACTCATGGGTGATAATACCTTTCAACTATCAACTTTCAGTGGTGTCCGAGAGGTTCCTGACTTCTGCTGAATTCTGTCCTCTAAGGCAGTGTTTGTGAAACATTGATATTTAAAAAAAACATTTTGTGTTTACATAAGTTTGGAAAACGATGGGTTAAACTAATTGTAACAAGTTTCTATACTGCCGGATTTCTCAGAAAAGAAGAGGGAGGCACTTGCTTTAGCATCACTTCTGCAAGTAAAAAGAAGTAAGGAAGGCTCGTGTTCTAAGCATGAGCAGTGGATGGGGACGTGGATCAAGAACCAGAAGGTCAGAGCATCTCTGAACCCAACACCAGAAAGAAGCAACAGAGATTGCTTTTCACGGCTGCCTCATCTGTTTGGTTCTAAACATGTGCTTATCCTTCTAGTATAGATTCTCTTTAATTTAGATATAATTTAAAGAAAACACTCCTACAATCTACACGATAGTGACTCCTTGACTTACTGACATAATTAATCTATCTTTTAAAGTTTGGGTTCACCTCAGGCCAGATATCTTGTGAAAGAACAGATGCAAAATAAATTTCCTATTGCAGTTGTCTGGAAGATCTCATTTATGGTAACAGCTAAGCTTTATTGAGCACTGACTACTATCCAGAAGCCATCCTCAGCAATGTTACAGGGTCTTTAAATCTCACAACTCTGTGCATTCGGTTCTACATTTAGACCTATTTTACAGATGAGGAAACAGACACGGGGATACTAAGCACGACTTCCCTCTCTACTGCTCCCTTTCAATTGGCTTTTTACTATGGAAAAATAAAGTTTTAACAGATGAATGCTGACTTGCTAGGCTCTGAATCTAATTTGTGATATCTGTCTTGAACAGAGGGCAAATGGTAGCTGCCAACCAACCACAGATGGTTAGTAAGACACCCACTCCTGTGGGGTTTAGATGTTCTAGGCTCTAGACTTGGCTACCACATGATTGTGGGCAATCCACTTTACCTTTTTACATCCATTTTTCTCATCTATGAAACAGGGATTCATAGTACTAGGAAGTCTGCCTCACAGGATTGTCCTGGTTTTGAAGTGAAATAAGATACATAGAAGCTCACTGTAAATGGCAAGATACTATGCAAAATGTAAGATACCATAACATTTCATAGAACACGGCTTTGTTTTTCCTCTACTTTTGGTGCACATCTGAAGCTAAGGTCATAGACCTGGGGAGGACAGTGAACTTGGTGTCTGGGTTGAAGGTGAGAGTGGCAGCTGGCTCCCAGATGGTCCGGGCTGTCAGTGTGGTGACGGAACATTCCACACCCCTTTCAATCCCAGCACCAGTGCTGGGAGTTATCTTCAGGGAAACTGCTCTCTCCTGGATTTGCTGATTGTATTTTTAAACTAAATACTAATATCTTTTACCCCAAAATGTTTTCATGAGAACATGTGAGTAATCAGAAAGGTATGTTTCAAGAAATGTTGGTATTTTTATTTTTCCTCTACCAGACATCTCAAGAGTCTTTACAATTAAAAAAATATTTTTGAAAAAGCATATTGTACTCAACTCTATTTATAAAAGGAGATCTAAACAAGTCTGCTTGTTCTAAATCTGCCTAATGATGCGGGTAATAAATATTTCTGTATTTGTTTTTGGAGCCCATCTGAGTCGTCAAACGTGTTTGATTTAGGCTTAGTTCCCTTGGAACAAATGATGGCTGCATTTCCTTTTCCTTCGACCACTATCGTGTTTTTCCAAGAACACCAGCATTCTCCGTGAGGGCCCCCCGGCCCTCAGTACTAGCTGGTTCACTTCTCTGGGAAGTGTTGTGTCTCATGTTAACAAAACAGATGGGAAAGTCTGGGGTTATGAGAAAAGACAAATCCTGCCCTGAGTTGTGTCGGTCCATTCATTCCCTCACTCAGTGATCCAGACGTACAGCAAATACGTGTTCAGTACTTACCGTGGGCCAGCTGAGAACGAGAGGCAGTGTCTCCTCTGTTATGGACCTTGTATTCCAGTGAGGAGGAAGACATTAAACAGACAATCACTCGTTTATTTCTTTATTAGGAAATTTTTGGATACTATTTGCAGTTTCTGTTGCGTGCAACTCCCTGGGAAGAAATGGAAAGCGTAACTTGAGTATTTATCAGAGGACTAATCATGGGAGTAGGTGTGTGAGGAAAAGGATCATTTACTTTTTGGAGAGTTATTCCATGTCAGAGGCCAAAAAGTTGTAAGCAATTTCATGGAGAGAAGAGTAAGTAAGTTACATTATGTTTGAGTTTAGAAAAGGGAATTGAAAGTAGAAAGTACCTGAATTTTTCTCTTGAGAGTCAGGTTAAAAAAATAATTGAATTTAAATTTCAGACAGGATTGACTTAGACCTCTGGTTAGAATGTCCAGAAGCTGAGATTAGACTTCCATCAAAGGAGGTGTTGAGAATAAGACTGCCCAGGTAGATCGTGGGGTTTGATGGGAAGAATCACGGAGGGAAAAGAGTCGGGGTCTGAGCCCTGGGTTTCTGAGACTGTCTTAGGGCATTAATCTTAGCTGTTCTTCTAACCGTTCTGCCATTAGAACATGTTTAAATATATGTCTTGAGCTTCATCTAGTTGCGACACTCATTTCCTTTAACACTCACCACAGCTGAGTCTTGCGTTTTGTCTTTCTTAGAAGTATTTGATTTTTTCACAACATATTCCATTTTTATCTGTTATGATCTATCTCTTCCTGTCATAGCCGGAAACATGATACCAGGATTAGGCAACTCTCCAGTCTCTTTCTCTTGGGTAAAGTCTGAACAGAATAGCCTCAACCCATCTGTTATCTCTGCAACATTTTCTCATTTTATCTACTATCACTTTCTAATTTTGTGGGGAAAAGGAAATCCATTTCATTTTAAAATTGATGTGCTTATTTGAAGTCTTATTTGCATTGCACCAACTCATCTAGATCTTTGCAGGGTGATAAACCGTACACATAATCACATGGCACTTCTGGCTTTTAATTTTTGTCTAATTTTTATCTTTTTAACTTTTGTTTGACTTCCTTGAATGTTTGTTTTGTTTTGTAGGGAGCGAGTAGGATACAGTTACTGGCTTGATTTCTAAAGTTCTGTTTATTCCAGTAACATTAATTTTCTGTTTAAAGTCATAAATTTAAAAA
This sequence comes from Sapajus apella, assembly GCF_009761245.1. Lineage (NCBI taxonomy): Eukaryota > Metazoa > Chordata > Mammalia > Primates > Cebidae > Sapajus > Sapajus apella. The sequence goes on from NW_022436948.1 coordinate 10,421,351, forward strand.
CAAAAGTAGTGAATTTAGATTTTACTCTTAGGAGCCTGAAATGTGTAATTAATTGTCTGAGGAGGGAGATATTGACTGAAGTTGCATGCAACGGAGGTTGTTCTTAAAGAAGAAGGGCGTGCACGGGACACTTCCTTTCCAGAAAGCAACAAACAAGGCCAGTCTTTGGAAAGTATGCATTTAGGACAGTATAGCTATTATCACATCCCTGATGCTGATGTGGTGACTAAGATGGAGAACTTGGGTGTTCATCACATGTCTCTTAAATCATCAAGTAGCCCAACTTCCTCAAACAGTTTGGGAAATGCTCTTCATTTCAGAAATAAAAACAATGGAAAATGAGCCTTGCCTGGACAGGAAAAGTCCATCCACTGCATTCTCATTGACCTCCTGGGCTCACTTGTTGCAGGGATTTAAAAAACGTAGAGGAGGTTTTTGAGCTACTAATACCTAAGACAGCTTTTGTCAAACAGCCATTCAATTTGAGAGCAACTAAGGGAAGCAGAGATCTCATTCCACTTTGCCATTTTCAGTGCAATGCATCCTGGCAATACAAGTTAAAAAACAAGAAGATATTTTTGCATAGCCATTCAACTTCTAGAAGTTTCTAGAAGGAAATTGTCTTAGTGAACTAATATACAAATAAATCTCTCTTTATGTAATATTTCTTTCTTTCCGTTACATTCTTCATTTTAACTCAGATTGTTACTAGACTAAATATATTGCATCAACTTTCCACTGTGTTCCATTCCTTACAGGTGTTATAAACACCTAAAGAGAAAAAAATCCTAACTTGCCTTTGTTAAGCAACTTGAGTTTATAGATATGGATATGGTTGTGATTTACTAGGTAGACCATCACATTTGGGCTGTTCCGTTTTTGAAACCCTGGTCAGAAAAATAAGAAGGTAATTCATATAAGCTGGATTTTTTTTTTTTTTTGAGACAGAGTCTTGCTGTTGTCTAGGCTGGAGTGCAGCGGCACAATCACAGCTCACACTGAAGCCTTGAACTCCTGGGCTCAAGCAATCCTCCTGTAGCTCTCAAGTAGTAAGGGCTACAAGCCTGCACCACCACAGCTGGCTATTTTTAAATTTTTTATAGAGACAAGGTGTCACTATGTTGCCCAGTCTGGTCTCAAACTCCTGACCTCAAAAGATCCTCCCACCTCAGCCTCCCTTAGTGTTGGGATTACAGGCATAAGCCCCCACCCCTAGCCTGGAACTCTTATGTCAGTCACAGAAGATGATTTCAGAGAGTACAAGCTAATATGGCTAATTTCTTTTGCATGAACTCAAAATTTCAGGGTATTTTTCTCTGTAATTCTAGGAATTAACCTTGTAAAATAGTATATTTCAGGGAAATGTTGGTTAAAAAAATGTAGCATGCATTTTGAGATGTTTTAAGTTTACAGAAAGCTTGGCTATCGTGTAGTTCTCATGAAAAAGTGATACCATGGGCTTCTGAATGATAATTATTCTAACACGAAGCAGCAGCAGGCCTGAGCCCTCTTGCAAATGCAATGCCAGGTAGACTACTTTTTTAAAGAAATAAAAAGTCAGTTTTAACCACCTGCACATCTTCGGAAGTTGTGAAACGCTAGGACCTGTAAAAACTGACTTCCCATTCTGGTTTCTAGGAAACGTTTTAGTTCTCATCAGAATAAGACTTTATGATCTCAGACCCTCTCTCCTCCACTTTCTCTTCCCCAATTTCATTCTCTCTTTGAAAAAAGTCCGCTGGATTCTGAAGCTGTTCAACTCCTCACGGCATATTTAGATGGCTTGTTTTGCAATGTTTCTCATGATTCCATTTTATGAGCCTTTGAATCTTCATTAGAAGTGTAATGCTTGCAGGTACAGCCCCAATGAAACAATTTGGGGATTTCCAACTTTTCTTCCCTCTTGGCAGTTTAAAAGCAAAGAACTAAAGGAGTTAGGATGAAGGGTGGTTATTAACTCATCTTACTAAATGTTGGCTCTGAAGTATTTAATAACAAATGAGTTGCAGAGAAGAAATTGCTTCTTTGTGGGCAAATCTATGTGTTCACTTATTTTCCAGGACACCCAGCCTTACCGGTGAATGGTACGCAGCTAAAGGAAAGAAAGGGTTTGGGAGGAATGAAAGGATTTTAAAGATTGGCTGTTACAAGCTCATTTCTAGTCATTTGATTTTCCAGGGCAGTATAGTTTCTCAATTCTGTTCACATGGGTCGTTATGAAAATGTTTATGTTAGGAAATTAGGCAGTTAACTTATTTTCTTCTGAGTACTGTACTTCCATTTTAGGAGAGTGTGCGTGAGAGAAAGGAAAAAAAGAGAGGGAGAGGGAGACAGAGAGAGGGAGGGAGGGAGAGACTGAGACAGAGACAACAAAGCATGGAAGAAAATGAGAAAGACAAAAGAAAGGAGAATCAGAAGGGCAGACAGAGAGAATGAATCCTTGTTTCATATCAGGGACAAAAATTGCTCTCAAAGTTGTAGTTATACACACACGCACACTCACACACACACGCACACACACACACACACACACACTCACACACACACCATCTATAGTTAATCGACTAAAGTCTGAAAAGTGTAAGGATAACAGAGTTTCTGAGACTGCGTATATGTTCATGTTCTAGGAAAGAAAGGGGAGGTGAATGTGCTTAGCATGGCCATTGGGCTGATGCAAGTAACCAGCGGCAATAACAGTTTCATATTGAGTGGGATGCAGAAAGACGGGAAGTAGGATGATTGTCCATGGAGTGGATGGGGGCATCAGTGTTCTGAACATTCTCTTCTGGAGATGATGAGAGCTCATATTTACTGAGAATACTGGATTCTATGCACTTGATATCAACGGACATCTAAACTTCAAAGCATTCCTCTCCAGATAGGTGCTGGAGTTTTCTTTGCTTTGAAGATGAGCTTTTTCCTCTTCTGAGGATGATGTCTAGAGGCACTCAGAATGGTCCAGTGATTGTCAAACCATCGTAGGGTTTCCCACAATACAGCTTCTCACTAAACTCGGCTCCCCAGAATCCATGATAGTAGAATTGTTTACTTTTACACCAAGAAGGTTGGGAAAGCACCAAAATCTGTATGTGGCGTGTTCAAGGTGTTCCTGCCATGAGACCTAAAATCTTAAGAGCTTGTCCAAAACACAGAAGCATGTTGGCAGGGATTATGGTGGTTCCATGTGCACTAAATGTGTCTGTGGAGGGATCAAGCATGTTTTCCTTATTCAGCAGTAGAAAATCATCAAAGTGTTCAAGCACAGAGGCAGAAAGGTAAATTTAAAATAAAACTTCTTTTAATTAATAAAAATTAAAAGACTTAAAGAAAAAACATGGGGATGCAGAGGCACAGAGAGTTTCATTAACTTACCCAGGGGTTGTTGGATGGTGGAGGTCAGGCTATCAAACCTAAGTGGTCAGGCATTGGAGCTGAGTCCTGTCCATTCAGCTGTGTTGCCATGAACTCAATTTTGCTACCTGTAGGAGGTCAAGATTTTTATCGTTCTTAACAACAGCTTTTCATTTGCATCAGAACGTGAGCTCTGTCCCAGAAGAAATAATTTTCAGTAACCATATCAAGACATTGGTGCCATGAATGGTAAAAGCTGATCATGCCTTCAGTAAGTAACAAAGGAAAAGCTGTACTTACTAGTTTAGGTCAGAAGGGAGCAGTGGTAGAGAAATAGTGGTCATGGAGGGTATCTGAGAAAGAAAGACTATGTTCAAATGCACAGCGGAGTTTTGTGGCATGACATGTCATGCCCGACCCAGGCTGGGTTACCTGGTGCTGCAGGACCAGGCGTGTAGGGGCCACAGGAATGGCATGGCCACTGGGTCCTGCCTCATGTATCTACCCTCCTCGGCACCAGAGAGGCAGCTTTTAAAAGATTCTGTGTTTAGCTTTGAAGGCTGACGTTTCCCAGGTCAATATTGAGCTCAGGAATTGGGGACGAATAAGGAACCCTGGAAAGCTCGTTTCACTGAGGCATCCTTCTGATGTTTAACTTTTAGTTTTGCTTTTCTCTCTAACCCTGGATTGAAGTTCTTTTAAAATCTTAAAGCTATAAGCCTACTCTGTCACTCTGTGGCATATTCATAGATCTCTGAGCAGTTTATAGAGGGGACAGCATTATTCTTCAAAGTTGTTCAGAGAGCCAGCGGCACTTGGGTAAGATGGGGTAATGGTTAAAACACAGGATTCTGGGTCTCCCCTGCCAGCCACCCCCACCCACTGAATCAGCACTGCAGGAAAGAGGCCAGGGAAAGGACTGCGGTCAATCGTCAGAGGGTTATTTGCATGAGAAACGTTTACAAACCACCTTTTGACAAGTTTCATGGCTTACAAGGATACATTTATTGCATAACAATAATTAAAGGTGTTTCTGCCCAAGGAATGATACGAAGTATCACTAGTACAGCCATGAACGTGGAAAGGAACTGCTCCTGCCATGAGGAGGACCCATACTTATCAAATGACCTCCGCATGTGGGTAGAATAGAGACATGAAACCACAGTCAAAACTGGGACAGCCTCTCACTGCCCTTTGTGAGTTGTACCTCAGAAAAGTTGGAGATAGGATCTTTGAAACACTATTTTCCTATTCGGATAAATTGCCATTTCCCCCTTCACAGATATTTTGACTCATCGATATTTAACTAAAACATTGTTTTGTTTTGTTTTGTTTGAGACAGTCTCACTCTGTCACCCAGGCTGGAGTGCAATGGCAGTCTCAGATCACTGCAACCTCTGCCTCCCAGGTTCAAGTGATTCTCCTGCCTCAGCCTCCCGAGTAGCTGGGATTACAGGTGTCTGCCACCACCCCCGGCTAATTTTTGTATTTTTGGTAAAGATGGAGTTTCACCTTACTGACCAGGCTGGTCTCAAACTCCTGATCTCATGATCTGCCCACCTCAGCCTCCCAAAGCAATGAGATAACAGGCATGAGCCACCACACTCAGCCTCAGAATAGTGTTTTAAACACAAATTTGGGATATTTGAACTTTTAAAGAACTCACATCAAAATCTTAAATATTTGTATAAGGTTGGTGCAAAAGTAATTGCTGCTTTTGCCATTGAAAGTAATGACAAAAATGGCAGTGACTTTTGCACCAACCTGATAATTCCTTGTAGGCCATAAGGGTAACTTTTGACAGTGTAAAGCAAGACAGCACTGACTTTGTGGGAAATTTCAACCAGGATTAATAGTGATCTCATAGGGGAATGGAGTGATTAAAAACAGAAATAGAAGTGTTGTTTGTTTTATTTATTTAGAAGAAATAGCTGGGGCAGTGTAATTCCAATATTCTGGGAGGCTGAAGTAGGTGGATTGCTTGAGTTCAGGAATTTGAGACCAGCCTGGTCAACATAGCGAGACCCTGTCTGTACAAAAAATTTAAAAAGTAGCTGAGTGTTGTGGCACGTCCTTATCATCCAGCTACAAGGGAGGCAGAGGTGGTCTGCCCAGGAGGTCAAGGCTGCAGAGAGCTATGATTATGCCACTGCACTCCAGCCTGAGCCACAGAGGGAGACTCTGTCTTAATGTAAATATCTGGTATTTTAATGAGAAGAGTATGAATTTTGAAAATTCCACGCCTATAATCCCAGCACTTTGGGAGGCTGACGTGGGTGGATCACGAGGTCAAGAGATCAAGACAATTCTGGTCAACATGGTGAAACCCCATCTCTACTAAAAATACAAAAATTAGCTGGGCATGATGGTGCGTGCCTGTAGTCCCAGCTACTCAGGAAGCTGAGGCAGGAGAATTGCTTGAACCCAGGAGGCAGAGGTTGTGGTGAGCAGAGATCGCACCATTGCATTCCAGCCCCTAGGTAACAAGAGTGAAACTCTGTCTCAAAACAAACAAACAAACAAAACAATTAAAAGGAAACAATTCACAGTGGAGAGACATTTCCTATGTGCAGAATAAGGGGTTTTCATTGCTACTGCAGAGTGAATGAAGAATAGCAATAGCAATGCTGTTTTGGGACAGTGGTTAAAATGTAGAATACATGTAGGATCCTGGACCTTTCCTTGATTCAGTGTTATAAGAGCCATCCCTTATCAACCATTCCTATGACAACTGGGAACTAATGTTTTCAAACACAGTCACATTTGTGATGGTTCAACTGGAGAAGGGATACCTAGAAATCAACATTGCTCAGAACTAGGGTTACCAAATATTCCATGGGAAATACAATAAAATTTCACTCGTCACTTATCTAAAGTTCAAGTGTTACTAGCTATACTGCATTTTTATTTGCTAAATCTGGTGACTCTACTCACTAGAAAAATGAAATATGGTAGTTGCATTTTAAGAGAATCAGGATTTTGAGAACAATTACTTTCCACGATTAATAACAGCCTCCCCTTCACATGGAAGATAGTGCCTGCTCTCCATAGTCTCTTGAAGTGCTCTGGATCTCTGCCCCCATTACATGCTGCTGTCCTTCCAGCTGTTCTTAGGAGCCCGGCGATCTTAGACATTCCAGCTTGTCAGTGTCTGGGGAAGACATAGGAATATGCACTTGTAGTTAAGCCCACATCTCCAGGGTCAGATCAGCTCAGGACGCCTGTCTTGTTATACCTTAAGGTTCTACACTCGGACCCAACAACCAGGGCCTCCAGATACTCAGCTCTGCCAGTGCATACACTGGCGCCCCTCTGGTGTTTCCTAGATAATGTATTTACATATCACCTATTGTTTAGACTCAGGGGCAAATATACTTTTCATACATTGTCCTGTTTAATCTTCTGTCAGTCTTGTGACGAAAATATTATTCTCTCTTAACCTTTTGAAAGAGAAAATTGTAAGGCTTGGAATGATTATATCACTTGTCCATGGCTGATAAATATTAAAACACAAAGTCCTCTCCAAAGCCCAGGCTCTTACCTCTTCTATACTGCCTCCCTGTCTCCCATTCTCCCTATAGTCTCTCCCCATTCTGCATTTCATGGAACCTTCAAAGTGATTATAGTGACTTACAATGATGTTAAAAGATGAACTGGACTTTGGGACAGGCTGTCTTTGTGAGCTCTATTATCAGGAGGCAAGTGATTTCATCTTTCTGAGACTTAGTTGCCTTAATCTTTAACATTGAGATACAAAATTGGCTGTATAAATTTACTGGGATGATTCAATGAATTAACTTTGTAACATATGAGACACTTGGCACATCCTTGGTTCTGAAATCTAGGATGCTCACTGTGTATGTAACCAAACGCCTAACAGTGAGAAATGCCATGCGTGTAAAAGAACTAGGCGCAAGCAACAATTGAAACACAAAGGAAGAGCCAAATGAGAGAATAGAAATAGAAAGAAGAGAGGAAAGAGGAGAATGAGGAGGAGGAGGAGGAAAAGGAAGAGAAGGAGGAAAAAGAAGGAGGAAGAAGAAGAGGAAAAAGAAGAGGAGGAGGAGGATGAAGGAGGAAGGATGAAGGAGGAAGGAGGAGGAGGAGGAAGAGGATAAGAAGAAGAAGGAGGAAGAAAGAAGAAAGAAGAAGGAAGGAGAAGAGGAAGAAGATGATGATGATGATGGTGATGATGATGTGGGGGCCTTGGAAGGTTATTTGTCTCAGGGACTTGGGATAAAAGGTATTAATTTGAGTCTGCTTTTTCAGTGAGTTTTTTGGAAGCTGAGGCAAAGCATCTTAGCATAAGCAGCAATGATACCTTTGAGGCTACAGGGTTCTCAGATTTGCATCTATAGAAGCTCCGTGTGCAGCAGTCTTTGTGGCCCTGAGTTCACCATGGGAAGAGGAAGGTCAGGACTCAGAATTCCTTAAGAGTTCCTGAGAATTACTTGAAAATCTCTGGCTCATGACTGAGACATACTTATGTTCTTCATAGAATATACAGTCGCTTTTTTGGGCCTCCCTTGGGGAGAAACAGGCTACATCAGTTATTTATAATTTTTTTCTGAAAGACAAAACAAAACAAAGCAAATGAAATCTGAGCCAGTGCTTGAAGGCAAAGGATTCTGGGCTCAGTTATTAGTATTCGTTGAGTGACCTTGGCTGGGTGGCATCACCTCTCTGGGCCTTTCTTCCTCATCTGTACAGAAAAAATGGATTAACTAAGAAATTCCATGAGCCTCTGCCCAGTGTCCACATCATGCCTTGCCCTGTGCTAGGTACCTGTTCCACAGGCAGCCCAGCCTTTCCCATGGTGGCAATCACAATACAGTGAGCGTGGGCATTGGATGAATGCATGGATAAGACTCACATAACCCAGCAAACATCGATAGTGTTATATCAGAGGGGAAACATGCTGTGAAGAAAATGATGCTGGCTCATGGAATAGAGTGAGGCTGGAGCTGAACAACCAGGAGGTAGGGCCAGGGCCTTTTCATACAGTAGTCAGAGATGGTTTCTCTGAGCAGGTGACTGTATTAGTCCATTCTCACACTGCTGTAATGAAATAATGGTGACTGGGTAATTTGTAAGAGAAGAGGCGTGTATTAGTCTGTTTTCATGCTGCTGATAAAGACATACCCGAGACTGAGCAATTTACAAAAGAAAGAGGTTTAATGAACTCACAGTCGAACATGGCTGGGGAGGCCTCACAATCATGGCGGAAGGTGAAAGGCACGTCTCACATGGTGGCAAACAAGAGAAGAGTGAGAGCCAAGCAAAAGGGGTTTCCCCTTTTCAAACCATCAGCTCGCATGAGACTTATTCACTACCAGGAGAACAGTATGGGGGAAACCACCACCATGATTTCTTGTCCCCAACTGGGTCCCTCCCAAAATGTGGGAATTATGGGAGATTCAATTCCAAATGAGATTTGGGTGGGGACAGAGCCAAACCATATCAAGAGGTTTAACTGACTCATGGTTCCACAGATTGTACAAGAAGCATAGGGGCTTCTGCTTCTGGGAGGCCTCAGGAAACTTACAATCATGGAAGAGGGTAATGGGGAAGCAGGTGTTTTACATGGCTGGAGCAGGAGGAAGAGAGAGAGAGCAGGGAGGTGCCACACACTTGTACAACAACCAGATCTTGTGATACTCACTCACTATCACAAGAATAGCACCAAAGGGATGGTGATAAACCATTCATGAGAGCTCCGCCTCCATAATCCAACCACCTCCCACCAGGCCCTTCTTCCAGCATTGGGGATTATAATTCCACATGAGATTTGGTGGGGACACAGATCCAAATCGTATCATTCTGCCCCTGATCCTTTCAAATCTCATGTCCCTCTCACATTGCAAAATGCAATCATGCCTTCTCAATAGTACCCCAGAGTCTTAACTCATTCCAGCATGAACTCCAAAGTCCAAAGTCTCATCTGAGACAAGGCAAATCCCTTCTGCCTGCTTTGTTCTAGCCAGTTAGCAGACAATTGGGTAGTGCCCACCTACATTGAGGGTGGGTCTTCCTCTCCCAGTTCACCTACTCAAATGTCAGTTTCCTCTGGCAACACTCACACAGACACAACCAGAAATGATACTTTACTAGCCATCTAGGCATCCTTCAAATCCAATCAAGTTGACACCTAATGTTAATCATCACAGTAACCTTGAGGGTGCGTTTGCATACAGTGAAGGAACCAGTCATGAGAGCTGGCAAGAAGCATGCTGTGGGTAGCTCTTCAAAGAGTTGCCCAGCAGAAGGCTGGGGAGGAAGGTCGTCAGGAAGGAATTTGGATTTCACTGCAAAGTATGGAAGAAACAAGAAGAAACCTCTGCTGGTAGCTTGTCTACAGCTTACAAACACCTTTGGTCTTTTCCACATTGGAGACACACACATGTAGTTTGTGTGTGTGTCTATGTATATATCCACACTCTTAAATTAAATGCACTTCAGGTACACAGAACAGGCACATATACCCTAGATATTCCCTGTCATTGAAATGTCCCTTATGACTGGTTTTGGGGCAGTAAACAGATGCTGGCCATATCCACTGCCACTACCCACTTCTGATGCCAACACTGCCAATGTATCATGGTGACCTCCCCCATGGGGCATTCCTCTGAACACTGCAAAAACAAACTTTCCAATGAATGGCGTTAGCAGGGGAGTTGAAACCTATTGGCTACTGTGGGCCAGTGTTCCAGGCTATTCTCTGATAATCTTGTAATCTGTGTTTTATGACATAACCAAGAAAGTTAAAATAGACCTTGAGAATCAGAACACAGTGGGCATCAAAGGGTTGCAGTATCATCTTATCAGGGAGGTAATCAGAAAACAAGCACTTAGTGCACACAAATGAGTGTGGATACGCAGGCTGGACTAGTAACAGCATCTTCATGAGATTGGAAGTGCTATCAGACAATAGCTTGAGGAGAGATATCTGGGTAAGGAGACTTCAGGTGTAAAAATACTTTATGCTGAGAATTACAAAGCATTACAGGCCAGTGAGGAAATACTCCACAGTAAAATAAAACCATCAGGAAGGAGTGAGAGAAGAACTGATGGGAGCAAAAGATGGGACAAGAAGAATTTATCACCCCAGTAAGAGCAGTATGAATGGAATCAAGGGTCAAGGGCCTGGGAAGAGTTAGAAATAGGAGTACAAAAAATTGTTTTTAGCCCTGGGTGAATAGTGAAAATCGGTGTGGCCTCCCACAGCACCCTCTGCGCTCCTGGCATTTTATGTATATGCAGTAACCTGGAATATGGCATTCAGTGGGAATAGGCATTTTCCTTGGTGTCTCTGATGTCTGACAGTAACGCTATATAGCCATACACGAGCTGTACAAGGGCTTTCATCAAAGAGGGGTTTACTCAGAATACAATGAAGCTCTATGCTTTTGCTAAAATCTACGCAAAACACCCAAAGACTAAAAGTTTAGGAAAGATGACAAAAAGTACTGCTTCCTAATTCAGAAATGGCATTGACTAGGTGTGGTTCACATCTGATATAAGGCAGGATACTCATTTTGAAGTGTATCTTGTGGATTTGCTGGCAGAATACAAGTTAAAGTGGAACAACTACACCGGCCATACTCACATCTATGCAAAGTTAATGAGTGACTTTTCATATTTTTGGTATTCTGCTCTATTTTAAATTGAATTCCCCATAGTGTAATAAAAATACCAAACTGCTGATATGAACAATGGATGAAGGTGAGGCCAGTTCAAATTAATTGAAATCAACAAAATTATTTAGGAGAATCCAAACAATATCATACAAAGATTTGCCAAAGCCCAGGCTGGCTAAGTTATCATTTCTTCCCTTTGACGGCATTGAAGTTGGGCTTTTCTTCCAAGTTGGGTTTATTTTTCTTTCATCTTGGAAGAATGTGGTTTAGTGAAATTTTAAAGTTATCCCTTTACTTTGCTGCATCTAAGGAACAAAAAGAAAGATGACACTAATAATTTCAAGGTAATTTAACACAGGTATGTATTAGTCTGTTTTCACGCTGCTGATAAAGACATACCCGAGACTGGGCAATTTACAAAAGAAAGAGGTTTAATGGACTCACAGTTCCATGTGGCAAGGGAGGCCTCACAGTCATGACAGGAGGCTAGGAGGAGCAAATGACATCTTACGTGGATGGCAGCAGGCAAAGAGAGAGTTTGCACAGAGAAAGTCCCCTTTTTAAAACCATCACAGATCTCGTGAAACGCATTCACTATCACAAGGACAGCATGGGAAAGACTCACCTCCATGATTCAGTCATCTCCCACTGGGTCCCTCCTGCAACATGTGAGAATTATGAGAACTATAAGATGAGATTTGGGTGGGGACAAAGAGCCAACACCTATCAAGATATAAGAGATAAGATTGTATTCTAAAGCTGACCCTAGCCTGGGCACCCCTATCTGCTACTTCTTCCTCTCCACTAGCATCTCAGCCTTCATCCCCACTCCCATTTCTCCCTAGATCAGCTACCTGGACAAATGGTAGAGTGATCTTCCATGCATTTCCTATACTTACATAATTTAATTATAAAATCATATCATCTCCACATACAGGAGTGTCTCAGCCTAAGTGCTATTGACACGTGGGCCAGATAAGTCTTTGTGGTGGGGGGCTGTGCTGTGCACTGAGGCATGTTTAGCAGCACTCCTGGCCTCCACCTACCAAATGCCAGGAGCATGCTCCCCACGGTGTCAATGACTAAAATGTCTCCAGATACCATGAAATGTCCCTAGCAGGCAATATCACTCTTGATTGGGAATAACTGATATGAAGCCTTAGTTATACAATTTGTTTATATGCATATATAGACCATTTTATACTCTTTTCTACCTACTGCTTTTCTCAATAAAAATTATCGACAAAAATTCTTTGACATATAATCAGTGCTATTTAATTACTTTTCATGACTGCTTCATGTTCTGTCCAGTGGATATAACATTGCTGTATGGGTTTATTCTACCAGTCTTTCATCTATGGGCATCAAGATGGTTTCTAGCTCTTGACTTCCAAATAGCAATGCTGTAATGAGTATCATGGTACATGTGCCTTTACAGATTCCCAGAAATGGAATTGTAGCATACGAATTTTATTATTTATTTATTTATTTTGAGATGGAGTTTTGCTCTCTCACCAAGCTGGTGTGCAGTGGTACAATCTCGGCTCACTGCAACCTCCATCTCCCAGGTTCAAGCAATTCCCCAACCACAGCCTCCCGAGCAGCTGGAACTACAGGTGCATGCTACCACATCCAGCTAACTTCTGTATTTTTAGCAGAGACAGGGTTTCACCATGTTGGCCAGGCTAGTCTCGAATTCCTGACCTGTGCTCTGCCTGCCTTGGCCTCCCAAAGTCCTGGGATTGCAGGCATGAGCCACTGTACCCAGCCAAGAATTTTATTTTATTTTATTTTTTGGGACAGCATTTTACTCTATCACTTAGGCTGGAGTGTTGTGGCACAATCACAGTTCACTGCAGCCTCGACCTCCTGAACTCAAACAATCTACCTGCCTTAGCCTCACAAGTAGTTGAAACCACAGGCACACACCACCATGCCTGGTTAATCTATGTTTCCTAGGCTTGCCTTGAACTCCCAGACTCAAGCAATGCTCTCACCTTGGCCTTCCAAAGGGCTAGGATTACAGGCATGAGCCATGGTGCCTGGCCTTAATTTTATTAGGTATTGCCAGATCACCTAATGATAGCATTTGAAAGAAATTTAAATACTATAAATTGTATGTATAAGACTGATATTATTCAGAAATCTTAATGGACAAATATAGATAGGCATGATTATTTAAGTGATTTCTCGAACATGAAGAGAAATACGAATATATTCAAAGTTTGTCTTTTGGTTTTAGTCCTAAAAATTACAACCTTTTGTGCAGGAGGAAATTCGGATTAACAGTTTAATTATCAGACCTTTCAAATTTCTTATGTCAAGGTTTTTGAATGCAGACATGAATTAAAATGAATAAACTGCAAAATTAAATTCCATGCCAAGAGTGTTACTTTTTTCTATAATCAATATATACTGTGTTAAGTATTTCAAGATTGGAAATGAAAATGGAATGGGGGACTGGATTAAAGTTGTCTTAAGTGATGGAATGATACAAATATGCCCTGTGAGTTTCCTTAGGATGAATGGGTGCCTGAAACCCTGCAACGTAACGTCACTATGCAAGTCAGCACAGTCGGAGTAATGTGCACTAGCCAATGATGGATGAAAATATTTCCGTTTGATAGTTTGGATCATTTTAATATACTATTTTATTCCCCAGTCAACAGTTCAGGATAGCTTTTAAGCAACATGATTTCAATTGTTTTACTATTTTCTCCCTTTTAGAGCTCTCCAGCTGAAAGAAGAAAGCTTAACTTGGCTTCTGAATTCCAAGAGCACACTGCACAGTGGTAAGAAAATTAAGGTCTATTTTTTTTCTTTTTGAGTACTTGCGTGACTCAGCAAGCGTGATATTGGGAGATGTTATTTCTGATGGATATTGTGCTGTACGTGTAGCTGTATTCTGGAAGTAGAGGCTGCTGGGGTCTTCCCTGAACTTGTAGACTATCAGAGAGAAAGAACTAATTTAAAACAAAGCAAAATATGTATCTACTCTTTACTAGGTTAACTTTAAAAAACAGGCAAGTAATTGCAAAGTTTGCGATACACGTGCATAAAGATAATTTCTGTTATTAGGAGAACTAACCTAGGAAAAAAGAGGAATTAGAGAAGTCCAAGTACATTGCATGAGAGAAATTAACAGAACAAAATCTTCCTGTGAAGTTAAAAGGCTTCAAGCAAAGCCCAAAATATTTGTCTCTTTTGTAACTATTTCCTTGCGAAAAATAGACAAGTAGTGCATGTGTCTATAGCTGCGTCTGAGTTCCAGTGCGGCAAGACTGCTGCTCTCCAAGTTGTTGGAAATAGAAGTGGTAGCTTCAAGTCTCACAGAGCTTTTGGGCTTTGCTTGAAGCCTTTTAATTTTGTTCTGTCAATTTCTCTCATGCAATGTACTTGGACTTCTTTAATTCCTCTTTTCTCCTAGGTTATATCTCCTAATAAGGGAAATTATCTTTGTGTCCCTTTGGTATTATGGTTATATGTCAACTTGCAATGGAATAATCTCATTTGCTGCATTTTGGTTTGATATCTTGCATAAAATTTATAAATCATTTCCATTTAAAATTATAAGTTATATCACAACATTATTAAATGTTTAGGGAAAGAGACATTAAAAAAACTATTCCACCAATAATTTAGCATAGCAACAGTTACTGGTTTGTTGCTGACTTCATGTGTATTTTTCCTTTTACATACACAATTTAAAATTCTGACTTTAAATAATTTACTTTTAAATGTGTAATATCTGCCCATGGGGCAAAATGTTAAGAACTGCAAAACTGGTTCTGTGAAATGTATTGGTCTCTCTTTCCGTCCTTTGCCCCATGCCAACTGGTTCCCTTTCCAGGACACATCTGATGTTTCTGTTTTTCTAATTTACCGGACCATTGAGATTATTTACATTGTGTGTAATCTGCTGCTATGTTAATGCTTTGAAAAAGAGTACACCGTATTTATGAGTATGTTGTCTCTACTATGTTCTAGTGTTTGGATGGAAGGAAAGGCTATCACTCAATATCGAAAGCAAGAACCTGACTTTATTGCTTGCTAAACAAGAGACAAAAGTGCTTGTAGGACACAGTGCTGTCAAAGTAAAGCAAATGCTGATCATACATAGGGTTTGGGAAGCATCAAGTTCAGGAATTGAAACACTGTGAGAAGCATGTTTAGAAATCAGTTGACCTTTAGCCATGAAAGGTTGGCAACTGGAGTGTGCCTATTGTTAATGGCTGGATTTCAGATGTAGAACTGCTATTGATTGGCTAGCTTTCAGAAGTATGTTACTAAAGCGGATTGTCACTGATCAATTTTGATGTCTTTATAACAAGTTGTGGTAGTGACTTATTGATACCTTGGGACTATGACCAAGAAAGAGTTACCATTTTCCTTTAAAATTTAAATTCTCAGGCTGGGTACAGTGGCTCACCCTTGTAATCCCAGCACTTTGGGAGGCCAAGGCGGGTGGATCACCTGAGGTCAGGAGTTTGAGACCATCCTAGCCAACATGGTGAAACACCGTCTCTACTAAAAATTTTAAAAAATTAACCAGGTGTGGTGGTAGGTGCCTGTAATCCCAGCTACTCAGGAGGCTAAGGCAGGAGGATTGCTTGAACCTGGGAGGCAGAGGCTGTGGTGTGCCGAGATCATGCCATTGCGCTCCAGCCTAGACAACAAGAGCAAAACTCCATCTCAAAAAAAAAAAAAAAAAAAAATTCTCAACTGCATGAGAAATTCATGAGAAATGGAAGTGCTGGGTCAAATTGTGTGCACATATTATATTTTGATTGACTTTCATAGAGGCTTACCAATATACACACCCACCAGCAATGAATGACAGTGCTGGCCTCTCCGCAACATAGTATGTCATCAAGCTTTTGATCTTTGTTAACCTGATAGGGGAAATATAGTATCTTCCTGAAGTTCTGTTGTCTATTTCTTAGAATAAGTAAGGTTGAGAAACTTTGTGTACGATGAAAAGCTATCATATATTATTTTCTATGTGTTTTTCTGTCAGCTACCCATTTTTAATGAAATTTTTAAAACACTGACTTTTAATGACTATATATTAATTAGCCTTGTACATTAAGAGTTGTAAGTTTTTTCCCCAGTATGTTCTTTGTCTTTGGAGTTTGTTTATAGTGTTTATTTGGGGAGAAAGAAGATATAAAAACATGGCTTGACACAGATTGATCCGTACTTTTTTTTATTATCTTTTGGGTTTTATATTATAATTGGAAAACTCTCTTATTGTGAGATTATAATACTTTCTATACTCTCCCTTATTGATTTTATGGCTTCATATTTATTCATTCTTCTGGAATTTGTGCTGGTATAAGTGTAAAGGAGGATTCAATTTTTTAGGTAGCTACTTAGATGTCTCACCATTTTTTCTTAGATAATACATTGTTTCCACACTAATTAGAGTGACCATTTTTGCTCAAAACTAAAGCTTCCCAAATATGTTTACTTACTGCTGACTTTTTTCCTCTGATCCATCAATTATTATGTTGGCTTTGTATTTATCATAATACCACATGCATTTTTCTGTTTAACTGGCTTCTTGCTAATCACTGTGGTGTTCACATTCAATGCACATTGTGTAATTTACTCAATGACTCTCCTTTTTGTTGTCCGCCATGTAACACTGGGGAGATTTTGGCTATAAATCAACAAATGCATTTTTATTAAATTTTATTTCTGTCTATTCTATAAACAACCTATAATCCTGGGGTGAGATATCATTGTCTCCATTTTAACAAGTGCCCAAGTGATTCCAGGGAAGGCTGATGTTTCATTGCATACTGCTCTTTGGGGTTGAATCTGATCACACATGGATCATATCATCACATGACTGACCCAATCAGTGATGATAAGTGATTGATTTTTCAGGTGACGGTTTGAGTTTTACCATGTTTGCACATTATAGATTTAAATACATGTTCATTCTATGTGTATATAAATACAGGCAAGCATATAACAAATGGATACTGCTGTGAAGGGGAATGTGTTTGATATGATATTTTAGAAATACATGAAAATGTTGAGATTTGATGAGAATCCATTTATGAGTCTTAGTTTTCATAGAGAAATTGGAGTGGGCTACTGAATGGTCCACCTTAAGACCGAAAAGGGCAAAAGTACAGAATGAAAGGCCAAACAATGATTTCACTACACAAATGAAATGGGAAAACGCAGTGAAATTCCATCCATCCCTGAGGACGGACTCCATTTAGAGGTTAGAAGAGCAGGCTGGAGTGATCTCACACTTACGGGCTCTATAACTGACACTCCGGAGCAACTGTAGAAGGGTTGTGAGTAAGGATGAAAGGAGCAGCATGGAAGTTTTCCGCTTTAACTACCCTTCTGTTGCGCACAGAAGAAATAAAACAGGTAATGGATCCAGATGACCCATCCCCTGGTGAATAGTGAACAGGAGGTATCTAAATAGGTGAGTGCAATCCACAGCAAAAACCCAAACAAGAACATCGGTCGTGAGTCTCAGCTCAGTTTCAGAGGCAGACTGTTAAGTACATTAGTTGATGTCATAGACTATTTGTGATGAAGAAGATACTGGAAGGAACTGGCTCAGGGACATTCTAAATGCAAAAAATAATGATTTATTCCACTTTCATGGGCCATTGCAATTTACAGAGATTTTTCACATTAAAATAGCCTTCATGATACTCAGGTTACTGACAAGGAAACTGAGTTG
This sequence comes from Sapajus apella, assembly GCF_009761245.1. Classification (NCBI taxonomy): domain Eukaryota; kingdom Metazoa; phylum Chordata; class Mammalia; order Primates; family Cebidae; genus Sapajus; species Sapajus apella. The sequence continues at coordinate 10,439,054 of NW_022436948.1, forward strand.
CATGCAGATGAGATGGTATCCAGCTAATCATGGTTAGAGCACCTCGGAGAATACTAGCTCAGCATCTTAGGCACACAGTTCATTCAACTCAACTCACATTTATGAAAGACCTACCCTACTTATGCAAACAAAGTATGGGGGATAACCAGGCATGTGAATTACCTCTGACAATATGAATATGGAGTCTGATAGGTTAAACAGGGAAAGGGAACTTTGTTATGATTTTATGTGCCTTAATTGTCCTGGAGTCTTCAGTAAGTCTATGATGAATGCAGCGGGAAAAGACCAGACTTCAAAACGAACTAAAATTTTAATCATTAAAATTAAATCACAGACATAAATTAGACAGATACCTGTGAAAACAAACATTTTTTAAAGCTGGGAACACCTTGCTGTGTCAATTCACTTTACAGGATGGCCACACGGAACTGATGTAATAGCCAACAAACCATTGTCAGATGCATAATTGGTTGCTAATTACTCATGGAAACAGACTTTTTGAACAAGAATGGTGCATTTTAATTGCCTTTTAGTAAGAAGCTTTGTCTTTTTCTTCCCCCACCTAGGTCCCATCAGCACTTACTTCAGTGCTGGCCTGAGTTGTAATAGATTCATAATAGACATGTTTATGTATTAATAATAATAAAGATAAATTATGTTTGCAAGTGCTTCCCCCTACATTTTATCTCCATAACAACTCTGGGGGATATGCAGGGCAAGTGTTATTATCTCTGCTTTATTGATGATGAAACCAAGGCATGATAAAGTTGGGAGGTTTTTCAAAATTTCATGGGTGAATCAGGATTCAAGGTCTCATTTTGTTTATTTGACAATATCTTGTTCCGTGCATAATAAACCACCCTGTGCTAGGACACGAAACTCACAGTGCTAAGGCAACAGGGCTTGACCACTGGTGTGAATTCTGTCCCTATCAACTGTGTGTTCTTTACCTCTTTGAGACATAGCTTATTAATTCTTAGATTAGCAAAAATAGTAGCTATTCCTATCTACAAAGTTTTGATGAGATTCCATTGAGATAATGTGTGAGGAATTTCTCAGAACTTTTCCACAGTCTGTTTCTCACCTAGAACCCTCGAATGGACTTCAGTGGGTCTATAAAATCTGTAACAGTGTATTGAATTTGATGCTTACTTGTATACAATGCATTTATTTTTTCTGAGGAAAGTGCTAAAAATTTTATAAGATTTTCAAAGATTTCTGTGATAAAAAGAATTATGCAAAACATTATGCAAAATGCTAGTATGGTGTTATTCATACAAAATATCTTTTTTGATATTATAGTACATTCCTTTCAGAAAATACAAAATATACAAAAAAGCACAAGAAGAAAATAATAGTCATCCAAAGCCATGTCATTTAGAGAGAATCAACAATGTCACATTGTTGATGTGGATGGTTACGGCTGATAACACATTGCAGCATTTTTTAATAAATAAAAAGTGTTATGGGGACAACATAAATATATTTTATGTAATTACATATATAGTTTACGTGCATATGAATTTGTAGGATTGAGATCATTTTAAATATGCGAACATGGACCTACTGGTATTTTTCTACAGGATGCTTAATATCTGCATTGAAATCTCTATATAGTTTTTCCGTAATTTCTATACCTAGTATTCTAGGTTTAAAGTATTGTATTGCACCTTCAAATTTGTTTTCATTTTTGTCTTTTTAACTAATATTATGATATATATGCTTCTACATGTAATCATACTACATATTCATACATTTTATATATTTTCTGAAATCAGCTTATCTCCCTTGCTTTTCTGACTGGTCAGTTATTAAGTATCCCACTCTTCCAGATGCACTTTAGCTTTTTACTGCCATGTTTCCAAAAATCTTACTGAATTTAAATGAAATTAATTATGCCTATTATTTGGGGAAATAATTTTAATATTTATATTTATTTTCTAAAATATAATTTGTCACTTCTTTTATCCAGTCCTTTTTCATCGCTCAGTTTTGTAATTTTCTTTGTTACTTCTAATAATTTGCCTTCTTTTTCACCATATTTATAGACTGTCACTTGCCTCTAAAGTATTGTTTTGCAATGTTATAACATTTAGAACAATGTTTTTGAATAGTGGCTGTAGAAGGTATCATGTCTTTTTCTAACGGTAATGTGGATATCTCTAGTATTTCAGCATTAAAGACCACTGGCTGAAAGTGAGCAATAATGGTCTTTATTGTCTCAAGAAATATGGATGTCTACCCCTAGTTTATTAAAAGACTGAGAAAATCAGTATCAGATGCTCTGTATCTACATATACAGTATCAGATGCTCTGTATCAAATACATATTGGTCTCTGATGAATTAATACACTTGAGCCTCATCTCTTTTGATCTAAAGCAGCGAATTCTTTTAAAATTTCCATAGTAAATAATTATTTCATTCTTAGAGCAAATTCTTCTTGAACATGATGTAATATTTTGGACTACATTTCCAAATTGTTGATATTTAATTTAGATTTTTTTCATTTATAATTATGAGAAACATTGGTCTGTAGATTTGCATTTCTGGACTTCTTCACTTTTTCAAATATGCATGTAGAGATTGCCATAAAAAATGAAAAATTCTTCCATCTTTCTCCACAAGAAATTTTAGAAAATTGTAAAATTTTCTTTCCTAGTTATTTATTCGTTAGGCTTTTGGCATCTTTTATATTTTCTTTACCAATCATCTGTTTAATTTAAAATTTTAAATTATCAGAATATGATATTAGAAAATTTTTACTTATGTCTGTGGTCATATTTATTTTTACTCCTAGTTTTATGTATGTATTTTTTTCTCTTTTTTAATCTGATTAGACCTGCTAAATATTTGATCAGCACTTTTTTTCTACAAAGAACCCACTCTTAGATTTGTTTATCTTGTCTATAATTTATTTTCTAATTCATTAATTTCTGCTGTTATTTTTCCCTCTTTCTGTTTTACTTAAATTTTCTTTGTTCTTGTTTTTCCATTGTTAAAAATTGAACCCTTATTTTGTTTTTTTTTCATTCTTTCTGATGTCCTGATAAAGGACTTATGGGGCTATAGATTTGCTTTGGTATATAACTGAATCAGCATGCCAGATGTTTTTATAAATTATGTTTCACTTTCATTAATGTCAAAATAATCCCTAATGATGTGCTTGATTTTGGGTGCAATTGTTTTTTTAGAGAATCATTTGTGATGTGCTAATTTTGGACTTTTTTCTATTTTTTTACCTTATGAGAGTATACAGCCTTCTATATAATTACTATTTGCCAATATTATTTGTAAGCTTGATAGGAAATATATTATCCTTTTCTGTCATAAAACACCAAACTTGCTGTAAACATAATAAATCTTATCGTTATTTGGAAATTCTTTCTCTACGTCCCACTCAGGTGTATGTGTATTTGTATACTTCAACTGTGAAAGATGGAAGAAGGTCCCACTACTGCTAGCTTATCTTTATTCCTCTAATTTGTGACTACTATATTTTGAACAATATTATTTGGAGCATAAAGATTTATGACTTTCATGTTTTCCTTTTGGATTTTATTATCAAAATACTATAACTCCCTTCATTTCAGGAAATGGCTTTTTCTTTTAATTCTGCATTGCCTGATAAGAATAGGAAAACTCCTATTTTTCTCTTCTTATATTTATTTTATTTCTTCTTGCCTTTAGCTGTTACATCCTTGCCCAATCACTTAATAATACTTATGTGCCAATTTCTTTTAAGTGTTAGGGCTGTTAAATAATACTAGGTTGAATTTGATTAGCTCACTACTCGAACTAACCAAATCAAACCATGTGGCTGTCTTTTACTTTGCAGTTTAGGTTAGATGTGTATGCTATTATTACTGATGTAATTGTGCTTCCTCCTTTATCATGTTTATTCTCATTTAAAAAATATTTTTTCCTGCTATTTCCTTAGTAAGTTTTTTAAAAATATGAATTATGTTTTCTTTGCTTTTTTCTGTAGCAATTCTGTTTTAAATTCTACCAGTAATATACTTTAAATTATCAAAAAGCTTTTAATATTAATATTTTTAACACATTAATATTTATTAAATTACTGACCTAAAAATAAAGCACTAGATACTGACTAGCCTCTTTGTAAAGTGAGAACATTCGTAGTCTTTAGTTCCCATATTATATCTAGGTCCACTTCCTAGTTTTTGTCGGTGTCATCTGTGGTTTTAGAGTGGTGTTATAAAAGTTTTCTTGCATTACATTGTAGGGTTTTTCTCTTAGTAAGTTGAAATAGATCCTAAACAAATGTACCCAGGGATGCCTGTGTGCTTTCTTAAAGCTTCTTTCAGGTCCCTTCATATGTAGAGACCAATTTTTTGGGCCACAGGGTTTTCTTTTTCTCTTTACTTTTTTTTTTTTTTTTTTAGACAGAGCCTTGCTCTGTTACCCAGGCTGGAATGCAGGGGAGCAATCATGACCTACTGCACCCTCAACTTCCTGGGCTAAGTCTTTATCCTGCCTCAGCCTCCCAAGTAGCTGGTACTACAGGTATGTGCCACCAGGCAGGGCTAATTTTTGAATTTTTTGTAGGGATGGGACTTTGCCATGTTTCCCAGACTGGTCTTGAACTCCTGGGCTCAAGCAATCCACCTGCCTCAGCCTCCCTAAGGATTGAGATTATAGGCATGAATTACCATCTTCAGCCAATGGGATTATTGAATAACATCATTTCCCTTCAAAACTTGATGGATGTATCAGGTTGATGCAAAACTGCAATTACTTTTGCACTAACCTAATAGTTTTATTGTACGAAGGCCTTTGATTATACAAAGGATAAAACTCTTGTGTACACGTGTCAGAATTAAAAAAATATATACTTTTAGGCTACATTTCCAAATTAAATTGTCAATATTTGATTTAGAATTTTTTTCATTTATAAGTATGAGGAACATTGGTCTGTAGATTTATGTTTCTGGATGCTTCCACTCTTCTGTGATGTGCCTGCTCCCACTTCACCTTCCACCATGAGTGAAAGTTCCCTGTGGTCTCATCAGAAACCAAAGAAATACAGATGTTGGTGCCATGCTTGCACAGCCTGCAGAACTTTGAGTCAATTAAACTTCTTTTCTTTATAAATTACACAGTCTTAGATATTTCTTTATAACAACACAAAACAGCCTAATACAGAAAATTGGAACCAAGGAGTGGGCATTGCTATAAAAATATCTGTAGATGTAGAAGCAGTTTTTGCTCTGAGTTTGAATGAGATCTGCTTGTTTAAAAGCGCGTGGCACCTCTGTGCTCTCTTACTCCCCCGTCTTTGCCACATGTCTTGCCTGCTCCTGCTTTGCCTTCTGCCGTGACGAAAAGCTCCCTGAAGCCCTCTCCAGAAGCCGGGCAGATGCACATGTCAGTACCATGAATGCATGGCCTGTAGAACCCTGAGCCAGCTCAACCTCTTTTCATTATAAATTACCCGACCTCAGGTCTTTCTTTCTTTCTCTTTCTTTCTTTCTTTCTTTCTTTCTTTCTTTCTTTCTTTCTTTCTTTCTTTCTTTCTTTCTTTCTTTCTTTCTTTCTTTCTTTCTTTCTTTCTTTC